>NC_059183.1:6099455-6699455 GCF_020631705.1 Daphnia magna
AAAGTTACGCACAAGTTAGCAGCATAGCTCCTCCTCCGTCGGTCGACCTGAAATGCTTTTGTCGGAAATTCCGACGGACGAAGCTCACAGCCCTCGTCCGGGTTACAACCCTTTGGCCGAAGCAGGATAGACTCAGCCGAGTCATCCTCAGTGGATTGCCGCGCCACCGAGGATAGGGAAGTCGATGAGCGGAAGCAAACGACTTAAGACGGCCTACGGCTCGCAAGAGCCGTAGTTGAGAGGCTGGAGTGCGAGACAGTGATATTAGAACTGCCTGAGTGCTTTTCCATATATATGGAGACGCCTGTTAAGGGTGAAAGGAACGACGTGAGGGTTGGACTCAATGAGGCGGAGCCTGCAGAGTTCATCCGGCCAGAATATAGGTTCAGTTCCCGCAGGGTTATCGGGAAGGTTACCGATCGATAACCGGTAGGGAACATCATCAGCAACTAGTGCCCTCTATTCCAGGATCGGACGCTCGAAGAAGTCAGACAACGGTGAAATACACTCACTTTTCTTCACCAATTTGTCGCGTAAAGTGTCAGTTATTGTTCCTGAAACCCCCCTTTTACAGGTCGGTCCGGAGCCCGTCGCCGTCGTCCTCCCTAGTCTGCCAGCCGTAATCCCGTTGCCGAGCCAGCCTGCGAACAGAGCCGACCGAAGACCCGGGATCCAGTCATCACCGCGAAAAGAGTAAGACTCAAGCGGCAGCAACCTCTGTTGAGCCCGACAAGGCCCAGCAGACTTCCGACGTCGCTCTAGCCTGATAAGGAGAAAAGCAGTCGCTGGAACTTCTAGCTATAGCCCGATAAAGGCGACAGCTGTAGTCCTTGAAACGTGCTACGGCACTTTGCTATGCCCAAAGGTTAACCGAGCGAAGGTCAAAACCGTCTGGCAGGCTCACCCCCGTAAGTCCCGACTGACCATCTGCGTCAGCAGTTAACTGTCTTCCGGGAGATAATCCTGAAATTGGTCCTTCGAACCCGAGATATCTGTGTTAAAATTTGTCAAAGTCCGAAAAAACAATTCCGGAGAGTCCCGAGAGAAGTTTTCCGGCGACTCGGGCTCAGGGAGCCATTCCCACGTGCAACCTCAGCACCTGTCAAGCCCAAGATTTCACCTTCAGCCCGGTTTGTCCTCTACCCCAGACAGGCAGACCAGGACTTGAAGTTCCTCAATGACAAGGAGAGGGCGGAACTCGAGGCCGTTCAACGGGTGAAGGAAGAGCACGCACTTGCGATTATCATCGCCCAGCGCAAGGAGAAGGAGGCGACGGAGACTGCTCTATACTTGCAGCAAACCTGCCTGCTTCGGCGGGAAAAAGAGGCGCTGGTTCAGAGAGAAGTGGAGCTGGACAAGTCGTCAGCCGCCAGGAGACTCGCAGCTAAAACACCAGAGCACTACGTCCCCTCACCGATCGTCAGACCGACGGTGCTAAACATCACGCCACTCCCGGCAGCTGTGCCACAACCCGGCCCGTCCACTCCGGCTCCCGAAGCCATCTTAGTGACCCCGGTGTGGTCATCAAAATCTTCTAAGTCTCGAAGCAGCAGTAAACATTCTCGAAAGGAAACACCTCGATGTAGTAGAGGGACCGGAGCAAACCAGCCCGGACAGAGAAAGCACTGGCCAAACAATTCCGCAAGCACGGGATCTCCACTTCAGACGACGAGGAGGTGGTATTGAAGTCACCGCACTTAGCCCTTCTTCCTGACAAAGGCCTTGTATTATCGTTTTGTTTGAGAGAAATAAAAATTTGTTGAAACCGAAACTATCGCGTCATAATCTGATTAAATTCTTTCGGTAAAATAAAAGGAAAAAGATGAGCAGGGAAACCAAGATCGAAAGACCCGAGCAGCAGTGGCTGCGGAGGTGTCAGACGAACGGTTCGCGTTGCAGGAAGTGGCATTAGACGAAGCCAAAAACGACATCGCCAGACTCAATGAATGGCTGGAGAGAGTCGAGGCGAGGGTCACCAAAGAATCTCAATGGCTGGAACTAGAGTTCTGCGAGACGGCCGAGAGACAGGATGCTGTGATATCAGCGCTCGAATGAAAGGCAAGGACTCTAGAAGCGGAGGTGCGCAGAATCAGCGTGTTGCTCCCGCAGGTCAAGGCCCAAAATAAATCAAAGACAGTCAGCCTTAGTAGAGAATAGCTTCAAGGAATGGACGAAGAGAATAAGAGAAGAGATGGACGCCCGAGAAACAGCCCTTATCGGGTCAATCCGGCAAGATTACTCGCTGACAAACTGAGTCATGCTCGAGTCAGCCAAAGCGATGAAAAAATCAAGGAAGATTCTCCTTATTGAGCTGAGGGCAGACTCGACAGACAAAGTAGAGGGAAACCACCGGAACGGTGGGGAGACTCCATAGAGGAAGGAGCAACGGCGAGAAGCCGTCACTCAAGCAGCGCGTCGGCGGCAACCACCTCTTGTGAGACAAGAGATGAGTTGACGGCCGAACGATACACACTTTTGACTGAATTAATGGGTGCCGCTCTTGTGGTGAAGTCGTCACGAGACAAAGGGGGGCGGCGAATGAATAAACTCAAAACGCAGACCAGACATGAAAGAATAAAGGAGATTACACGGAAGCTAGCAGAAATCTCGACGGCAGAAGAGAGAGTGAATGACCGCGAGCAGCTAGACATAGCGCTGAGTGAAATGGTGGTGTTGGATCAGTTGGTGGAGTCTCAGAAACGAGACTCTGCGCCGACGAATACGACACTCGTCAATTCGCCCAGCGTTACCGCTTCCGGTGTTTAATGGAGAGATAGCGGCGTGGGGAAGTTGGAAGGCCGCTTGGTCGACTTACCGCGACGATGCCTCACTGTCAGAGGAGCAGAAGTATCAGTACCTTCGGGGCTGTTTGAGAGGAAAGGCCGTGGATGCGGTGTCGTACCCGAGGGTTGGTCGACTCATAAGAATCATCGTACACCCTCGGAAAAGTAGGCAAGAATCCCGAAGAATCCCAAGAATTCCTCAAAAATCCTTAATAATCCCAAGGATATCTGAAAACTCCCAAGAATCCCAAGAATTTCTCAGAATACCCCAAGAATCATAAGAATTTCTCGAAATTCCAAAAAATCCTAAGGAATTCTACAACAATTTCCGAATTTTCTCGAAGTTTGACTAAACTTCCGTGAAGCAGACGCAAGCAGATGACTATTTTGCATTCTTCTCATTACAGTTGGCCGCGTGGTTCATGTAAAAATGAGCAGCGAAGACAGTAGTGACACTTTGAAAGTGCTTGAAGAAAAACATGTAGTTATTCCAACCCATATAAAAAATAAACTTTCTAGTCTTGGTTACGTCGGAATTCGTGTCCTTGCAAAAATTGACGAATCAACTATGAAAGAAATAGAGGAATTTGTTGGAAAAGTGTTAGGTTCGGATGAGATGAAAAAAATATGTCGTTGACAGAAAGACAAGAACAATTTGGCAAAACATTTACTTCCAACCCAAAAAGTTTTATGCTCTTACCTGTTGTGTCTTTGAAAGACCTGCGTATATTGTACGGACGCACGTTATTACAATACAAGGTTAAGACGACACTCGAAACGGACATTAAAAGAAGAACTTTACTGCAAAGAGTTGCGAGCCCGAATGCCCACCACTCAGCTGCCGCGATCACCGCGACATCTATGTCTCATACAACATTGCCTACAAACATAACAACTCTTCCCGAGGCCGACGGTCGGTATCGAATCCCTTCCGTGTACAGTTGACCAAGATACATTAATATAATTAAATGGAGAACGTTACGCGCGGTTTGCGCGTACGGGTGCTTCGGCGTAGAACTACTGGAGGGGGGCCCAACTGGGGTTGCTCTTTCCCTGGCATCTCCGCATCTGCCTTCGTATCGTGCGCTTCTGGTGTTGGTGACGTGGATTCTTCGCTGCTCCCGCTCTCGGTCGCTGCCGGAACCATCAAGCGGATGAACCGCCTGTTACGCCAGAGTACACTGCCGCTGGCAAACTTGATCCGATAGGACCGGTATTGTCCGACCGCGACGATCACTCCGCTATGGCTCCATAATTTCGTTTTCGGATCTTGGACGCGTACTGGTGAACCGACCGGTAACGATGGCAGTGGGCGTGATCGTAGGTCGTATCGGAATTTTGTGTTTGCATCTGCTTCCGCCTGACGCTCTCGCGCATCCATGACGTCTTTCCATTGATTGAAATAGGAGGATCGATGGGCGGGCACCATAGATCGGAGCTGATGGCCAAATACTATTTGAGCCGGTGATAACCCAGTTGCATGCGGGGTGTTTCGAAATTCCAGCAGGCCAGCAAGGAACTCTTCCGACGATAAATCCCCCGACGGGGCTAGCTTCAGTACCAGCTCTTTCACCGTTTTTACAGCTGCTTCCGCGTGCCCGTTGCTTTGGGGGTAATGAGGAGTGGAATTGCCCCATGACACACCCCAGCGCTTTAGGGGCCGCTTTGAAAACGCCCGCTTCGAACTGCGGGCCGTTGTCCGACCGAAGTCGCATCGGCACGCCTAACTCCACAAAATTGTTGATGACCGCCTGCACCACCTCCCGGGCCGTAGGGTCATGGCGCCACTGATGCACCACCGGCCATCCTGACAATCGATCGGCGTAAACCAACACGTGTAGCGATCCGTGTTGGAATAAGTCTGCCGATACATCTTCGAACACGTATGACGGCAATGGGTCCGCCAATAATGGTTCTTGAGCTTGGCTAGCCAATCGTTCCTGGCAGATGTCGCACCGTTCCACCAGCATCATGATATCATTGGAGATACCTGGCCAATACACCGTCTGTTGCGCTCGACGTTTGGTCCTCACAATCCCTTGATGAGATGCATGCAATTTTGCCAGAATGCCACGGCGCGAAGCGGATGGAATCACTATACGTGATCCGTGTAACACGATGCCGCCGTCTGTCGATAACTGCTCTCGGATGGACCAATATTGTCGGACATGCGTTGGAGTGTGTGTTCGGTTGGCCAGAAATCCGGTCTCAATTGCCACAATTAAATCAGCATAATGGGGATCTGCTGCAGCCGCTGTCCGTAACTCCTCCATCAGCGTGTCCGGTAGATGTGGTGTTGAAGCTGCGTCGTCTGCAAGGTCGAGGATGTTATTGACGCTCTGAATGGCTACTTTGCATACCGTAAATGCCAGCTCCGTTCCAATGCATTGGTCCTCTGCTACCGGGTCGTTTACCGGAGCGCGTGATAGCGCGTCCGGTATTGCGTGATCTTTTCCCTTTCGCCACACCGTCGTGAATGAGTAAGGTGATAATCGCTCCTTGAGGCGTTGAATTTTCGGGTTGTCAATGGCGTCGAGAGTATACTTGTCTAAAATGGATACCAACGCCTGATGGTCCACCATTAATGTAAAATTTGGGAGGCCGGATAAATATAAACGGCACTTCCGGATGGCCCACTCCACAGCTGCTAGTTCAAGCTCTACGATAGCATATTTGGACTCCGTGTCTGTGCACCACCGCGAGTTAGCGTCCACCAACCTCCATGAATCGCCGTGGCGCTGCAATAACGCATACCCCATGCCGTTTTTTTCGGGATGCGTCGACCTATATGATAGTTTCGCGTCCTGGATCAAAATGGACTATCACTGGTGGTGATGTGAGGGCCACTTTTACTGCTTCAAAAGCTTGATCATGGTCTGCGTTCCATACATATGGATTACGGGTACTGAGCAGAGGGCGAAGAGGAGCTTTTGCTGCCGCCACCTCCGTGGAGAATCCGGCCAATTGCTCCACTAAGCCCATAAATGACCGGAGCTCCGAGATGTTGGTTGGACGCGGAAACTGTGACAACGCTCGCAGTTTATCCTCCTCGATGGTGATACCGCCATGCTGGATGTCGTACCTGACCCAGCGAAAGTCGGGATTTGGCGAACCGAAATTTTTCCCTGCTGAACGTGATCCCGGCTACGCGGGCGGCCTGCAAAATGGCGCATACTCCCGCGACGTGGGTGGGGAAATGAGCGATCAAATCGCAGTAAATTATCCACCACGCGAACTGTATTCGTCATGGCCGCGAAGGCGGCGTCTGCTCGACGGTTATATTCGTCTCCTGAACTACATAGGCCCATAAACGCGCGTAGAAATTTGTATCGCCCCCATGGCGTCATGAATGTTGTAAGGGGTTGGCTGGATGGATGAAGCGGGATCTGATAATATCCATTCACGGCGTCGAAGCTGGTGAAGAAGCGACACTCACTATCGATTTCCGCCACTGCATCTCGCGGCGTGCGGGTTGGGTGCGTTGGCCGAAGGACGAACTTGTTCAGCCGCGTGTGATCAACACATAGCCTGATTTTCCCGTTTGCACCACGGATCACTACTAATGGAGCTGCCCACTCCGATGGTTCGCTGACCGGCACAATCACTTTTTTCGTAACTAGATTATCCAACAGATTTTTCACATCTGCACGGTCACCAAACGAAATCGGTCGTGCCCCATTGACATAAAATGGAACGGCATCCTCCCGCACTTGAATCACCATGTCTGGTCCCACCATTTTGCGAAGCTCATCATCTTGGTCGAACACCGTCTCAAACTCAGCTACGATGGCCGATTCGATGAGAGAAATTTGTTCCGTGCTGGGCTCCATCGGGATGTAAACTCCACGAAGAAAGGGGGCACCAGGTGGTTCTGCTGTAGTTTCCGGACGTGATGGCACGTCCGCTGCTGCCACCGAAGCTAAACGGTTTAGGGTAATCCTGATGTAAAATGTTCAAACTGATGCAGTCTACCCGACACAACAGCATTCCGTTAACCTCGGGGCAAAACACAGCCGTGATGCGGGCGTCTCGGTCACCGTATCGCACTGAAAGATCCCGTTGCCCAATCGACAACAGCGGGGATGAACGGTCGGCCATCACCAAATCAAAAGAAGAGGCTGATAGCTGTTTCTCTGATTACCCGATGGCCTCCATGATGTCTCTCCAGCATACACTCACTTCAGCTCCAGGGTCTGGAATAACGTTGGTTAGCCTCACAGCTCCCTCACCGGTGTCTTTCAGTACCTCCAATGAGATGGTAGGGGATCCACGACGCTTGTGATTTGCTTGAATATTTCCGATAATGATGTGCGCCATTTTGGATTTAGCGCCTGGAATGACCTGGCAATGATGTCTCCCCCTCCCCCCCGTTATGTGGGCCAGTGTGTAGAGCTCAAGCGTAGGATACGGTCTTGCTTGTACCCGGCTCCCTTCTTATTACACGGACTTGATACAGACTTCTTTCCATGGCGCAGTTGATTATCGTCACCACCCCTCCTCCCACACGTGAACCGTGACTGTGTCCTTTGTGAGTTGACTAAACATTTTCATATCACCTTGTGAAGCTCTCGTGCACACTCTACCTACCGACTCCCACCACGTGGTTGCGCACGGCACTACCAGCCTCCCACTTTAACTCAACCGTAGCCACACGGCACTACCCCGTGTTTCGCCATTTACACTGTGTACCCTTACCTAAAATGTGGATGTGAATTATATTACCCTTTGCGTTGTGACGCATCACAGGCTACATCGTACTCAAACTCAGCCATATCCCGCAACACATTTTTCCATCTGCCATTTTGTTTTTGTGTGATCGGTTTCCTTCTTTGCGCGTCCCCGCCTGCGGTCATCCCCCGTGTTGGGCACATCTGAACTTCGTCGTCCACCATGCCCCCGGAGCCATTTAAGCCCTACGGCTCCCCGCCACCGTTCGATTTTGACGAATATAAGGACGCCTTTGAGCTCTGGCAGCGCCAGTGGACTATATTTTTGGCCTTATCTACCATCGATACAGCCCTTCCTCAAGCGGACCGCGCGTCCTATAAGGCAAATATCCTGCTGTCCTGCTTATCGAAGCCTACTTTACAGGCCATCTGCACGATGGGCCTGTCTGATATCGAACTTGGTGACCCCGATATTATCATCGGCAAACTTCGTGAACGGTGTAACGCTGGGAGGAATTGCCACGTTTGGCGCCAACAATTCGCCCTTCGTATACAACGTGAAAAAGAATCCGTAGACAGTTGGGTTTGCGAGCTGCGCGATCTCGCACAAAAATGCGAATTCAACACGGATTGTTGCAACAAATGCCAGGACACCCGGTTGTTGGGCCAAATCATTTACGGCGTCCACAGTGATGAAGTTCGGCGTAAGTTGTTGCAGGAAGGCGCTACACTATCCCTCACCAACGCTTTAACAACACTGCGCACGGCCGAAGCAACACAAATGCAGGCAGCTAACCTGCGGCAAAACGATCCACCATCTATCCAGCAAATCAAAAACAATACCGTCAAAACCGACTCAAAGTCCGCTGCTCGTTCCCCACACCCAGCTTTCCAACGCAACTTCCGGCGTGGCCCACCAGCAGGTGCCCCACCACACGGATGTTGGAACTGCGGAGCCGACTCGTTCCACCCAAAGTCTGAATGCCCAGCCAATGGAAAAGAATGTGGCGGCTGTGGCATAATAGGCCATTTTCAAAAAGTCTGCTCACGAAAATCTTCGAAACCCGAGACAGCGGGAAGTATCGTCATCGGATCCATTTTACCAGGGGAACTTATTGAAACCAGCGTCTCGCCTGCCGACAGCGACACGCCCACAGCAGTGCTCTTCCTGCCCGACACGGGCGCCTCGATTGATGCCGTACCACATGCACTTCACCAATCGCGATTCGCCGCGACTCCACTTTGCCCCATCACAACGCGAGCCGTAACGGCGACTGGCGATGCCATAACGTCATTTGGCACCTTCCAGGCAACCATTAGCGTAGGACCCGTCAACGGAGGCACGCCAGTACTTACCACCATTCACGTCCTTAAAAATCTCCAGCAACCAGTTCTATCAAAAGAAACGCAGAAAAAACTCGGCATCCTACCCCTGGATTACCCCCATTGGCGCGTTCAGCAAATCACAGCCCATCCTACGGATTTAGAGAAAGCTAATAAGCTGAAATATTTAATGGCTGCCCATCCCCTCATCTTCGACGGTATATGTCGCCCCATGGTAGGCCCTCCCTGCCACTTCCAGTTAGCCGACGGGGCCATACCATCCGCGATGAGAGGTTCGCGACCAGTCTCCGTCCCGTTGCTCCCAAAACTCAAAACAGAGCTGGATTCGCTCGAGGAGCAACAAATCATCTGCAAGGTCACCGAGCCGACAGCATGGGTCCACCCTATGGTCATTGCTCCGAAAAAGGACGGCGGCATACGCGTATGTGTCGATTTTACCCCCCTTAACGCCTTCATCGTCCGACCAACATTCGAAACGGCCACCCCGTTCCAGGCCGTCCGTTCGATTCCGGCCGGGATGCGCTTTTTCACCGTCATCGACGCGTTGAAAGGATACCACCAGGTGCCATTAGACGACGAGTCAGCGACGATGACCACCTTCTCAACCCCGTTTGGCCGCTACATGTACCGCCGGTTGCCTTTCGGTGTTTGCCACGCCGCTGACGACTACAGCCGACGCGTTTCGGCTGTATTCGATGATATTCCAAATTGCCGTCGGATAATTGAAGACATCCTCATATTCTCCGAGACATACTAGGAGCACATTTCTCTCGTCCAACAAGTGTTCCAGCGCGCCGCCGACAACCAAATCGCCATAAACACCGGTAAAATCCAATTTGCCCAGCCGTCTGTTCTGTCTGGCGGCTATATCCTGAGCAACACCGGCTTCCATCCCATCCCCGGAACTCTTATCGGCCATCAGTCGATTCCCTACCCCCACCACCATCACGGAGATGAGAGCATTCCACGGTCTGTGCCAGCAGATGGGCAATTTCTCCGACAACTTAGCAGCGGCACTCGCACCCCTTTCCCCCCTTCTAAAAAAGAATTTCCAGTGGGAATGGACAACACAGCACGACGCCGCCTTCAACGCTGCCCGCTCCGAATTGTCATCTTCCGCCGAGCTGTCCTTTTACAACCCAGCACTACCCACGGCCCTCCATGTCGATGCCTCCCGCCTGAGAGGTCTTGGTTTTATCATCCGTCAACAAAATCCCAATGGGAAGTGGAACGTGGTCCAGGCCGGATCACGTTTTCTATCCGACGCGGAGACACGCTACGCCATGATCGAGCTGGAGTGCCTGGGTGCAGCCTGGGCCATGCAAAAGGGCCGGCAGTTTTTGGAAGGCCTCCCATCATTCCTTCTCCTCACGGATCATCGGCCGCTCATCCCGATCTTAAACGATTACAACTTGGACAAACTCGATAACCCACGGATCCTGCGCCTACGCCTAAAAATGCAGCGTTATGCATTCACAGCCCGCTGGATCCCTGGGAAGGAGAATCTAATGGCCGACGCCCTCTCGCGTTCGCCTATCCGCCCCGCATATCCAGTGGATGAACTGGCGGAAGGCCCAACATCATTCTCCACCCGTGTGGCGCTGATATCCACCATCGACGGATCAGACCCCTGCACGAGCGACCCGCTCCTCGACAAGGTGTCAGCTGCCGCCGCGGTTGACCCTGTCATGATTGCTTTACGTGACGTCATCCGAACCGGTTTTCCCAACGAGAAATGCAACTTACCGCTGCCCCTTCGTCCTTTCTGGTGCGTCAGAAGCCTCCTCGCCATCGACAAAGACGACGATATCATCGTGATGGGCTGCCGTGTCGTCATTCCAGAGGCCGTTCGTCGTGAGGTCCTCAAAAATCTTATCTTGATGCACCAGGGCTCAACAAAGTTACGGCAACGGGCCCGTCAAACCATGTATTGGCCGTCCATGGACAGCAAGATCATCACCGCGGCCCGTGCTTGTCCCACTTGCACTGAACATCTTCCCTCACACCCGCCGGAACCTTTGCTGCCCCACCAGAAAGCATCGCGGCCGTTCGAGTTTATCCATGCCGACCTCGGATGCCACAACGGTCGCGATTTTTTAATAATCGCAGACCAATTCAGTGGATGGCCCCACGTCGTCCCATTTCCGGGCAAAAACACCTCTGCACGCAAGGTGGTCGACGCTCTCCGCTCCTTCTTTGCCTTCGGCGCGGGTGCACCAATCAAATTTTGGTCGGACGGCGGGCCCCAGTTCACTGCAGACGAATTTCAGTCCTTTCTTCGTGAATGGGGCATCAGCTACGGCACTTCCTCGGCAGGGTATCCGCAATCTAACGGCTTTGCGGAGGTGTCCGTAAAGAGCATGAAAAAGCTCATCCGCGGATCGTGGTCGGCGGGCTCCTTCGACATGGACCAATTCAGCAAAGGCCTCCTACTCTACCGCAACGCACCACTGTCTGGTGGAGCTTCACCCGCCCAGCTAGTTTTTAATCGGCCCGTCAGAGATTGCCTTCCGGCCCACCGCCGCGCATTCGCACCCCAATGGCAAAAATCGGCCGTACAACTTGAGAAGCAGGCCTTGCGAGCCCGCACTCTTCGTGCCGCTCATTTCAACCAGCGCGCGCACCCTCTCCCTCCGTTTTCCATCGGCGATTCCGTCGTCATCCAGAACCACTTAAATAAACGCTGGTCAACCCCTGGTATCATCGTCGAAACCGGCCCATTCCGCGATTATTTGATCAAGACCCCAGCTGGTCGGCTCTTCCGCCCACCCCACCGGATCGCCCAGCACAACCTTCAACGACTTCCACCCCCAATTCGCCGACGCCGGATGGTCCAGCCACACCGACAGCCGAAGCCCCCCGTCGCTCTGCCCGAATCCGCAACAGTTCCAACAAAAATTAACTCGCATTATGTTTATCAACCCCTAAGTTTCTTTCTTTCCATCCTCTGTTATAATGTCATGCTTTCCCCATTTGCCATGTCAGAACCCAGCCCGTAATCAAATCACAATGCAAAAAAAAAAAAAAAAAAAAAAAACAACAAAAGAAAAAAAAAAAAATCCGAAAACAAAGAACATGGAATGACCTGGCAATGATGTCTCCCCCTCCCCCCCGTTATGTGGGCCAGTGTGTAGAGCTCAAGCGTAGGATACGGTCTTGCTTGTACCCGGCTCCCTTCTTATTACACGGACTTGATACAGACTTCTTTCCAGCGCCCATGCTCGTGCCACCGCCTTTCCCGTTTTTATCCTTTTCTCGATTAGGGCATTTAGGGGAAAAGTGACCCAGTTTCCCGCATGTGTGACATGACTTCCCGCTTGCTGGGCAGGATTCCCCTTGATCGTGAGATGCACGACCACACGAACCACATTCGCCTTTTGATGAGCGACGATCTGGTTGAGATGGCTTTGTTGTTATAGCTGCCACTCCCGATTGTCCGCTGAGGGTGCGCTCATTTGCCCGTGCTGATTCCTCGCTACGACAAATGTTGACCGTATCTTGCAGCGACGGAAACGGGCTAATGGCCAACAACTTCTTTTTTGTTTCCGAATCCCAGGTTCCAGCAATGATGCGTGTCACGAGTCTTGTCTCTGAACACGTTCCGCACAAATCCGCTGCATCAGCTAGACGACGCAATCCGATGAAGAAATCATCAAATGACTCCGACGGTCCCTGTCGACGTTTTTCAAATGCTACCCGGTCAAGCGCGACGTTTCGCTTGGCTCGGATGTAATCTGCTATACGGTCGAGTACGTCCTCGGGTGTAGTTATGGTTGCCGGCGTGATGCCCAATCCTACTTCCATCACTTGCTGCATCGTAGAATCCAGAGTCATCCGAAATGCGGCCATCTGCTCCGAGTTGGGATAAATAGCCAACTGACTTAACTCAGCGAAATCATTCCACCGGTTTCTCCATGATTTCAAAAGTGGAATAGATATGTCACTATGAAGCTTGTCTACGCCAGAGGGGTCCAGCCGCCGTCGTTGTGGGAACACCGGATGGCCGCCTCCGCCGCAACCACCAGCGCCACCGCCTCCACCAGCTCCGCCACCGCCACCACCTCCACCAGCGCCAGAACCGCCACCGCCTCCACCAGCACCACCACTCCTGCCAGCACAACCGCCTCCCGCAACGCCGCCAGCTGCGCCACCGCCCGCTTGAATAAGAACCATAATTTGAGCTAACTTGTTCGCTATGGCCGTTTGGCCGGTTTCAATGGCGTCAATTCGGGCATCGGTCGCTGCGATGGCTGCTGTCGCTGCGTTGGCTGCTGCCAACGCGTCTGCTGCTGTCGTCATGCTGTGTGGTCGTGGGATCCGGATACGAGAAACTTGGGATGAACGTTGACGACGAGGATGTCTCAAAAAATATGGGGCGTCCATGCACGACTCACAACACACTCACGATAGGTTAAACACCGGAAATAATACAGTCACGTATGTGCGCCTTAGCACAACGGTGCCCACCAGGTATTGCATAAAATGTTACAGTAGATATGAAGTAAATGACGATCCACAGAGTATACTTTTCATACCGGCGAACCACTACACGATATGCGTGAACCAGAATGTTTTTGATCACCGACACTGCCAAATGAATCGTTCGAACGATAACTCGACAAATTGGTGTCGCAACGAATGATCTTACTTACAAACTGGAAAAAAATTAGGACTCTCCACACGTCTGCACTGAAGAGTAAAATGTACCTGAACCTACACTTCAATGTCTAGTGCGAACGTGATGGCTACTATTTCAAGATGGCGGCAACCACCGAACACGCGATGAGAAGAATTTGCGATCTGTTAAACTCGTTACCACCAATTACAGGGAACTAAAGGTGATACCAACTGCGCCATGTTGTGTCTTTGTAAGATCTGCGTATATTGTACGGACGCACGTTATTACAATACAAGGTTAAGACGACACTCGAAACGGACATGGAAAGAAGAACTTTACTGCAAAGAGTTGCGAGCCCGAATGCCCACCACTCAGCTGCCACGATCACCGCGACATCTATGTCTCATACAACATTGCCTACAAACATAACATTACCTGGAGACAAAGTTGTTCTTCGCGTCATCAGTGAAGTCTGTAAACAAGTCCTAGAAAGCTACCAAAGTGTGTTATCCCCTCATGAAAAGAAGAACAAGTCTAAATCAACAACGTTCTCTTCTGGAAAGTAATGACTGGTATATCTAATAAGTTTTAAGTGTTTTTTTATTTTCATGATATAGATAACCGATTTTTTACAACAGGGAAACCTGGAAGTGACCAGCTGACTTTTAAAATTGATTCTGATTTTCTAGTGGATGAAGAGGCAACCACAACTGCGAATAAGTTGACATTAGAAGAATATCTCCTACGTTGGGGAAACCGACTAAAACTTCAGAACATGTCTTCTTTGTTTTCAATTAAAGAAAATATTATCACCTGTTTGATGAAGCAGTCGAACTCTGCCATATGTAAATTGCAGCTTGCAATGGAAACGATCTGAACATTCCCAGTCCACAGCAGTTGGAATTTGTAATAGTCCAAGTGCATAATCCTAGCATAAAGAACATCCAACAAGAGATTACTGTAAACATGGATTCATCTGTATCTACATGTATGATTGAATCAGGTAGCTTTTGTATTCATCATATTCTGTTTATGTTATGCTTTTTACTCGTATTTACTTCATGAATTGTTTTTTCCCATCTGGGAAAAATTGGAATTATGAATGTGTTTTCATTTTAGATGTTCTCCAACAACAGACTGCTGAAACACCCTCAGGTGAAACTTCAACCAACGCCTCATCGTCTTTCATGTATCTTTCCAGTTTCGATGGAGCCCAGAAACAGACAGAAACTGCTTCCACGTCTTTCACGCATCCAGGTATTTCCTTTAGTACAGTGAAAGATGAATGAATTACGAACATCCATATCTTCTCTTATTATCTAGATGAACAAGATGCTGATATAATAAATAACTTGGCATCATGCAGTGTGATTCCCACAGTGTAATTCCCTCAATCGACTAAGCGATCGAAAGCACCATCTTCATCGACAAGTAAGAAGGTGAAAAAGAAGAAAAATCTCTGACACAATTCAGCTGGAGGAGCACAGGAAGAACGAGGAGAGGAAGTTCCAAGCACCTCCACTCTGAAATCAAATTGGAACAGCAGAGAATTTCGACGTCAAAGAACATTGTTAAAAGCATCTTGTGCCGCTGCTCAAAGTCGCATTCCTCACTACTTTGAAATACTGAAAGATATTGAAGATTTTACGGAGCGTCAAGAAAACGATTCCCTCCGCTTGCAATTGAAGAATCTAGAGGATAAATATTCACTTCTGCAATCATTCCAAGGACAACAGTTTGAAGTAGGTCTACCTGGCCAATCGCTGTTAAAAAGAATGATGCAACAATCTATAACTCAGAATGGGAAGAGTCCAAATAAAATCCGTCATAACGATGCTGTATTAGAACATTTCTGCCTTAACGTTTGGATACTTGGAGGTCGTCGCCTTTACGAAATTTTTTACGCGAATTTTCCGGGAATATTTCCGTCTCCTACTACAATACATCAGAAGCTTGTCAAGTTTGACATTTCAGTCGACGAGGATTGCTTAAATGTTTCCAAAGTAAAGGAGTATTTAGTTTCAAACGGTGCACCTCTTATTATTTGCTTATCAGAAGATGCGACGGGAGTCGTAGGTCGAGTCGAGTACTACGCAAAAAAGAATTGTTTAATGGGATTTTCCAATCCATTAACATCTAATGTCTTTCCGGATTCAACTGCGTCAAATGCCCGTACCGCTCAGGATATCTTAAATCAATTTGATCATCACGACAGGGCTAGGTAAGCGTATTTCAATTGTTATTTACATTTATTGGTGGATTGTTTTAAATTCCATATTTTCTTTAGTGTTGTTATGATTGGCATGATCCAGCCAATTGTTGTCGGCCTCCCTGCGATCCGACTTTTCGCCTACGGACGCAAGCAACAAGTTTACGGCCGGTAATGTGAAAAATCGTCTTAACCATGTGAAGGAAAAATTAACTGCAGAGGGAATACAAGTTCTGATTTATTCTACTGATGGAGATTCAAGAGAAATGAAGGTGATGCGGAACCTATGGCGTCTCGTGGCTTCTCTGTCTCTTGCTTCTCAACTCCTCAATCCGAGCTCCCAGCTGCAATTCCAGTCAACGCACTGTATCTTCGGAAAAGGTGGAAGTTTTTTTGTGTGATTTTCTTAGAGATTGCATACCTGTTCAAGACACCATTCACCTTGGCGCGAAACTACAAACGCGATTTTGGAAAACCCAAAATATCTTACCGTCTGGTAACAAAATTGCCAGTCCTGCTCACATTATAAATCTTATAAAAAACATTGGTGTTACCAAAGACAAGCATGGATTGCGAGATCGAGATTTAGAACTCATTGATAAGATGAATTATGATGCTGTAACTCGTCTGTGTAATCCCCGGTTAACCGAATTGTTGGGTATTGTCTCTGGGTCGGAAGCGACACGGTTTTATCTCAATCTTATGAACAAAGTTACTTCCAGTTTCCTAGACAAGAAATTAGAGCCATTAGAACGAGTGTACCGTCTGTGGTACTGTGTATTTTGTCTCAGATACTGGCGTTATTTGTTGTCCTGCGATGACGTATATCCTTTAGCGAAGCATTTCATCACGCTGAACGCTTACTTGTGCATCGAAATCAATGCCCATTCATTGGTAATGTTAATTTTAAGATTACAAGAAAGCGGGACCCCTGAACTATTTATGCCATGGCTGTTTTCTATCTGTTTTCTATAAAGCCAGCCCTGTGAATCCTATTTCAAAGCAGCACGATCGTTCACTCCTGTTGGCAGTAGTCAATTAACTTTTACTTTACAAGATTTTCTGTACAATCGATGTCGCAAAATTGATGTTCAATTGCGCTTGATTTCATCGTCTAAATCAGATGGAATTAGATTGTCCAGAATTGAAAAAACCTTGATCGCTTTGGGGGGAGCGGCGAGAGTTATTTTTGTAAATCTCTTCCGTCCATTGAAGAAATAGAGGCGACCATCTTAAGAGCAAAAGAAGATTCTAAATCGACCATGGTTAGCATGGGAGTCATTGTTTCAGATGCTGAGTGTTTCAATTTCGACAATTGGTTAGCTTGGAAAATGAATCAGGCAGTACGTCAAAACGAACTCAGCAATGAGCTTGATGTTGACGAGAAATGCGAAAGTATTGAAAATCAGGGAAATGACTTTTTGGACGAAGTAGATAGTTTTGATGCAAGTGTTCTTACTTCTATCAGTAATGCCGATTTTAAAGACTATAGGGAGATTCTTGAGCGTCAAATTGTCTCTAATTGCAACGAACTCGGTAATAAAAATTTCGGTCATCCTCGATTTGGGCCTTTGTTTGACCCGACCCATTTAATCAAATCTAGTCCATTTGTTTTACTCACCAGCGATGAGGGAAGCCAAAAAGTGATTAAAAAATCATCTGTTGTATGGTTCTGTGAGAATGGTGTGCGCAAACAAAGTAATGATCGTCTTACAAGGGTAACTCAAAGCTCTAATTTTCTTTTAAGTCGACAGTTACTTGTTCGCTCCGTTTCTAAGCAGAAAGTCAGAATTGGTGATTGGTGCATTTTTTATTGTGAAAAAAAAAAAGGAAATAAAAAAAGTAAAGCAATGGTAGGACATGTACTTTCATTTCGATTGATGTGCGAGTCTAGTAAAAAAACAGGCGGTGATAGATAAATGGGAAGAAGGGGGAAAAAATGTTGGAGTTCTGTGCGATTAGTATACTATGGATCACTGCAATAAATCGATCACTGGTTTCCTAACTAAACATCCCATGTTTGCAAATGGATATCATTCTTGTGATTATTATATTTGTAGCATTCCCCCTCCTAAATATAGTGTTACTAATAAAAAAAGTTGTGTTCGTTTTTGTGAAGAAACATGTCGTACGCTCTTAGAAGAATACAACAATGCATTTTCCGTTTAAATTACTGAACTACTTCTTTTTTTACCCTGTTGGTGAGGGGAGACCCATTTGTTGAGGAAAATCTCAACCATGGAACACATTAAGTAAGAGGTTTTATCAATAGGTGTCGCTATTGATCAACTGTCATAGTTGTCGTCTGCAGATCTCTTCTAGTGTAGATCCCTCCTTGTTCTTTTCATCATCATCCTGGTAACAACTGCTCTCCTGTATCTGTGTCTCGTGTTAATCTGTTCTGATATTGTTCTATGTGTGAACATGAACCAATAAAGGTATGAGTAAGGATTAATATGTTATGTTGTGTATTATTTATTCTAACAGGTTATGGGACCCTTGAATTTTTCCGCTTAATTATCTAAAGAAGCATGGCAAATCAACTTATTAGTGGGAATAATGGAATATTCCAAGCTAGATTTAATGGGACTGGTTTTTCTCAGTGGACTTTTGGCGTGCTTCTCATGGCACGGGCCAAAGATTGGAGAGCATTATCCAAGGAACAGAGACTAGACCAATAGAGGTAATAAATTTATTTTAACTTGTCGAGAGTAAGTGAAAAATGTGTTTCAATTGACAGAGAGCTGTAGTACTTTTTTTTTGCATTTAACCCACAGAGAGGTTCTGTAATTTTTTTAAAATTTACCCACAGAGAGGTACAGTAAATTTTTTTTAATACACCCACTGACAGGTGAAGTTATTTTGTAATACGCCCACAGAGAGGTTCATTGATGTGTTTATGAATTCATCCATAGAGAGATGCAGTAATTTTTTTTGTTATACACCCATGGAGAGGTGCAGTTTTTTTTCTTTGCAGTACACCCACTGAGAGTTGCAGTATTTTTTTAAATTTTTGTAATGCAACCAGAGAGGTGTTGTAATTTGATTCCACAGTAGACAGAATTGAATTTGTTAATTTTTTCAAAGTAACGTAAAGTCTTTTGACCCACAGAGAGGTATCAGTCAGATCAAATGTACCCACAGAGAGGAAATATTTTCAGTAATATTTTAAATCAGAAAATTGAAATTTACTGTTTATTTATGCAGATAAGGAATGAAGACGTAGTCGAGAATCAAGCCGAAATAGATGCATGGATTGAGAAAGATGCATTTGCTAGTGGACTCATTTACAGTAGTCTTGAAACCTCATACCAGACATCAGTAGGAGGATCAGCTGATGCAGCAGAAATGTGGCAGCGATTGAATCAGGAGTATGCTCAAGTAGCAGCTGCCAATACAGGCCAATTAACAGCCAGATTCTTTCAGTATCAGATGGATCCTGGTAATAAAAAAAAAAGTCAAATAAGTAAATAGGAAAACAATATTGTAAAAATTTTGTTTAAATGGCTGTGTCATAGACCACAGTGTGTCGACACTCATAAATAATTACAGACAAATGGCAGATGAACTGCAAAATGTTGGTGCCCCAGTTACCTATATTCAAATGGAGGAAAGAATTCTGTCCACACTGCCTCCAAGCTACCACGCAGTAGTTACAGCCTGGGAAACTCAGCTAAGAGATGAAAATCGAAACATATTGACACTCACTGCTCGACTGATACTAGAAGAAACAAGAATAAAAGGAAGAGATGGCGGTTTATCAAATCCAGCAGATGTTGCATTCTTTGCTTCTCATCCGAGTAGACAAAAGAAATCTGTTACTGACGAAAATCAAATTGACAAGGCCTATGCAGCTGGAGGTGGAAGAGGTGGCTATCAAGGACGAGGAGGTCAGCGAGGTGGTAGATACAGAGGAGCTGGAAGTCATCGTGGAGGATACAATTATCGTGGGCACAGAGGTGGACCCGGAAATTATAGTGGAAGTCAAACGAGAAATCGAGGCAACCATAATGATGGTAGAGGTATATAGTAAACTATATTGTAGCTTGTTTCATGTTTCTAAAAATATCTACACATATCAAGGTTACAATCATGGATCAAGACCAACGTTTGGCTCATATGATTGTTACGAGTGCGGAGAACCAGGCCATTTAGCTCGAAATTGCAGAAACAGAAGACATGCAGAAGAAAAGAAAGCCCGCCAAGGAAAACAGGATAGCAATCGTAACTTTAACGATGGTGGATATGAAAACGATCAACGTGATCCGACATTTAATTGCCTTTCTTCAGTCTGTTTTCTTGCTAAAAAGACTAACGACTGGTATGCTGACTCTGGAGCCACACATCATATGACAGATCAACGTCATTTCTTTACTACATTTGAGCCAGTTAAACCAGGCACCTGTCATGTGTATGGAATTGGATCAATCAAGATGGAAGTACATGGAGTTGGTAACATCGAGATCCATTCATATGACCAAGGAGAAGAGAATGTTGGAGTATTAAACGACGCCCTTTTTGTACCTGGAATTGGAGATAATTTATTCTCTCTCGGAACTGCAATGGATCGCAAACTAAAAGCTGATTTCGAAGGTGATCTGGCAATTTTCAAAGACAAGAAGACAGATACAGCAGTTATGGAAGGACAGAAAATTGGCAAGTCACTTTATCACATGAAATTCATAACGTCAATGCAAATCAAGATGTAGTAGCAAACTCAGCTCAATCTACATTTTCACTCACTCGATGGCACCGCAGATACGCTCATGCAAGTCAGAAGATAATCAAGAAAATGGCAAGCATCGGAGCTGTTGATGGTCTGATATTGGACAAAGAAGAGGGCTGTGAATTGAAGATTTGCGTAGGTTGTATTTTTGGTAGAATGCATCGATCACCATTTCCTACAAGTGAAAGTAGAGCTGTTGAAATAGGTGAACTAATCCATTCTGATGTGGGTTTTGTTAATGTTTCTACTCCAAATAATGAGACATGCTACGCCCTTTTTTAAGACGATTTTAGCGGCTATACAAAAGTATATTTGATGAAGAGCAAAGGAGAAGCAGATGAAAAATTTGTTAATTTCGTATCATGGCTGGAACTTACTACAGGAAAGAAAGTGAAGAAATTCAGAACAGACGGTGGTGTCGAATATTTCAAAAACAAGAAGTGGCGTGAGGAGCGAGGGATTGTTCACCAGAAAAGTAATAGGTACACCCCACAACAAAATGGCCGTAGGGAGAGAGAAAATCGTAGAATAATAGAGCCTACACGAAAAGTCATTCATATGAGAAACACTCAGCTACAATCAAGCCTGTTGGAGAAAGGAAACAAAAGGACGTTGGAGCTCTGGGGTGGATTTCTACTTAGCTCAGTTTACGTACTGAATCGGACTATATCGAGTAGGACAAACAAGACACCCTACGAAATGATATTCAACAAGAAACCAAATGTTGCAAATCTACGTGTGATGGGTTGTCGTGCCTATGTACATGTCCCGGAACAATAGGGTACACGCATGGAAAATAAAGATTTTTTGTTTTTAACTAGGCTAGGGTAATATTTCACGGGGATCATTTTTTCGAGAGGTTTGTTACCTCAAAAGTCATCCACTTTTCTTTAAAGGAGAATTACCACGTCATCCACGTTTTCTTTAAAGGAGAATTACCATTTCTGTGGATGACACATCTACAAAAGCAGAACGACTGCTTTAAACAAATTTATGTATACAACTTCTGTAAATTACAGACTTACCATCCCTTAACGACAAGTTCAAATGTGGAACTATGTGTTCCTTGAAACTGTACCGTCCAGTTCTATTACAATATTTGTTGTAATCTTTAAGGTCGTTTTTCAACTATAATAAAAGGAAAACAATGTCATTCACATTATAATATAACATCACATGTCAAGCAATATGCCGAAAATGAACAATACTTACGTCAAAATGACGACTACAAATATGAAGATGTGTTTTTGGTGAAAATTTATTAGCCTCAAAACCAATTTTATTTAGTCACAAAGCTCTCTTCTTATTGTTTTTCGGGAAAGTGAAGAATTCACTATAATTACTCAATGTGTTGGAGCAAGTGCTCACAACACAATACTTATGGTTACTCATGCTCACAAACAAAAAGACTTCAATGACTTTACCGTTCTAGCGTCGTATGCATTGTTTGGGGCCCTAATTAGTCTCCTCCTGCCAAAGATGGCTGAACAGCCAAATTTGGGAAGGAGGAGCCTAATACAACTTTAAATTTAAATATATCATGAAATAAATTTTTTCGAGGTAACAAACCTCTCGAAAAAATGGTCCCCGTGAAAAATTACCCTAGCCTAGATAAAAACAAAAAATCTTTAATTTCCATGCGTGTACCCTATTAAGGAAGAAACTCGACTCGAAAGCTCAACCTGGATGGCTAGTAGGATATGGATAAGAGACAAAAGGGTGGATTATATGGGAGCCTATATCAAGGAAATTCATCATGAGTCATGATGTTATTTTTAATGAATACTTGTTAATCAACGATTTTAATGAAGAAACAAACGAAAAACCTACATACCTTTTTGGCCCCTTTCTTCTATCGATGGAAATACTTGGATTGGTAACGAAAGATTTATCTTCATAATAATTTTTAGTGAGAAATATAATGAAGTTGTGAATTTTTTTCTAATAGAACTTTGACCAACCTATTCAGCAAGTTGAAGCTCAAGAAGTTCCAAGAGAGCTTCCATTGATTCATGAGCGAATTCAACAACAAAGACCCCAAGAAAATGAACTACAGGCAATGGAAATGGAAGGACGTTGCCCCCAAATTGAAGTAGAACAGGAACATTTTGATGTACCTGAAATAGGAGGGGAAATTGAAGTAGTAACTGAAACGGATGCTCTACGAAGGCAAGGTCGTCCTCTAGGAAATGGAGTAGCTTCAAACGTTTTTCAAGATGCTGGATCGGATCAAGTTGCCCTACCAGATTCTTTAAGTCAAGATCGCAGGACTGGCCAGCCAAAACAGTACACTGCCAGATATAAGGGCTTTAGGCAATCGCTTGACCGACCACTCGCTAAACTAGGCTTAATCGGTACTGTCATTTCTATTTGTATTATTTTTTTACTCTTATTAAATAACAAGTAGAATTTTTTTTTGGTGAAATTGTTTTTTTTTGAAAAGACAAGAAATAAATTTTTTTTCTTCATCACATTATAATTGAGTTTTTTTTTATGTATATAAATATAGGCGAATTTGTCGAAAAACATGGTACGGTGCTATTCGTGGAGGCAAATGAGTCACAAAGCTACAAGGAGGCTATGGCTTCTCCGGGGAAAGAGAAATGGCTATCAGCATATCAGAAAGAGTATGCCCAAATCAAAAACAAAACTTGGGAACTCGTTCCACTTCCGCCAGGTCGGGCTGCATTAAACTGTAAAATTATCGGTAAAATTAAACCAGCCTACGAGCGAGTTGAAGAAACTTATAAAGGAAGATTGGTAGTAATTGGATCAAGGCAAAGATTTGGATTGGAATATGAAGAAACATTTTCTCCGGTGCCGCATAGTGAATCAGTAAAAGTGGTGCTTAGTGAATGTGCTGCTCGTGACATGGATGTAATGCAATTTTACATTAGTACTGCTTTTCTTTATGCAGACTTGGACAAGGAAGTGTATATAAAGCAACCGGAGGGTTTCACTGTCCCTGGAAAGGAGCACCTAGTTTGTTTGCTGAAAAAGTCAGTAAATTGGTTGAAGCAAGCTCCTCGACTTTGGTATGAAAGATTTGACAAAACTCTAGGACGAATGGGATTCCAACCAAGCAGAGCAGATCGTTGCGTCTACGTAAAAAGAACAAAGGAAGAAATCAGCTATATTCTAGTACATGTTGATGACGCATGGACTAGCAGTACAAGAAAACAAACACTTGTAGATGTGAGAAATTCTATCGGCGAAGAATATTTATTTAAAATTGTTCCTCCAACTAGATACATTGGAATTAACATAACGATGGACAGACCAAACAAAAGATATTTCTTGTCGCAAGAACATCAAGTTAATAAGATATTGACAAGATTTAACATAGAAGATATTTTTCCAAGAGCTATACCAGCTGACCCAAAAGTTAAACTCTCGGCGTGTGCTAAAAATCAACAGAGCGAGGGAAAGCGAAATTTCAGTTTTCGTGAAGCAGTTGGCGCTCTATTGTATTTAGCCTTGCAAACACGACCAGACATCGCATATGCAGTTTGCCAAGTGGCAAGGTTTTGTCAAGATCCACAAAGGGGCCGTTCACATACTACGTAGTGGGCTTAGGGGGGGAGGGGCCCAGACAAATTACTTCAAAATACTACGGGGGAGGGGGAGCCCGGGGATTTGATACGTAGTAGAAACAAATTTTCAAAAATTTTCCAATTTAAAAAAAAAAATTGTTTTTCCTATGCTGGCAACGCTGTCGTTGTTTTTTTTTGGCGAAAGCTCCTCATGTTAGGCCTATATTTTTTATGGGGGGTCGAGCGAACTACTACGTAATTTCAAGGGGGCAGCCAGAACACTTCAATCTAATACAAGGGGGAGGGAGGGGGGTAAAAATCCGCCAAATCCCACTACGTAGTATGTGAACGGCCCCAAAGCGAACATTGGAGAGCACTCGATCAGATCCTTGGATATTTAAAAGCCACATAAGATTACGGAATTTGGATTGGAGGAGAGAAAGCGGGACTTTATGGATATACCGATGCTGATTTTGCAGGCGACGTCGACGACAGAAAATCCACATCGGGCAGCATCTTCTTTCTCAATGGTGGACCAGTCGCTTGGGCTAGTAAGAAACAACCATGCACTTCTCTCTCTACTACCAAAGCAGAGTATATTTCAGCGTGCCAAGGAACAAAGACAGCTGTATGGCTCGGCTATCTACTTGAAGATTTAACTGGAGAGGAAATAACAAAAGTATCGATGTTTTGTGATAACGAAGGAGCAGTTAGATTGGTCTACAACCCGGAATTTCATCAAAGAACAAAACACATCAAACTCAAGTGGCACTGGATTAGAGAACAAGTCAATGAAGATAAAATAGTTGTTAAACTTGTAGGTACTGATGATCAACTAGCAGATATTTTTACTAAGGCTCTGGCTGGTCAAAAATTCTTGAGTATGAGGAAAAGGATTGGAGTTGGAAAAGTATCTGATCTTCCGTGTTTGAGATTTAGGGAAAGTGTTGAGGAAAATCTCAACCATAGAACACATTAAGTAAGAGGTTTTATCAATAGGTGTCACTATTGATCAACTTTCATAGTTGTCGTCTGCAGATCTCTTCTAGTGTAGATCCCTCCTTGTTCTTTTCATCATCATCCTGGTAACAACTGCTATCCTGTATCTGTGTCTCGTGTTAATCTGTTCTGATATTGTTCTACACCATTTTTATATTTATATCCATCAAATATTCAAACTTTGAATTTCCAAAATTCAGCAAGAATCTCAAGAATACCTATGAATTCCCAAAAATTCTTAAGAATCCCCAAAAATTCATAGGAATTCCAAAGAATCCCAAGAATCCCTAAACATTTCCAAGAATGGCAAAATATTCTAAAAATTCCCAAGAATACAAGGAATTCTCAAATATTCTTGGAATTTGGCATACTTCGTACACCCTAAAGTAGAGTGTACAACCCCTCGGTCGTACCTGCATTACGGGACGAACCAATACCGTAAGGCGATAGACGTGCTGAGAGACAGATACGGAGATGAAGAGAAGCTGAAAAAGCCTTATCTGGCCGAGTTAAAGGCAATGGCAAACACTCGGTTGAGCGAGACTTCAGCTCTTCCGCAGTGGCAGAAACTTCACGATGGGCTCACAAATACCGTTGCGGCGTTAGTCAGCCTCGGAGTGAACACCAAGACGCACGAAGCCTATCTCACCCCGGATCTACTGGCGTCCTGTCCGAAGGCGCTGGTTAGCCGGTGGAGAGATAGTTGGGACGACGAAGAACCTACGTTCTCAAAGATATTGAAGGCCTTGAAAAGGGAGATAAGACACAGAGAGGAAGATGAGGCGTTGTCGACGAGTTGTAGTGAGAAGCCCGTGCCAGAGTCGGCCGCTACGACGTCGAACAAAGGGAATAGAAGCATGTTGTGTTTCTTTTGCCAATAACCCCACTTGCACCACAACTGCAATCAGGGATCGTCGGCTCAGAGAAGAGCGACGTGTGAGAAGGACGGACGGTGCCTGAAGTGCCTTGCCCGATCGCATCGGACGGAACACTGCATCTCGCGGATTCCGTGCCGACACTGCGGGAGTACAGAAGTAAAAGTAGTAAAAAAAGTAAAAAAAGAAATATGTGTTACTTTTTTCTAAAATGTATTAATATTTAGTCCAATAACCATCGTTTTCAATAACCATTTGCAACCTGTTTGCCATGGAATTAGCTAACTTACACCAATAAGTTAGCCTCCCCTTATACCCTTCCCAAATAGCATTAGCCTTATCGAATACTTCATCCGCGGAACGCGGTCGAAAAAATTCGGAATCTTTTACGATGTCCCCCCAGACGTTTTCGATGGGGTTCATGTCCGCCCCTTTCGGCGGCCAAGGCAGTAATTCTATGACTTCTCGGTTATCTTCAAACCACTGCTTGATTAGGTTTGCTTGATGGATCGGGGACTTATCTTGGATAAATTTTATACGCCTTCCGGGGAATTTTTCATGAATCGCAGGCAGTAGGATGTCCCCGAGAATTTGCAGATATTTTTCGGTATTTAGCTTCCCTTCAATCCGAACAAAATCCCCGGCCCCGTTAGCTGAAAACCATGCCCAGACGGGCACAGTTTTCCTGCCGCTTCCGTCCTTAATTTGGACGTGTTCTCTGTCGAAACGAGTGCCATTTACTCTGTAAGCAAATACCCGCCCGCATTCGTCCGACCTTAATAAATAATTGATAATTTAAAAGAGAGGTTAACAAAATAAATTAACGTATACCCAAAAGATTTTTCGTCGCAAAAAATTACGTCTTCCCACCATGCCTCCGGCATATTCACGAACGTGCCAGCAAAATGCAGCCGCTGTTCCGCATGCGCAGGAGTTAAAAAAAACTTCCGCGCAGCCCGACGCGGATGAATATTTCGCTTTTTCAAGACACGTATTATTGTGGAAGGTGTAACACCAACACCAACGACGTCTGAATTAATATAGACATAACATTAAATAATGATGAATAAAAAATTGGTTCACAGTTCACCTGCTATTTCCTGCGCGGTAGTTATGGGCTTAGATTGCGCGGCGGAAACAATATCCTCTTCATTTGCTTCCGTTAATTTTTTTTTCCCTGAACCCGGTTGCCTTTCAACATCCCCTGTCTCTTCGAATCTTCGCTTCCAATAAACTACTGTTGACACTGAAATATCTAATTTAGCACTAATATAACGCACTGATTTTTCCGCTTCCGCAAGCGCAATTATTGAAGCGCGCTCTTTAGGAATAAGCTTTTTCAGACCACGATCTGCGCGAAACATTGTTGCACCGCTAGCGAATAATGAAAACTAAAGAAAAATGATTATTTTTTCCGAAAATGGGTGAAAAGTAAAACAAACAGAAGGGGTACGGGTCACGAAACGAAAACAAAATGGTGTTTGAAACGAAAACAAAAAGGTGTTTGTGATTTTTCGTTTTTGTTTTTCTATTTGACCTAGCACGCACGTCTTATAAACTATTATGTCCAGTGTGACCTAATAAAGTATAAGTTAATTATTGAACCTATGGGATGGAAGCAAAAATGCTCCCAAAAAACATATGTAAAGCAAAGGTGCGCTTAGCGTGCCCAAGGCGGTAAGTAAGTCGATTTTTGCCTTCGGCTTTTTTCCACATTTTTGGGAAACTTTTCTTGACAGAAAAAACAGCATCAGACCTGTGTAATGCCTATGGCGCAAGAAAAACACACGTAATATTTCTACGCAAATAAATTTTCGCTTGTAGACTTATTCAGAATACTGGCATATCATAAGGCATGATAGGCGTATCTGTAGCGTGCTTGTCAGGGATGCGGGAGAACGGGGTTCAAATCCCCGATCGGTGAAAGGCATTTGCAGAGATATTTGTATGTAAATCATTTAGATTTATGAAATATTTATGCGCGAAAACAATTAATTTAATTGTTATAGTTATTTTCTAATTTTTTCAAACGAAATAAGGTCAAGCGACGATATATATGTTATGGCCAATGTGTTCTAACAACGTGGTCGGTATAGCTAAAGGGTTAAGGCAACGGTCTACCACTCCGGAATTCCGGGTTCGAATCACGCTTCAGCAATAACTTTTTTTTCGGTTTTCATTGAAATCTTTTTATTTTGCAAAATAATATCTAAAAAAAGCATAGAAAATCGATGTCTAAAAAAATCTTATTTATATTTTTCAATTATTTTCAAAATTAACATCAAGTTGTTTATTGCACTGTAAATTTACAAAAACAAAACATGCATTTCATAGCCCACCTTCCCTGCACCTTCCCAGCCCTAAGCCCTGCATGGGAAAAACTCCATTCATTGACATCACCCGCCAATAGATGGCTTTTGCCACAAAAATCGGTGTTCGGATTTTTGTGCAGGATACTGTACGTCGACGACTGGTTAGGGGAAGAGACCACTGCTGAGGAAGCGGAGAAACGCATTCGCAAAGCGAATACGATTTTCAAAGCCGCAAAAATGGAATTGTGTAAATGGACCTCGAATAGCGCAGAATTAGTTGAGAGACTGCCGGAGGTTCAGTTCAAGGAGACGGTCACAAGTGTGGCAGCTGAAAGTAAATCAGTAACAAAGACCCTGGGGGTAATCCGGGATCCAGTATCGGACAAATTCAGGTTTGATCCGACGTAGGTCCTCAGAGAAGCCCGGGAAATTGGTGACAGACCCACCAAATCTTTGACCCCCTGGGTCTCATCGCTCCAGTGACGTTGGTAGGGAAACTCATTATGCAAAAGATCTGGTTGGCGGGAACAGGATAGGGTGAGCCCATTCCCATAGAGGTGAAACCTCATTGGAAAACATTCATCGATGGGATAACCGAGTTGAGGAATACATGCAGGCCAAGGTGGGCCGGAGAGCATGACGGCTGACTACACCTGTTCTGCGACTTAAGTAACGACGCCTACAGTGTGGTGGCATACTTGCAGAGAATAGATGGGAAAGACCCGGTGATGCTGTATAGTAAGACGAGGATAGCGCCGGACCCCAAGATATCCGTCTCGATACCGAGGTTGGAACTTCTAAGCGGGCTTCTGGCAGCGAGACTCGGAAGCTACATTGAGAAAGCCACAAGGCAACAGATCAAGAGGAAGTTACTGTGGACCGACTCAGCGATAGGTTTCTGGTGGATGAAAGGCGAGGCTAGTCGGTGGGAGCAGTTTGTACACAATAGGGTGACGGAGAAAAGGCGGACAGTGGAGACTGAAGAAATCAGGCACTGTCCAGGGTTACAGAACCCAGCGGATGTAGCGTCCAGAGGAGCTACGGCAGCGCAGTTAAACGAGCAAAAGGGCTAGAGGACTGCCCCATCGTGGATGGGGAAGGAGGAGGAATGGCCCCAGTTACCAAGCTCGGTTACCGAGCTTCAGTTGCAGGAAGTATCGGTCGAAGAAAAGGCGGAAGAGACGACGCAATGCGCGGTATCAGCCGAGACAAAGTGGTATGAGAGATTCAGCTCCATGCGAACCATGGTAAGAGTCTTGGCCACGATGTTAATGGCAATAAAGAAATTGAAGGGAGAGAAAGATCCGGAAAGCCCGGTGGCGACGGTCAGACACCGGGGGAGAAAGTTGAAGTTCCCGGTGTTGACTGTAGAAGAGACTCGAGAAGCAACGCTCGAGCTGTACAGAAAAGTCCAGGCGACTCACTGCGGAGCAGTGGTGACGAGCTTTAGATCCGGTATACTGGAGGTCCCACACGAGCTGAGGAAACTCGGCCTGATGTGGGACGAAAGAGACAGGTTATTGAGGTGTCGATTCCGGCATCTGAACTGGATGGAATATAATAAAACAGCAGCGCTCATTCTGCTATCGACCGAACACATCATAACCAGAAGGCTGGTTGAACAGACGCATCTTCGGTTGAAACATACCGGAGTGAAGACCATGATGGGAGCGCTCAGAACGGATTTCTGGATTCCGAAGATGCGTCAAGCCATTAAGAAAGAGACAAGCAAATGCACGGGGTGCAAGAGATTGGACTCGAGGCATTTTGACGAAATACCGGCGCCTCTACCGTCAGGCCGCCTGCAAATGTCCAATCCCTTCACGATAACGGGAGTGGATTTTGCAGGCCCATTTCAAGTAGAGCCGCCGGCGAATAGCGGCCACAGGACGAAGGTATTCGTGTGTCTCTTCACATGCGCCGTAACGAGAGCAGTTCATCTCGAAGTTACCACCGACCAGGAGATTTCCACATTTATCTTCGCACCGAGACGATTCTTCGCGTGGAGGGAGTACCCGAGGGCGCTCTACTCCGACGACGCGGGAACGTTCACATTGGCCGATAAATACCTGAGAGCAGCCTATAGAGACAGCCGTGTGTTTAACACGCTGGTTGATCTCAATATAAAATGGAGATTCTCACCGAGTCTAGCCCCATGGTGGGGCGGATTCTGGGAGAGAATGGTGCAGACCGTAAAACGGCTGCTGTATAAGACTTACGGGAGTGATTGTATGGAGAACAACTTCTTTCAGACGGTGTTGACGGAGATTGAGGAAACCATCAACACGAGACCGTTGATTTACGTCGCGGAAGATGACACGAAACCGCCCAAGCAATTGGTGACGGGTTACCGGCAGCAGCAACATCACCCGGTAGATGACGAGGAGAGAGAGTACTCGGACCGGGTGACGCTGACAAAAAGGAAAAGAATCAGGAGAAACTTGATGGCTCAGTGGTGGAAGGATTTTTACTCGGAATCTGTGATGGATTTGGAGCAGTTTCACTGCCCAACTCCGAGGCATATCAAGGAGATAGAGCTGGGACAAGCCATGTTGATAAACGACGAGTCAACCAAGAGAACGAGGTGGAAGACCGGGAGAGTAGTGAAACTAATCCCCGAGAATAATGGAAAGACGAGATGAGTGAACGTACTCATTGCAGACAAGTTCAAAGTTAAAGGGTCGATCATGATAACGAGAGACCCAAAGAGTTTTGTACCCGTTAGAGCTCCACGTGGGCCAAATCGATGACGACCACCGGAACACAGGACCCTACGAGAACAGTGAGCTTTTGCGAACTTAGTTAGAACGTGGTCTAACGGGGGGAGTGTCGGAAATTCCGACGGATGAAGCTCACAGCCCTCGTCCGGGTGACAACCCTTTGGCCGAAGCAGGCTAGACTCAGCCGAGTCATCCTCAGTGGATTGCCGTGCCACCGAGGATAGGGAAGTCGATGACCGGAAGCAAACGACTTAAGACGGCCTACAGCTCGCAAGAACCGTAGTTGAGAGGCTGGAGCGCAAGACAGTGATATTAGAACTGCCTGAGTGCTTTTCCATATATATGGAGACACCTGTTAAGGGTGAAAGGAACGACGTGAGGGTTGGACTCAAGGAGGCGCAGCCTGCAGAGTTCATCCCGCCAGAATATAGGTTCAGTTCCCGCAGGGTTATCGGGAAGGTTACCGATCGATAACCGGCAGGGAACATCATCAGCAACTGGTGCCCTCTATTCCAGGATCGGACGCTCGAAGAAATCAGACAACGGTGAAGTTTTCCATGTATATAAGGGGCTGTCTAGCCGTGAAGATACACTCACTTTTCTTCACCGATTTGTCGCGTCGAGTGTCAGTTATTGTTCCTCTAAGGCAAAAAGCAGTTGCTGGAACTTCTCGCTATAGCCCGATAAAGGCCACAGCTTTAGTCCCTGAAACGTGCTACGGCACTCGCCCAAAAGGTTAACCGAGTGACGGTCAAAAGAGTCTGGCAGGCTCACCCCCGTAATTCCCGACTGACCATCTGCGCCAGCAGTTAACGGGCCCTATGGGAGATAATCCTGAAAGCTTTATCCCAGAGGGATTTAGTTTACTAAATTACCGAAGGTTTAGGGGCCTTTAAAGCAGCACAACTTAGAATAGGCTCCTCCTCCAGATGGGGCCCCGAAACACTATATTGGAATTTTTCCACCAATAGGAATGCAGGAAAGGGGAAAAACAGGATTAACGATATTTTTAAGGGGAAATTCGTAGATTTGAAGTATGACAAAGGTAATAAATGGTAATGCAAGTCCTTTTATTGTCTTAATTGTTAAACTATGTGACAACTAGCAGGTTTTTTTCGTATATAACAAAGTAAACAAGCGGCCAGAGCTGCCGCTATCGATTGAAATGATCGAGATCGATGATGGATTTATCATTTTTTGCGATCGAGATCGAGATCATTGATCTCAACCCGAAATTTGGATCGAGATTGAGATAGAAATGGTCTTGATAAATGATCTTTCTGATTTTGGCGCCATCTATGGGTCGTTCACGAAACTCTTACAAATAGTTCTTTTCCCCCACACGATTTGATTTTTTCAGACGACATTAGGCATTTTTCACGTGTTTCATGTGGCCTAAGCCTAACGTCGTTTTCTCTGTGTGTTAATCTTTCTTTCTTATTCAGATATTTTTATCATAATTCATAATTTATGGAATTTATTTACTCACGGCCGCATGCCCGCATTTGTTTGTATATGTACTGGTTTAGAATTTAGATTAGATGGCTTGTGCTACTGCTAATAATAATGATTGCCAGCCTTCAGCCTCACAAGATCATGTCACAATTGATGTGTAAGTATTTAAATGTGTGTGAAATACTTTCATTTGTTCATTAGCTGGTATCGTTGATTTGCATTTAATTTTTTATACAGAATTTTTTAAAAATTGAAAAAGAGACTGAATTCCAAATTTCAAATTATTTGGAACAAACAAGCTAGAAGTTCTCTATCATCAGACTTCATAAAAGAAAAGCTTGGTGTTCTCTTCGTTCTCCACAATGCGACGTGTTGGAACTCCTATTTTGATGCTATCAACTGCATCCATCACCTAATAGAGACGAAAAACAATGAACTGTGGGAAGTTTTTCAATACTTCAAAGTTCAGCCACTGGCAATGTAAGAAGAGAACTTCGTCGCTGAATTTGTGCGAATAATGGAGCCCATTACAAAAGCGTTTACGTATTACAGAATGAAGAAAAAATGAATATTGGATGTGTCCTACCGACCATTAAACTTCTAAAAACCACAATGCTGAAATTTTTTGACGATGAAACCATCACACACTGCCGACCTTTAGTTTTTGCCGTATTGGGGGGGGGGGGTATTGGCGAAAAATTTCACACATGATGAGCAACAACAAATTAAAAATTACAGCTATTTCGGATCCTTATTTCAAGTTAATATGGGTAAAATAAGATTCGGTCAACGAATACATCAGCTTACTCAAAGGAGTAGTACGAAAAGTGAGGCCAAATCACAATGAATAAGTCATAGTATTTTATTACGTTTGTCTTGTGCTCGTAAATTAATTTAAATATATATTTTTAAGATCTGCAGCAAGTGTAACAAATCAGTAGTCACCGAAGAAGAAGGTTGGATTTTTGGACGGGTATAACTATAAGAGGAGAGCATCAGTGGAAATAGAGGAAGTAGACAGTTATTTTGCTGAAGGAAATGGTGACATCACCCTGTTGAATCGTTTTACCACGATAAAGAAGATCTTTTAGTAAAGAACTTTCATACACAGTTTTATTTGATATAACGTTTATTATATTCATTTGATTTTCCCAGGGAGTATAACACAGGCTTACCATCATCAGCTGCTTGAGAGCGCTTATTTAGCACTGCCGACTTAATTTTCAGTAGTAGAAGATGTACAGTACCTACCAAAAGTCTTAGGAAGCCTGAGAGAACCTTATGCAAAAACGCCGTTTTTGCGGTTCTCTCAGTGGAATACTTAAAGGAATACTATATATATAATAGAATACTATATATATATATACCAGAGTAATAGAATACTATATATATATTTTAGAAAGTATTCTATTACTCTGGTAAAACTGTAGAAAAAAAAACAAAGGGTTTCTAAGAATTCGGCAACTCCGGTTGATGCCGCAAAAAAAGGATTTCGATAATTTCGTTTTTTAACCACCTGTAAAATCGTTGGATAAACAGAAAAAAATCTGAAAATTCGACTACAAGTAGAGCTAACGTAGCTCTTGTTTTAAGCTCTTTTGCGTCTTCGTAGCCCTAGCTGTTTGCAAAAAAAAAGCCAAAGTGACGTTATTTGCATAAGGTCCTCTCGGCTTTCTAAAGACTTTTTCATCGAATTTTTACCCACCCTTCCCATAAAAAAAAATTCTTGAAAAAATTCTGGACGTCCTCACTATTTATGAGAACGTACACATAAAAAATTGTACCATTTGGGTGAAAATTTTAGCACTGAGCAAACCACAAAAACGGCGTTTTTGCATAAGGTTCTCTCAGGCTTCAAAAGACTTCTGGTAGGTACTGTAGTCTTTCGGATCCAAATTTCGCAATGCTTGTTTTTTCAAAGCTGAACGGTGCATGCTGTCGGAATTGGGTGGCTAATCAGTCAAAAACAGCCAAGAAGCTGTCATCGCCAACGTTACATGTGTAATTATGTGTATGAAGTTGAACTGTCATTATGTATTTATGCCTCACTATCGTCTGTGTGATGCAGCACACTGGAAATACAAATAAAAAAAATATGATCGAAAAGATTGATTTCGCCGATCGATCGATCAAATAAAAAACCCCAATTTGGATTTTTCGAACCCAAATTGGGGTAGGATCGAGATCGAGATCATCGATCGCAATTTCGTGATTGAACGGAAGCTCTGCAAGCGGCTATGTTGGACTGTTTGGGATGCTTCACCATTTGGAAAACAGATGGCACGTTTGTACTTTTTTATTAAAAAACTAGATGTCACTATTTCTTATAGTACACAAAATTTGAAAACAGAAACTATAACAACTAAAGCTAACCTTAAATCCCGAAGGCGCCCAAGGGGCTTTATTGGGAATTTTTTCAACCAACAGGAATCGTTGAAAACGAAAAGGGTCAGTAATGACGAATTAAACATATTTTCAAGCTGAAATTGATAGATTTAAATTATGGAAAAGGTAACTAATAATGGTTCGCATTGTTTTTATGCTTTAAACATGAATCCATGTGACATTCTTATCTGTTATTTGCATTTTTAAAAAAGTAAAAAATCGGCCATTTTGTACTTTTTACGGCATTTCAACATTTCAAATATAGACGGCAGCCCTTGTTATGTAAACAATAGTAACTAGACTAGACTGATCCTATAGTTTACCACGACTTTACTTTCATGATTCTTAGTTAGATAAATCCACCCCCAAAATGTCAAACAATTTTTACATTTCTACATGTATTAGTAAATCTAATAAAAATCAAACTAAATTATACTGCATTGTTGAAGAACTGGAAAACCATGGAGATAATTGGGAAACATGCCAAAGAAATTAGTTAAGAAGACAAACTTGGCTTAGCAATCTTAAATGTGAATCCAACATTGCAGGCAAGATCTATGTTTGTGAAAACCATTTTGTTACAGGTACAACTAATTGTTTTCATGTACATTTAAAGGAAATCAAAGTCATTTAAACAATTATACTATTTATTAAAAATAGGAAAGCCAAGTCCACCAGTTGCCAACAAAATAGATTGGGCTCCAACATTATTACTTCCGCAAACAACTGCAATACAGAAAACAGAAGAAAAGAAATGCCAGGGGATTCAATGTAAGAGTAAATGTTCGAACAAGAAATCCAGAATGTATTTAATACCGGAACTAAAAAATGACAAACACTACTCCAACACTACTTGTATGAACACAAGACAACGAAGAGAACTATGACTTAAAAATATTGGATACACTGAACCCTTAACACAAAAGGCATACATCTGCCAATACCATTTCGTTACAGGTAAAATCAAATGCATCTCAGGTAAAACACATTAATTGCATATATATATTTCAGGGAAACCTAGTAACTTAACAGCCACTACGGAGGTGGATTGGGCTCCAATATTACTTCTGCCAACAACATGTACTGTTAAAGATGTTCGTACAGTTGACATGAAACATACTACAGGTATAGTTATGTAATTGTACTATATTGTAAAGAACCAAAACAATTTATTCTTTATTATTTTCCTTATTTTTCCCCTACCCTTTATTCTTACGTAACATTAATAATTTTTATACGCCCCTTTTTCTATGTAATTTCTTCCTTAGACGTCTTACAGACGGATTTACCCTTCAAACGTTTCAAACTTAATTTTCTTGTAGTTCGACCTTCACGAACCCCGTATAAAAACTTGTTGTTCTATAGAAAATAGAGAGAGACACCTTTCACAATTCAGTTCCTAAAGAGTTGTTCCCCAACTATTTTTGTGCTACTGAAATATACTTTCCAAGAAACGACAATGAAAAAGTAAGTTAAAATATTAGTAACTTACAATATGAATTTGATAAAAAAGAAAACGAAAGACTCCAAAGATTAATGATGTTTAATAAAAACAATTCTTTTACAATACAGATGAGGAAATGCCTGTACAACGTGATAGACCTAATACAGAAGAACTGGAAATGAAAGTAAATTTCCCTTTGCTACATATAGATCGAAAACAGGGGAAAAAGGTATCATCATTCTATTGGCTAATTCAGTTCTAAAGATTCAACAGCCCATAATTTATGTCTAAACAATTCAATTCAAAAGATTTCAATTTGTAAAATGTAAATATCAAAATCATGAATTTGAAAATATGTCTTAAAACCTGCACAAATTTAATTTAATTTATTTAATTTCTTCAGGAAAACTCAAAACACCGTAAAACAACCGAAAAAGTGTCAATTAAAAAACCAAAGGCAAAAGCAGTTCCAGTAGACATACCAACATCAGTACAAGCACAAAGACATCACGTCAAAGAGTGTAGAATCAAAGTTGAGAAAATTATGAATGCAACACAAACAAGTCCACTTTCATTTCGTATGCGGACATGCCCGATAGAAAAACAATTAAAGGAAGGAGAACGAGATACAAACACGGCTCTACTATCCTTCGCTATCAACTCTGGATTAGGTCGTTTCTCCGATGCTGAACCCCTTCATAGCATATTCGATTTGATGAAAGATCCAGAATACAACAGTTCCGTCGTAGTAGATGAGTTCAAAGGACTTGTAGTTAAAATAGATTCCGAAATAGTTTTGGCTGACACGGAATGAATTGTTCGTCAACACAACATTGGTGTCAACAAAAGTGCAACATGATCAGCATGTGCGTCTAGTGGCATGCGTGCGTTTGACATGGAAACAGTACATCACTCTTGAATACCGATAACTCAACTGGATGTATTGAAATGCACAATAGAACAGAAATCCGTAATTGAAAAAACTGACGAGGAATTCAGGTAGAAACATTAATACTTACTAAAAACCAGACGTACAGTACCTACCAGAAGTCATTGGAAACCTGAGAGAACCTCATGCAAAAACGCCGTTTTTGCAGTTCTCTCAGTGCTACAATTTTCACCTAAATGGTACTATTTTTTGTGTGTATGTTCTCATAAATAGTGAGAACGCCTCTAATTTTTTCCAGAATTTTATTTTAATAGAAAGGGTGGGTAAAAATCCGATGAAAAAGTCTTTAGAAAGCCGAGAGGACCTTATGCAAATGACGTCGTTTTGGCTTTTATTTTGGAGCAAACAGCTAGGGCTACGAAGACGCAAAACGGCCCAAAAAAAGAGCTACGTTAGCTCTACCTGTAGCCTAATTTTGGAATTTTTTTTTATCCAACGATTTTACAGGTGGTTAAAAAACAAAATTATGGAAATTGCTTTTTTGCGTTTTTTGCGCCTTTTTTGCTCTTTGACATGAGCACCAGGTTTTGTCACGCCTTCTTCTCTTTCTTTCTAGATTCTTTTCCGCCAATTCCTTCCGCAAATTGAAAGTTTCTTGTTTCAGTTTCTCCAAATGATGAATGATGAACTCAATCGGGTGTGTAATTTTTTCAACTTCGAAATTGTGATGGGCTTCTTCACATTCCGTCGCGGCGAGTACAGCTTGAAATTCCAGACGAAGATAATCCAAACTTTGCAGAAGCTCTTGACTCCGAATACAAAGAAGATTGGTTGTCTGCAAAAACGTTTTAAAACGAAATCATTTTACATTGTAGATAGCTTCTTCGTAATTTTTGTTTAGTTTTTCAACAACAGCCTCATGGTACTTGTTAACACCCTCCATTTTACTCTCGTAACTGTTATTCAATTCGGCCTGTTCTTTGGAGTTCTTCTAAATAGAATGCCAGTGCGTCACCGTAATTGACGCCGTTTGCAAGGGAATGCATTGGAATTCGTTTCGCAAATATAGAATTAGAACAACTAACGCAAAGATAGGCAGCATAATTCTTGGTGATGTCGTCGTACTCGATGAATTTGGCATTCAAATTGTAATAATCGTTGTTTACAATAGAGTAGTGAATTTCTTTCCTGAATAATGTGAGTTGTGGGAAAAAGTAAAAAATAATTAATATACAGTACCTACCAGAAGTCTTTGGAAGCCTGAGAGAACCTTATGCAAAAACGCCGTTTTGCGGTTCTCTCAGTGCTACAATTTTAACCTAAATGGTACCATTTTTTTTATGTACGTTCTCATAAATAGTGAGAACGTCTTTAATTTTTTCCAGATTTTTTTTTTAATGGAAAGGGTGGGTAAAACTTTGATGAAAAATTCTTTAGAAAGCCGAGAGGACCTTATGCGAAGGACGTCACTTTGGCTTTTTTTGAGCAGACAACTAGGGCTACGAAGACGCAAAAGGGCTTAAAAAAAAAGAACTACGTTAGTTCTACCTGTAGCTTAATTTTTGAATTTTTTTCATTCTATTCAACGAAGTTATTGGCAAAACAATAGTAACTAGACTAGACTGATCCTATAGTTTACCACGACTTTACTTTCATGATTCTTAGTGAAATAAATCCACCCGTCTAACAATTCAAAAAGATTTCAATTTGTAAAATGTAAATATCAAAATCATGAATTTGAAAATATGTCTTAAACTCTGCACAAATTTAATTTAATTTATTTAATTTCTTCAGGAAAACTCAAATCACCGGAACTTTGACTTCCATTACAGGACTTTCTGCCAATGAAACATTTCCAAAAGTTATTAACACCGTTATCAACTAACCTTAAACTAACCTTTAATCCCGAAGGTGCCCAAGGGGCTTTATTATCTGATACATTGTGTAGTCTTTCCGCTGATATTCAGGTTTTTTTTTTCGTTAGTTATTTTATTGAGGTAAAATCCTTTAGTGGTTACTATTGCTTAATCGCGAGATCAGACTTTCGGCAATATTTTGCAGGTCTTTTCGTTATTAGAAGATCCCGAACCTTTTCTTTGAGCTTTTTGGCTCTTTGAATCATCATAGTAGCAGTGCTTTACAGTATGGCTTAAATAGTTTGCTGTCTTACGGAACTTCTTACGTTTTCTAAACTAAAGCCTATATCTAAATCTAGCCATCATATGAACCTAGACTCATTTACCTTCTTAATAAGGTTTTGCATTCACTGTTAAAAATCATCGCATTTTTTTCGTGGGAAAAACCCAAAATTTTTCGTTCGACCAGTTTTGGGGTTAAAACCAAAAAATTTAGGGCGATTTTCACAACAATAAAAGCGGGTTTCTCTTTTACCTAATACTTGAGGATTAAACTACCAAATTTTTGGGTTTTATCTCAATGTTTTTTAATAAATAGTTGTCAGGGACGCGATTCTAAACGCTGAACCTTGAAAATGAACCTTGTATTCCCAGCCCAGTCTCTTACCACTGAGCTACGTTTGATTCAAGTTTAATTTAAAATATCTTTTAAACTACAATTTAAGTGCGTGGATGGTAGAAAAATTTTGCGAAAAGTTAGAAAAGATTTTGAAACATTTGATATTACGTCCTAAAATTATGTTTTCGAACATCACCGATTGATAAAAATTTATATTGTAAAATTTTTAATTTTCAATTTACGACTAATTCGAAGGGTTTACAAATTTTTTTGGGTGAAAACCTTTTGCTGTAATTATTTGAAAGTACGTGAACACAATAAAATTATGAGCAAAAATTTTATTTTACAATATTTTTATGTACTATTAGTTTCTTTTCTCTCTATTTGCAATACATTTTTAACACTAATTTTTTGGATTCTAATTTATGGGGTTCAAGCCCCAAAAATTTCCTGTTACAAAAAAATGTATTTTAAATTCCAGTTATTTCGTATCCGCTACGAAGAATTCGTAGCGCATACCAAAAATTCAATCGATGAAAATTTTTTCGTGGTTAAAACCCCTGAAAAACTTGTTACCTATTTAACAGTGTTCATTTGTGTGATCTCCTTGCACAACTTGTCAATCTCGTCTGTTTCAGAAGATACATTTATGTGAGTATTGTATTGTTTCAATCGCTAAGCCGACGGTAAATTTCTGTGCGCATGAATTGATGAGTAATTTCATTCCCGATTTTTAGGGACGGAAACAATCAAGTTAGGTTAGACTGGGAATTTTTTATTTATTTCAGAAAAATCAGACTTTTTTAAAATTGCGCCTTTTGCAACATTGCCAATTTGATTTTGATGTTTTACTTCGTTAACTGCCTTTCCTTGTTATTTAAAAATTGTCCCTTGTATTTCATGTAGGTTTGAAGGAGCATGTTTTTTAATATTAGATTAATCGTTATTACGTAATTTTAAATGTATGAATTGTTATATGATTACTTGTGATTTCCTCCACAAACTTTTGGTCCATAACGTTACGCTAGATGGTCCACGGTTTTCCAGCTTTGCAAGATCTCTTATGCGCAGAAACATTTGTTATAGGAGATACATTTTAATCGTTAAACAAGTTTAATACTTACATTTTAAACATTTATTTGTAAAAATTGAGGACATCAATTCACTCATAAATTTATAAATGATGTAATATGAGTGTAATATGGTCCAGCCGCCAGTGACAATTTTATTAACTTTTTTCAAGGAGTTATTTTTATTCATACAGGTATGTGAAAAGGCTGGGCGACTGGGTATTTCTGTTAAAATAAAAGTTTTAAATTTAAATTTATGTTTTTAGTTTGTGTTATTAGTAACTTAAAGTTTTTATGTAATCTAGTATTTATACCATTAAATAGAGATATTCTAATGTAATATCTGATTCATCATCAGATATATCATCATGCCTATTGTCTTCTTCCTCATTTTCTATAATTTATAAATTTTTGTCTTTTTGCACTTGATTTTCATATTCCATAGATTTTTTTTTCATATCTTCAATCTTTGTGAATAAAAATTGACAATAATTACTTGTTAATGTTTAAAATGTTTACCGTAGAAAATTCTATTACCTTTTTGCTAGTTACTGTTAATCACTCTAAGCTCTCCGTTCTGTTTCTAATATATCTAGCTGTTGCTTCTTGAATGTAAATGTTATGTTGATGACATATTTGTATAGTAATTAAGTATAATTTGTTCAATTACCTTATTGAATTCTGATTCTTCATAAAATTTTTGTGCTTCTGACTTTCAACCTGATATCGAGTAAACATTTTTGACATATTTTAATACATATCTCTTGAAATTTTGTTTATCTTGTTATTTTAATTTTCTCTATTGCGTGATGCTAAATCTGCTTGAAGTTTAATAATTCACAGATGTTTTAAGGTCACGTAGTAATTTATTTTCTAAAATTATTTTCATTTTTTAAATTTTTTCTCTACTTTATGTTTTGAAATTTTTAAATATACTTTACTATTGAGAGCAGAAAGTAATAGTGGCGACATTGACATTCTATGAAAATATATTGTCGCGGGTGAAAAGGAAGATTGGTTATCTCTTCGCAGAGATGAGTCACCCGCTCCTTGGACAACGCTGCGATCGTGGTCAAGAAATTATCAGGAGAAGTCCGCTCCAAGTGTGGCATCCATGCCTGGCTTGACAGGGCTTGAATGTACGCGATTGCCCAGATTCCTTGGTATTGAGTGTTAAGGGTGTTCTGCCAAAAGACGAGTAATAAAAACCCCTTGAGATGAGTAGGTTCTTAGATTATTTCACAGATCTTACAACTGGCGACGAAGATAGTTTTCTGAACCAGAAGGCACTTGAAAAGTATCTCTGTCCAGATATTAACAGATTTGTTACTGCTTGGTACCTGGTATGTAGCGAGGCCAAGCAAGAGGTAGAGCCAGACCACGTGAGAAACCTGTAGAAGAAGAAACCACGTCACAGAGTGAGAGAAACCCTGTAGAACATCAGTTTAAGAGCATTGGAGATTCAGAAGAAGACACCACGTCACAGGGTGAAGATAACCCTGTGGAAGACAACTAGTACCAGCACACCAGACAAACCAAAGCTTCCAACAGACCAGTTTGGGAGCATTCCACAGCCGTCACAGAGGTTACATACCACCCCAGGTACACACATGGCTAATAATATAATCGGCACGTTGGAGCCTTTCAGACCTGATTCGGGCAAGTGGTCAGTATATGAGAAGAGGTTGCAACAGTTTTATATCATTAATGGCATTACCACTGACGAAAAGAAGAAGGCCTATCTATTAACGATTTTGAGAGCTGAAAATTGTGACCTGCTTTGGGATTTATTCAGTCTCACAGACCCCACTGACTTAACTGTTACCCATGATACAATTTATTTGAAATTAAAAAAACCATTTTGTGCCAGCAACAGTTGAAATTGCCGAACGTTTCAGATTTCATCAAGTTAAGCAGAAGCCAGAAGAGTCCGAGGCAAATTTTTTAGCTACCTTACGGAATTTGGCGAAAGATTGTGCTTTTGGAACATTTCTGGAATCAGCTTTACGAAACGGGTTTGTTATAGGCTTCCAAGATCAACGCATTCAAACCAAATTATTAGCCGAAGCAACGTTAACATTAGATTCAGCGTTCAAGTTGGCCAGCAGCATGGAATCCGCCACGCAACAAACAAAACAACTTCGGCAAACAGATCAACTTAATGTATTGAAACCCCGCGGTCACGAGTGCTGGAGATGTGGAGAGGTTCATAACCCGACAACTTGCTACTTGAAAACTCAAGAATGTTTCTATTGTAAGAAGGAAGGGCATAGGGCATCTTGTTGCCCAAAGAAGACTGCCAAGAAGCCAAGCCAACCCAAACCAATCCTTAAACCTAACCCGACCAAGAAAGCGCAGAAGTCTTATATCCACTTTATCGAAGAAGAAGAAGCAGAGACTTTATTAGTTTTTGATCCAGATCAAGATTTAAATATGTATTATTTTCCAGATCCTAATCGGGCAACCAGACCAGTGTCATCGTTATTTGTAATCGACGGGCGAGAAATCCGAATGGAAGTGGATACTGGAGCGGGTTTTACGGTGTTCTCGGAACAAGATTGGATCTTACATGGACGCCCTGAGCTAAAGGACACTAACGTACAGCTTCGTACCTATACAGGTGAATCCATTGACATTAAAGGCAAGTTTTATGCAAATGTGAAAGTCAACGGACAGTAAAAGTGGTTACCAATCATTATTGCCGGAGGCAATGGGCCACCCTTGTGTGGCAGAAACTGGCTCTGTACAATTCAACTTGATTGGAACCGCATCCTGAGTCTACCGGAGGACCACAATATGGCGCAGATGCTTAAGGAATTTAGTGAACTCTTTTCAAATAAATTAGGTTAAATTGATGTCTCACCTATCCACCTAGACCTTAAACCGGATGCCATCCCTCGTTTTCATTGACCGCGCCCGATACCTTATGCCTTAATTGGTCAAGTGAAGGCAGAATTGTCAAAGCTGGAATAAGCTGGAATTCTTAAAAGAGTAAACCACAGTAGTTGGGGTGCCCCCATTGTGGTAGTACCGAAAACGAATAAATCTATTAGAGTTTGTGGGGATTATAAAGTTACTGTTAATCCATATTTGATTATCGACCAGCACCCACTGCCTATTCCAGAAGACTTATTCGCCACATTAGAAGGAGGAGTCTTGTTTACCAAATGAGATCTCTCACAAGCCTATAATCAGCTGGAGCTGGACAAGGAATCGCAACAAGTATGCACTATCAACACACCCGATGGCCTTTTCCAATATACAAGGATGCCGTTTGGAATCGCGTCCGCCCCAGGAAAATTTCAGAGGGTCATGGATGACCTATTCCGGGATACTCCATGGGTTAAGTGTTATCTGGACGACATACTGATTACTGGGCGTACGGAGGAAGAGCACTGGACTCGAGTCAAGTTGGTATTGTGCAAACTTCAGAAAGCAGGCGTTCGATTGCAACAAGAGAAATGTGCATTTGGAGTACGGGAGATTCCATATTTGGGATTTGTTATTTCAAAAGACGGCCTCAAGACTTCCCCGGAGAAGGCGAAAGCTGTCCAAGACTCACGGAGACCACACGACCTGACATCCCTACGGGCTTACCTCGGCCTGATCAACTACTATGGCAAGTTCATTCCGAAATTGTCGCCGGTGGCAGCCCCCTTAAACCACCTGCTGAGAAAAGATGTGGAAATGGGAAGAGGCTCAAGAGAGGCGAGTTGGAATTTAGGAAAACAACAGAACATGGTAATGCTGATGCCTTATTACGATTTCCGTTAGAAAACGAAGGCGATGTCGTAAACCAATTGCCCACTTCTGCCACGTTTTCCTCGGACTTTCTCAAAACAACCGTACTCACCGAAGAGGTACAGAAGGCCACAAAAAAGATCCAGTACTACAGGAGATCATTCAGAAGGTGCATCATGGGTGGAACAAGGCTGATGCAGCCAATGACTGGTCGTCCAATTATTTCAGAAAAAGATGTGAACTATCCATGGAAAACGGACTCCTAATAAGCGGAAGGTGAGTTGTCATCCCTCAAACCTTGTGGTCAAAGGTTCTAACAATCTTACATGAAGAACACGCAGGCATCGTTCGGATGAAGGCAGTGGCCCGGAGTTATGTCTGGTGGCCAGAATTGGACGAACAAATTGCTCACCTAGCAACTTCCTGTGCCCCCTGCCATTCTGTTCGAAATCTACCCAAACAAGAAAAAAACGCTGGGTGGCCGGTTCCGGAGCAACCGTGGTATCGCCTACATGCTGACTTCGCTGGTTCGCTTCCGAGTGGAAACTATTTGTTTGTACTAATGGATGCCACGTCGAAATGGTCTGAAATATTCAGACTTCCGCAAATAACATCAGCAACAACTATAACCACCCTGAAGACCATTACCTATAACCTATAACCACCCAAAGCAACGGATTGGCTGAACGGGCCGTACAGTCCGTGAAGAAAGCTCTGAAGAAAATGAAGGGCCAGCAGGGTACGTTGGACGAAAAACTGGTAAGGTTTCTAACCGCCTACAGAAACACACCTCACAAATCCACCGGAAAAACACCGGCGGAAATTTTATTGGGGCGTAAAACGAGAGGACGCATTGACCTCATCCGGACGCCACAAAATCCACCGCCGACGGAAGAAATCCCAGCCAAATTTAAAATAGGCAAACTGGTGTTGGCACAAATCTGCGACCAGGAAAAAACAAGTGGCTGGAAGGCAACGTCCAACAGACCCTCGGTAGCTACCTCTTCGCCGTTCAAGTAGGAGACCAGCTGTTGAAGCGGCATACAAACCAACTGCTACTCAGGACAGTTGCCAACGAGAGGCGTCAAGAGGAAGCGAAAACCTCAACACTTCGAGCACCAGAAGCCCCGGTTCAAACCATTCAAAACGCAAGGCAACCCATTGCAGTCGCCGCTTCATCACAGCCCATGGAGCCCACTAATTTGGAGGCTACTCCTACAGTTCAACCCACTCCTGATCAACTTACCCCCCCACGAAAACCGTCCAGTAGAATCCGCAAATTGCCTTCCCATTTGCAAGATTTTGTTCTTGATTTATTAACTACTGTTCATTGCTGTAATTGTGATACGGTGTAAAAGTCTAAGAAGAAAGGAGTTGTAGCATCCATGCCTGGCTTGACAGGGCCTGAATGTACGCGATTGCCCAGATTCCTTGGTATTGAGTGTATCGGATGTTCTGACAAAAGACGAGTAATAAAGACCCCTTGAGATGAGTATTCACAGATCTAACACCAAGGAAGATACGCAGATACGCAGTCCGGAAGGGAAGTAATTTGCGTGACGGTATAAACGCTGCCCCGAATCTGCGTTAGATGAGTCTCCATCGGGTGAGCTCCCGGAGCTGGGCTCCGTTAGCGGAGTTCCCTGTTTCCCTAGAGGTCTTCAGACGCTTCTACAGCTTTTGGTAATAGTTATCCCCCTTTTTTTTAAAGTAAAACAATTGTTTAGATTTAAGTCATCACTTGTTGTATTCATTTGTGTTTGATCAAATACAAATCGTGTGAAAATATATTTACTCATAAATTATGTTACTTATATCTTTATTTATTGTTACATTTTAAATAAAAAAAATTTTTAAAATTAAATAGCATGAAATTATAGTAGGCTATATAATATATTAAACATTTCAAGGGAACCAAGTCGTATACATTCCTCTTTCAAATGTTGCAGATTATTAACATTGAAAGTTAAAAATTTGTCTCTGTAAATGGTTATGGACTTCCAGATGAATAACACCAACAGACTATTTGCCTAGTCAACCTTGGCTTACATTTTCTTTGCGAGACAAAAATCTAATAGCAGGATGAAGCAAAAGAAAGCCGTACGACTCATCAAAAACATTTATCTCATCAGCTGTCATCTGTAATGATTGGTACATTTGCGTCTTCCACATTAACAGTTGAGTGATCAACAGAACCTTCATGAAATGTTACATGTAAATGATTATAAAAAAATTTTTTATCTCGGCGCACTCTCTATCTTGATCACACAATAATTTTATATTTTCGCTTTTGTAACTGTGACATTTTACAACTATAAAGTGAACTTTCTAACCTATATACCTTACATACGAGCAGTGCATGTTCCATCCACGGATATGCAAAGTGGAAAGCTTTGACCGGAAAGCAATCTCTAAAGCATCACAATCTTCAACATTCACTGTAGTCACGTTCACAATAATAAAAGGTAAAAACCTTGTTGATGAGGAAGATGGTGTTGCTTTGTAAAACAATTTTAGTGTAGCAATTAAGGGCAGTATATACCTAATATTGAAATGATCAATTCGAAGTTCAAAGTAAAGCATTTCCATGCACACCTGTATAGTAGGGGAGACCGGGGCTAGTTGGTCCACTTTTTTTCTTTTCAGCACTGTTAATTTACTAACTGGTATTTTCAAAAGCTTTTTTTATATTTATATAGAACATTATTCCTAAAAAAATTTTGCCAGAGAAACTTAATCATTTCAGAATGTATTTTAATTACCAAGAGTAATTTGCATTGAGAACTTGATTGGCCAACTTGCCCCACGTACGGGACAAGTTGGACGGACGGAGGGGGCAAGTTGCACAGCATTTTGGAGCAGCGTTATTTGCAATTAACCGGCATAAGACCAGCTCCTTGAAATAGAGAAGAAATGTTATTAGACGTAGCTGCCAAGGAGAGCGTTGTTTTGATAATGCCTACGGCGATAATATAATGATGATATAACATAATGATAATATAATATAATGATAATGCTTGGAATGTCGTAGATCGTCATCTTTTTCCCGACCAGACTTAGCATCCAATTGCCACACTCGTTGTTGATCACTCATTGCCGAGACTCATGCCGTGCATTAGCACGAAGAGTAAGAGACTTAGGATCGGTAAACATTTAAGGAACATGGCGAAGAGGGATGGATTGTCCTCCGGAAAGAAAACGACGAAATAGATGGCCAGCGTCTTGAAGAACGGGACTAATTTTGGTCCGACGCTCTTTAACTATAGATAACGTCACCAAAATAAAAAATTGAGGAATTTGTTACTTTGACATTGTTATGAAGCAATCGAATCAAGTTTGGCCAAAAACAAACAACAGTCATCCTATAATCGATACGATAGAAAAACCCTGAGATAATTGCAATGTTGGTTACAAAGGCCATCCTCGGGGCGATCGAGTACGACTTTAAACGAAAACGACTTTGTGTGAACGTCAACCGACATGCCATTTGTCTGTTCTTTTTTTTTCACGAAGCATTTTCATACTATATTTAAAACTAAAGCCAATAAAAGCATTATTAACTTATCCAAGTAATTAGCAAACAAAAAAATTCGGAAGATTGCACAACACCAGGTGGCGCTAGCAACAAGGAGGCTGCATTAACACCATATGCATTGATATTGCCAGCATCATCAACGATGATTTTCCAAATATTTATGACATTTACTATTATTTCTAAACTGATTAATGGTTTGAACATTACGTGAATTAAATTTAGCTTTGAGAAAAGGTACAATTGAATGTTATTCCATTGAATTTTAATCTTTAAAATTCAACAAAATGTACCACATCTCCAAATGTGAGTCGCTGAATCCTAGCCGAATTCAATATAGACACATCACGTGATGTCATTTTTGTATTCATATTCGTTTCAAGAAGACAAAATTCAATCCAAAATGTTGTCTTACTTCACCAAACTTGTTTCTTGGGTTATGTCGATAATGTTGGGAGAGTCAGTAGACAGTTCCCCCGAACCAGCAGTCAAGCAGGATATGTCACGTCGGCCATTGCCACCCATCCCAATACAGTCCCAGACGCCTTTCGGCTCATTTCCAATTTCTCCTCCATCTGGTAATCAATTTGTGTTTGGCCGTGGCAGCACTGTTTCGACCGATCAACACATATACGATGAACCGACGTATAATACTGTTTGTGATCATCTACGGCAACAGGCCCCTGCGTTTGGCTTCCGAAAAACCCAGAATGCATGTCCACCCCAAAGGCCCAACGGTCCGTGGCCGAAGGTTTCACCTCAGCCGCGGAATGAATATTCCGATAACCTAGAAAGAGACAAGCTATTCTTGCGTAGGTATGAAGAAATAATCATAGAAAAGGCTTTTCTACGACAACGCAACATGCAATTGCAGCAGTGCATGTTCCATCCACGGATATGCAAAGTGGAAAGCTTTGACCGGAAAGCAATCTCTAAAGCATCACAATCTTCAACATTCACTGTAGTCACGTTCACAATAATAAAAGGTAAAAACCTTGTTGATGAGGAAGATGGTGTTGCTTTGTAAAACAATTTTAGTATAGCAATTAAGGGAAGTATGTACCTAATATTGAAATGATCAATTCGAACTTCAAAGTAAAGCATTTCCATGCACACCTGTATAGTAGGGGAGACCGGGGCTAGTTGGTCCACTTTTTTTCTTTTCAGCACTGTTAATTTACTAACTGGTATTTTCAAAAGCTTTTTTTATATTTATATAGAACATTATTCCTAAAAAAATTTTGCCAGAGAAACTTAATCATTTCAGAATGTATTTTAATTACCAAGAGTAATTTGCATTGAGAACTTGATTGGCCAACTTGCCCCACGTAGCATCCAATTGCCACACTCGTTGTTGATATATTTTTTTAGTGGGCCAAAGACTGACCGGTCGGGTGGCTGGAGCTTGTGACTGCAGTGCGGAGGAAGGGAAAGCAGGACGACACCGTGCTCTTTGGCCATGTTCAAATCATTTATAGAAAGATGAGATAAATGGTTGTCTAGGAGCAGCAAAACCTTTCTGTCCTTTGTTGGCCGGCATGTTGGGTGAAGTGCTTTAAGAAAAGGAGAAAATCAGGCTCAGTCATTCAGCCAGATTTGTTGGCTGAGACAGACGATCCAATCGGAGAAGCATTCAAGAAATGATCCTTGAAATTTTTCCTTTAAAAAACAAATAATTGATAAATTTTATCATGAATTTCAGCAATCGGAATAAATAGTTACCCCTGAAAAACTAAAAAAGGTGAAATGCTATTTCCAAGGGCTGAAACTGCAAGTGCGTTCGTAACAAGTTGTCCTCTTTCTGCGGAAGTAGCCGCTTCAATCTGTTTTCTTCCTTCATTGCCGACTATTCTGGCTGGGCGCTGTTGTTACATCGGTCTCGTCCATGTTCCAGATGTCACCTGGTCCAATCGAATCCCTCACCAAAACACCAACGTAGTTGTCAAAAAACATTTTGACATTGTATTTATTAAAACTGGTCATTCTTGCCAAAGAAGTAGCTTGGGGTTTGCGGATGGACAAAATCAGATGCCTTAAAAAAAAAAAAGAGAACCAGTGTCTGTCGGTGTACACCTATCTCATACAATTTTTATCTCGTACCCTCTATCTCGTACTGGTACGAGATCATCGGTACGAGATTGGAGCCTCCAAGCAGTCGGTACCAGATGATCGGCGTAGAAGGGCAACTACTCTAAACCAACCGCTCAGCATTGCTCCAAGAAGCACAATAAAATCTGAGGGAAGCCAGCCCGTCTTATATAAGGGCGCGGGGGGTGAGCGCTGCGCCACTAAGCGGGGTTCGTCCCCTATTGGCACGAGATTGTTGGTACGACATACACCAGTAAGAATGATTCAATTAATAGAATATTTAAGGTTTAGCTCTACGTCCCCTTTTATGAAATTTCATATTGTCTATTGTTTACCTTCTCGTTAAAATTAAAATAGTAAAATGCTGGGTGTTTGTTAACTAGAAAGTGATTTATCAGTTATTCATGAAGATGGCGTTGACGCCTTTGTAGTCTGCTCTATTTATGTCATGACCAGAAAACGTTGAAAACATTCTAAAATAGTAAGTATTTAGTATTAGCTATTGAATGTATTATTATTTGTAATTTTATTCCAATTACACACCCACGCCAGGAATTTTTTCTCTTCACTTTATCGGACCAGTTGCTGCAATTTCTAGTAGCATCTGTCCATAGTCAGCATCTGAATACCCAACCAGAGAGCTTCGGTTTGATCCAGCGAAGCATATTCCATGGTTAGGGGTTCCGTGAATGTAAGAGATGATTTGTCGAACAGCTTTGACATCAGAGAGGTTGTAGCATTCAACAAAACGAGCCACCTGACCCACCGCGAATGATATGTCAGGTCGTGATACAAACGCTAATTAGAGTAGAGCTCCAACAGCTTCTCGGTATGGGAAAGGATTTTCTTCTTCCTTTTTCTCAGTTGGTTTGACTAGGTGGACATTTGGGTCTGCCGGGATTGACTTGGGAGAAAATGATGTCATATGAAATTTTTTTCACTATCTGGGAGATATATTCTGGTCGGGAGATATGTAGCTTTTTCTGTTTTCGATCGTGAGCTATAGCGATACCCACATATCGTTGTACGGGGTGGGATCGAAACTGGAATTTCTCACCAAGGACAATTAAGAATCCGTCAATGGCCTGCTACTGATTACTGGCAACAATGACGTCATCTATCCAGGTGGTTAGTCTTTTCTGTTTCGCGTACTCGGGAAAAGAGGCATGGGTCAGCTTCGCTCCTTTGAAAGCCATGATGCTCAATAAAATTGGTAAAGAGGTCTCCCAAGACACGGGATGCTTGTTTGAGTCCGTATATGCACTTGTGGAGATGGCACACCTTGCTTTCTTGGCCTGGGATGATGAATCCTTCAGGTTGCTCAATAAAAATCTCCTCCTCAAGGGGGCCGTAGAGGAAGGCAGTCTTAATATCGATCTGGAGTGCTTCGAGGTCGTCAGCGGCAATAACTGACAAGAGGATCCTTAAGGTGTCATGGGAGACGACAGAGGCATAGGTCTCATTGAAGTCGATCCCGGGGCGTTGGCTGTAGCCTTTAGCCACGAATCGGGCTTTGAAGCGTTGTGGTTCACCATTCCATCCAGGTTTGATGTCAAAAGTCCAGCGTGATTTGATAGGCTTTCGGTCTTTCGGACAGGAGACAATGGACCAGGTCCCATTTTCTATCAACGACTGATACTCCTTCCTGAGCCGCTGCCTTCCAGTTCTCGGCAGCCGGACAGTTCATTGCATCTCGGTAGTTGAGTGAAATATAAGAGTTGTCGGTCTCGAATCGGTCAATTGCCAGGCATGCCTTCCACTCTCGGATAGGGACTCGACCTCTGAGGGAGCGACGTGGCTGAGGGTGCTGTTCTACGTCGACTTCAGCATGAGCATTAGGCTCGGTGGACTAGTTGGGCTGCACCTCCTCATTTAGATGAACCTGAGGGTCACTATCTAGATGGATGATAGGTCGTTCTTGATCAGTGGTGGTGGTGTCCTTGTTGGTGGCAACCAATGGCTCCTCCTGGACGTGGACGAGGTTCGGTGAGTGAGCTCTCTGTTGGTTGCAGGCAGGGGGCTCCCCTGGTGTACCCACAAGGTGATGATGTTCATGGAACGCAACATCTCGACTGATCTTAATTGTTCTATTTGTCGGATTCCAAAATCTGTAGGCCTTTTGTGTGTGAATGTAGCCAACGAAAATGCAACGAATGCTCTTTGGGTCCAGCTTTCGTCTTTCTGCTTTTGGAATGTGAATGAAAGCGATTGAGCCAAAAACACGCAGGTGCGATAAGTTGGACTTCTTGTTATGCCAGGCTTCAAAAGGGGTTACGGGCGAGACTTTGCTTAAGACGCGGTTGAGTGTGTAGAAGGTAAAGGACGCTGCCTCAGCCCAGAGATACTTTGGAAGTCCACTTTATTTGATTAGATTTACCGCTCCATTAACCACTTCGGTGTCCCAGGGTTCCGATGGGGTCTGAGTGTCGTGAAGACAACTTCGCCGGCCTTCGGTCACTGTTCTGATGCCTCTTTCCGACACTCCATCTTGTTCAGGTGTATGTGGGACACTAGTCTCATGGCGGATGCCTTTGTGGGTCAGCCAGGAGGCAAAGTCGTAGCTGGACCATTCCCCACCGTTGTCCGTCCGGAAGATGCGTACTAGGTTCCCTGTTTCTCCACGGATGACATGGATAAGTTCTTTGAAACAATCCGCAGCTTCAGATTTGGTATTTATAAATGAGATGAATCGCCATCCTGAGTAGTCATCAATGAATAGGGCAAAGTAGAGGGACCCATTTTATGTTGCCACTTCCATTGGGCCGGAGAGGTCAGAGTGGATCATTTCTCCAGTTTAAGTGGCTCGAGTCCGACCAATAAGAAAAGGTGATTTTTGGTGCTTGCCGAAAGCACAACCGTTGCAGGGTTCTGGTGGGATGGTTTTATTGGCTATTTCCAGACCTTCTACTACATCACTTGACGACATTTTCACGATGATGTTGTAGTTCAGGTGTGCCAAGCGACGATGCCACGTGGAAATGGCAGGTGAGACAGAGGATGCCAGTGCAAAACTTGTCGGCTCCTCCTTGTATCGAGCTTGAATGGCTAAGAGATATAAATTTCTGCCTACTCGTTCTCCAACTATGATTTTGATGAGTTTCTCGGAGGCAATATGGGCCATGGTGTCGACAAATGTGACATTCCATCCAAGGTCTGTGGCTGCGGCAATAAAAAATAGGTTAATACCTAGCCGTGGCACATATAAGACTTTCTTGATGGTGGCGGGCTTCTTGTCGCCATCTACTTCCGTCCAAATATTTACATCTCCGTAGCCTCTAACTGAACATTTGGTCAAATCAATTCCAGCGACATTCCAGGAGCCATCCGGTACAGTTACAAAATCCATGAGCCAATCCTTCTGATCCGACATGTGTTGTGTCGCTCCAGAATCAGCAAACCAATCACCAGTACTTCGAGTTTCAAGGCAAGAGGTGATAGGAAACGAGCTGGAGTTCTCAATTTCATTGTATTTCTGGAATGTAGCACAACACTGAGCAGTGCATCGGTTTGTCTCCTTTGTTCCGGTCTTGTCCACTTTTCTGACTCAGACCTTTGGGGTGTTGAGAGTGGTTCTTTCCCCTTCCTCTTTCTTTAATTGTTTGAGAATATTGTAGCACGGAGGAATAATGCTGAGACTCAAGTAGCGATTAAGATTGTATTCACTGTCGATGCGCTCACACACACACAGTACTAACAAACAGTTACAACTAGACTGGGGGCGCAGCAAGGGACACACACAAGTATTTATGCACTAACTTAGACAGCAGCTACCGGGAGAAATATCTGCTGACATCACTGCCGGACATCTCGGGTAGAGTTGCGGTCAATAGCCGATACAGGAGCGTCGGACGTGACAATTAGTCCATGCCCACATAGCACCGGGTCATCTTTTAGACATCCCAAGGATGTCCGATTGTCCCTAGTGGGGATGTCCTGTGGATGTCTGTGAGCGTCTTTAGGTAATCTTTAAGACCCCTTCCTTTCGTCCGAATGTCCGGGACTAGTAGTGTCTTCAAGACGTCCATCAAGACAGTTTGACGTCTACCTTCAGTCGTCTTTTTGGTGAATAAAAGACGTCCATAGAGAGATTTTTTAACAAGGTAATATCCCGTAGTCGTCTTTAGGACGCCCCAAAGATAGCTAAAGATTTCTACAGGAAAAGAAAATGACATCAGAAAGACAACGTAATGATCTGAAAAAGACTTTTAATGGCATAGGTTATGACGTAATGAGGAGTCGCAAATGATGTTTATAGAAGGAGAAGTCTAGCCCAAAAAGGTCAAATACAAATCATATCATGTCACATAGTTTATTCTCTAATCTGGCAATGTACATCCAAATCAAAACATTGCTGGGCTTGCGGCCTATACAGAATCAATTAAATAAATATGGACATGACATTTTAGGTGCTCAACTTATGTAGAGCTACTGCATTGTGTTTCAGCCTATCGACGGCTTTCCTTATAAACATTTTTGAAATTTGTTCTATACTTCGGATAGGAGTTTTACTTAAGTCCCCAAATTTCACTGCTTCAATAACAGCTGAGAGCAATCTTGAACCTTTTACTGCCAGACCCTTTTCCTTCCCGCTATTAGGTTTAGGGGTTCCACTCCAGGTGTAAGTTTTCATTAGTTCGTTCGTCATTACCTCCCGCCATATTCTTCTGATTGTGTCGTCTACGTTTTTTTCAAAGAATGAACGTAACATTTCCACCTTAATTGAAAAATATGATTTAGAAATAGTTGACTCATTTACGAGGGGTGCACCACACCCTCCTGTGGTGGAAGTTCCACTAAACCACTTTTTGGTGTGGAACCCCATAGCTCATTTACAACATTTTTTGGAACTTACAAGATTGTTTTTAACTTCCGGTTGTAACAGTTCCTCCTCAAAATGTTGGAAGTCTTGTTTTGTGTTTAACGGAAGGCTGGCGTGTCTCTGAAAGACTGGATGGAGATTTCCTTCGATATTCTTTTCCACCCTTCCAGCAAATTGTTTCTTTGCAATAATAAGCCGACGCAAATCTCGTTGCTCTGCTGTAATGTCAGATAATTCTCTCGACATCACGCGTAAATATCGATTTTAGTCTGTAATAAAAAAAAGTAAAAAAAAATCAAGAATTTAATAATATTTCGGCAAGCAAACAACTCAAATTCTTACTCGCAAAATTTTTCAGTACTTTTTTTTCAAAAGACGATCTTTTCTCAGTTAAACCTGAAGATTAAGAATCCATTAATATCATTTATGTGTTTATGAAATATGCGAAGCATTCTTACCCATCAATAGGGTTTTGCGCTTTAAGTTTGGGTGAGTTGTCTCTTGTGAGGTTGAAGGCATTGTCATTAGTGCTTGTGACTGTATCATTCCAAAGTCCTCTCCAGTTTGGCCACGAGAAATCTTGCCTGCGTCGCTCGTCCCTGGCTGCTGTAATGCACGCGTACCACCAAGTGATAGTGTTTTGCTTGGCTCTAAAACTGATTAAAAAGAATATTGTAAAAGGGGACATTCATTAATGAATAAATTCGAACATAGTTTACCAGACGTTGAGCAATAACGGTATGTGTTCGTTGGTGGCTGTGTTACCGGACCAGCATTGATAATTTGAGATATGTTACTCTCTTCCATACCGGAATCGGAATCTTCGTGAACAGTTGTTTGTAACGAGGATTGTTTCTTGCTTGCTGTTGTTGGTGTTATAGGCTTTGGTACATGTCCAATACCAATACCAGTGTCAATTGTATCGATTTCATCGCCAACTCTCTCGTTAGAAACGATGTTGGAGGCGGGCAAGGGAGGTTTAACCTGCTGGTTTCTTTGTCGTTGAATCTGTATTCTTTTTGATCCTTCCGATCTCAAATTATGCCTCGAGCCACTCAAAAACACTCCTGCTGAATCCGAAGTGTCACACTCATCTTTTCTGTTCACGGCTTGTTGAAATGTATATAATAAAAATAAAAAAATTTATTAGTAGAATACAGCTGCAACATGACAAACAAGAATTACCGTGACTCGAGAGAACTTTCCATTTATACCGTTACCATGCCATCTTCAAAATCTCACACTTCTCTGCCAACTTGAGAATATTCTTTGATGGTAAAGAACACAATCCATCATGATACGAAGTGCTAGGTATGATTTCGTTACCTCCATTCCCTTCTTGTAATTTGACGATTAAGAAGGTAATCATTTTATCGTCAGCAGTCAGAAAATAGAAATATAAACGATAATTTGCACAGAGGAAATGCACTTTAGATCAAAGAGAGCTTAAAAACCAGTTACTATCTCAAATTAAACTAGACTGAAAAAAGGGGGCGTATTTTTTTAATGGTTAGGGAATCGAGACTCGCTTTTGTTGCGTCACTTGTTTTTTTCCCATCCTGTGGTCCATGATCTTGCAAATGTCGTCTGACATTAGTGGAATTATCAAGTCTTGTATTCTTTTACCAATATATTGATTATTTGTTTGTTATTGACGTGCGTTCGTTAATTGAAACCATAACCAATAGGTACGTATATCAGAAAATTGAGTTTTTTGTATTTTTAATTAAACTGCGTTTAAACTTTTTAACAACCGCAGAGAGGAATGACAGATAGAACTAAAAGAAGGCGAAATCAGAAAAATGCATCATACTTGCAATTTAGATGTGAACAGGACAATTATTCAGATGAAGTGTCTGAATCAGATGTCGAACGTTGTTCGGTTTCCTCTTAACTTGATGTTATTGAAGTTATTGGTATTGCCCCAGACACACCAGCAGAAACACGAATTCAACAGTTATCAACATTGGACGTGAAAGCACATTATCTTAAGTACATATTTTTGGGGATATTATACAAATAACTTTGCTTTAAAAAAGGAGCCAATGCTGTCATCGGATGACTATTCTGATCAGGATATACCAGACAGTAGTGGTAGTGATCTTGAAAACTCACCATCTATTTCAGCAGAAGAATCTGATGAAGATGTTCCAACTCTGCAAGATGTTTCTGCTGGTGAACTTGCACTCAGGACACAGTTGGCAACGTGGAAAATTGATAATCACATTGAGTTTTCCAAGTGTGATCAGCTATTGAAAATTCTGCATGCGTACCACCCTTCTCTTCCTCTATCGACAAGAACTCTAGTGAAAACATCAAGAACAGCGGTAACACTGAAAACTATATTCCCCGGTAAATATTACCATTTTGGTATTGCGAAGGGAATTTCGGATACTCTGTTGATAATGCATATTCAAGAATTGTTTGTTAATCCCGTCCCGTTATGTGTTGCTATAGATGGTGTCCATCTTATAAATAGTTCCCGCAGCCAGTTCTGGCCTATTGTCGGCTACTTATCGTTCATTAAAGATTCACCTCCTTTTCCCATCGGGGTTTACCATGGCTTTTCTAAACCCAACTCCTCCAACGCATATTTGTTAGATTTAGTAGAGAAATCGCAACGGCTTATCGAAAGAGGATTCTTTTTCCGCGAAAAACTTTTTTCAGTTCTTATTAAGTCATTCGTTTGCGATGCTCCTGCAAGAGCTATGATTTTGTGCATTAAAAGTCATTCTTCTGAACAATATGGTTGCGCCAGATGCACAGGGTTTGGTAGGTTGATTGGTAACTTGAGAACTAATGAATCCTTCAGAGAAAAGCAATGTATGCCCCATCACCATTGCCGTACAATTTTAGAAAATCTCCATTATCTCGATATGGTTCTCGATGTCCCATTAGATCCAATACACCTACTCGATCTCGGTACCATGAAGAAGATTCTTACTTTCCTTTTTGGAACAGATAGAAAGGGAAGAAATGTGCCACATTTAACTTTACACCACACAATATTCGATCAAATTGATTCCTTTATTACTGTCCATATAAGGCGATTTGTGTCAAGAATTGAATTTGCCCGGCAACCAAGAGCCATAATAGTATGGTAAAATTAAGCCAAATAAGGGGGTCTACCAAAAACAAATTGATAATAGTGATTTTTTTAATGAGCATTATTAATACCAATGTGTTCTTATTCTGTGTAAAACCCGCCCAAGAAAAAATAAAGGGATCATATTAAAAATTAACTTTTTGCTAAATGGTGTCTTTTTATTAAAAATTTTTTATTTTAAAAATACAGGATTAAAGAAAATTGCAAGATTAAGTTATGTTCCAATTTTTGTTTAATTTCAATGTAATTTAGTATTTTAAAAAAATTAAAATCTATTGAAAAATCGGTGAGCAGCCGAAAATTTCTTTGCGCGTTTTAACATTGCGCTTATGGGGAAACGAAAAGTTTAAAAATCTCTACCATTTGTAACCTAAACGACCTAAAAATACAATCTTAGTCTCGTTTAATTCATTGTTTCTTCTACTTCAAGTTTATATTAGTTATTTGAAGGCGGGACCGATTTTTCTGTAAGTTATTCATGTTTTTATAGACCCCCCCAATCGTCAATTTCAGTTTTAGTAATCAACACACCCGCTGGGTACAACTGAAATTGACGATTGGGGGGGCCAACGTCCGGAAGTAACTGGTACAACTATGGAAAACACGTCTTTTATTCCGGACAACATAGCCCATAGATTCCACCAAATACTTTTCCCTGCTCTTCAACGTTTCAACACCATGCTTACTACTTTTGAAAACCGTCGCCGCTTGGAAGTTCCAAGGTTATCTTTAAAATTTTGTCCTAATAGACGTTTATTTGTTAACGGAATCTTTTAATTCCAGGTGAATCACTTTCAACCCTCCACAGCGATTCATTGAGCGCTATTTTGCAGAATCAAACTTAGCACCAGTATCTTTTCAATTGGAGGAAACGACGTTACTCACCATAGTTATTTCTCTAGTGGTTTGTTGGAACAGCAGAGATTTTGGTGACCTTGACTTGAGAACTAAATTAAGACAAACTAAGATTGATTGATTTGAGGTTTTACTTGCTTTCCCTACAATCATGTTGCAATTTTCATTGGATGCAAAGCGTTTATCGTAATTTTAAAAGACTTGGATTTTCGGTATCTTACAGGACAGATTCAAAAATCAAAGAGTTAGTGCGGGAAGTATTAGCTTTGCCATTCGCCCCATATCAAGAAATTCCAGGTTGTTAAAAAAAACTGAAGTATCGATCAATCCAATTAGTTGATGATTGATCGCATTAAACGAAGAAAAAACCGACGATAATCTTTCACCATTGCCTATTACAGATCTATGAACGTTCTTCGACTACGTCGAGAAGCAGTGGATTACGAGTCGTGTTTGGTCTCCAGAAACTTGGAGCGTCTTTTTTCAAAAAGTGTGGACGAATAATGATGCCGAAGGAGGGCATTATCGAATAAACATGCATGCTCTTAAGATGGCCGATTTGAACCTATATAATGTAATTGAACTTCTCTTCAAAGAAACTCAGATGAATTTGATTGATAAAAGATTGCTATTACAGGATAAAGATGTCAGGAGTCAGAACAAAGTGTATTTGAGGACCAATGAGAGGATTAAAGATATTTGGGAGAAATATCAACACACCAAGGAATATACCGTGGATGAGCTTCTGAAGTACTGCTCCAAGACTTATCGCATGCCATGTGAATATGACCAATCTGATTAAGGCAATTTACAAAATTTGATAAAGTCTTAACACCCATTTATCAATTCATTTTTTAAATTAGAAGGCTTTCTTCGTCATCTGCAGTAGGACTACTGGAAGTCTCGTCTCTACTTGTTAGACGTCCAACGGCTTTTTTAGAAACCGAATCGAGAATCTATATAATCGTCAGTCAAGTCATTTAAATATCTCGGTTTAATTGTGATGTTCCAATAGTGTATTTTGATTTTTAAATTCAGTTGCTTCTTGCCAAAATCGAGATAACAACAATAAAGCAGGTTTTTCAAAAATAATGTTTCTAATTTCACCAACAAAGGAAAACGGTCGAAAAATAAATTCGGTTAGTCAGTAAAATTTGATTGGAATTCATGGTTTGCTTTGTAATGAATGAAGACGCAGCTAGACTTGGAATGATGGGAACTAAGTCAACAGTAATTTTCGTAGAATCCCATGGGGATTGGTAGGTTTCCTCGCCTGGATCGCATCCGCGAGCAGGCCCCTCATCCGCAAACGGTCGCGCAGTAAGACTTTTTCACTGTTAGCATCTGCTTATTTTAGAAAGTTAAAAGACCATTCTAATTCGGTAAAAGAAATATTCCAATGTTACCCTTAAGTTTCCAAATCCGTGGGTCAAAATCCAAAGTTCCAGAGTACTCAATGTCTGTGCGAGAGACACAATTTTAAAGATAACCTTGGAATTTCCAGAGCAGTGACGGTTTCAAAAGTAGTAAGCATGGTGTTGAAACGTTGAAGAGCAGGGAAAAGTATTTGGTGGAATCTATTGGCTATGTGTGGAATAAAAGACGTGTTTTCTATAGTTGTACTAGTTACTTCCGGTTGTTGGCTGATAACAGACGTTTCTGAAAGTCGCTGGAATATTTCACTCTTACGAAGCATGAGAGCACCCTTCTGGCTACTAGCCAATCGTTAAAAGCCCCATTTAGGATTCGTATACAAAAAGAGTGCGCCAGTTTTAATCTGAAAGGAAAATGAATAATTATTTATATTACACTAATCTCCAAACATGATTGTGGGGAAAACAAGTAATACATCAAATCAATCAATCTTAGTTCGTCATAAATTAGAGCACAAATTAAGGTCACCCAAAATTCATTCCAATGACAGCTCATTATCTACACGTAACAAAGAATGGCATTATTATTATGAGTTAAAAACAATGAAGGAAGACTAGATATCACATGAAAAGTTTCGAATCAAATTACCAATTCATGATATTGCACCAACTGTTCTCTTTGGTTCAATACCATAGGACTCGAAGTTGTCTTGTGATTCTTGTTTTGTTTTACATCTCCAAGGCTTCTACAAATTCATGGCGGATGGCTACAACTAAAGAAATAAAATAAAATGAGATAATAAGGCCTTAACTATTGCAAATTTGAGTACATACTTGCAGTCCTATAGTGAGAGCAAAAGATTTGGTGTACAAGGCCAGGAGTTGATTTAAGGTTGAAGGAATTGCAGCAACTGGTCTGATAAAGTGCAGAGAAACAAAAAAATGCTGGAAGATTGTGATTTAGTGTACTAGCTTTCCTATAGATCATGTGATCTGGCTTCCTTCCCAGCACGACTGCTTATGCCCAAATGTTAGCTATCCAACATAACTACTCTGAGAGTAGAACCCAGCCAACAAACAAGATCCAAAAATTCTTCCTTTAAAATGAAATATTGATAGTTTAACTTGAAATTCCAAGGGCTGTTCTGATATTTGCACAAGTATGTATTCTCTTTCAATTCACAAAAGAACTTTTATCTGAAGTTTCATACACTTTTCCATTACAAGAGAACATAAAGTGTTATGTTCCCAGCTTCATTTCAATTCCTGGCGTGTAATTGGAATAAAATTACAACGGACGTAGAGCTATACATGAAATATTCTATTAATTAAATCATTCTTACTTAAGTCTCTCGTACCAAAAGGATTTGAACCCCGCTTGGTGGCGCAGCGCTCACCCCCGCGACCGTATATAAGGCTGGGCAGTTTCCCTCAAATTTCATTGTGCGTCTTGGAGCAATGCCGAGTGGTTGGTTTAGATTAGTGGCTCTTCTACGACATAGAAGATTTCTTCTGTCATCAGAGAACACCGTCTCTGCGAGCAGATTTTTTTTCCTGCCCTGCACTTAGAATAATGATGTTCAAGTAGACAGCAAACCAATAGGCCATCTTCCTGAATTCAGTCGGTGTCAAACCAAAGTAGATATCACACACTTTCTTCAGATAGTGTTCCAGAGGGTTTTTGTAAGCCAAAATAATAAAAAGCAAACTGTAATACCTGATAGTGGTCTTATATCCAATATATATAGTTATTGGAAGAACTCCATGAATTTCATCAGCAGAGAACTTGTGAAGATATCGAGCCAAAGTGTTGCGTGGAATTCCTGACTGTAGACTAACTTTACTTAGGCTAATATATCCAATTTTCATCTGTTTCACTGCGTTGAGCATGGTTTCTTTGCTAGTCTAGCCTGTCTCTGTCATAAATAAATTTAATTGAGACAAAGGTTGCATTAATATGGAAACAAACGTTAAATAACAAGGTAAACCCAAGAATTTATTTTGAGTTAATATACGCGTTACCTTGGTTACAAAAAGAAAACGGTCAATCGAAAGGATTTCCACTTTACTACTAGAAAAAACGTTTTTTGACTATCTTTTTTGTCGTTGAAATAGCAGACATAACAATAAACGTTTAGCAGTCGAACATGTCGTAATGTAAATACATCTGACAGAATTAAATTTCATACTTTACTTTACGAAATTTTAAACTCCAATTTCCATTTTCATACGCAGTATACGTTGACTTCAAGTAATAACTACACCAGGGAGAGAAAAACGACGTGTCCTAAAATAGCTACCAACTCTGCAAACAGAAAAGCTGGAGAAAGAACCACAGACGTTTGGTGGCGTTGCCAGGAAATTTTATTACATTACTTATGTGTTTTAAATGTAGAAATACTAGAGTATTGTCTATGCTAGGGCTTTTAAAAAGTTGGGAAACATTTTTATATTTCAATTTAATAGTATTCTCCTGTATTTTTAAAAATTATTAGGTATGGCAACTATATTTCTATTTGTCACACTATTTCATTTCCCTTACTTTGCAGGGGGAAGCACATCGAGCTCACAATATCATACCACTTAATATTAAGGATATATTGGATGCAGTTCACAAAAAAATTCAAGATAGAGGACACAGAAGCTCACATGGTATTCATTTCATTGCTTATCATACAATTTAAAAATGTAAGTAAGTAACTAAGAAATATCAGTGCTTCATTTTACCTGTTTCTGCATCTCTTAAGACTGAGAGTTCAGTTCTTCTTTTAACCAGAATTCCTGTTGTGAAATTAGGTAACATTTGTCGGCACTGTTGCAGAGATTGAGTCCAATCACACAAACATTTCATACACGGTAAGGGATGACAGTGGTTCAATTGAAGTAGTCCAATGGATTGAAAATGAATGGGAAAATGAACATCTTGTTAAAACTCAGCAAACAGGATTCCTACGACTTGGACTTCAGTCAAGTTTCAAACATGAACTTGCGCAGCAGCATTGCTAGTGACACGCTGCAAGAAGACGACACACACGGCAGAAACTGACGAGATCATTGCACCCAATAAAAATGACTTAAGAAACCAATAACATTTGTACACATATGTTATTTCCCTCCTTTTTTTTTCTCTTTTGCTTTTTTTGTAAGATTGCCCCTTGATTCTCTGGTATCACGTGCCCCATGACTTTGGTTCCTTTTTAAGATGAGCAATTCTTCATACAACTCGCAGTGGTTGTAAATGAAGTAAACATGTGGTGCTTTTGTCTTTGGTTTGGTGAAAAAACCAAATGTGTCGGTTGCTAACCGTTTCTCAATGTTTTTTTCCCACTGCGTTACATTTCAGTAACTGATTGGAGAAATTTATGTGGAGAAATTTCAACTATTGAGAGTGAAATTTCACCATTTTTCTAGTTTTCAAAATTAAAAATACCAAATGTATAGTTTTGTGGATCGATGGTAGCTGCCAAATCAAACATATTACTTTCACACTCCATCATGCTTTCCCATTGCACACATCTGAACAAGTTATAAAATATAAATTTTTAAAATTGGCTCTTAAAATCCAATAGCCATAATACTGCTTTACAGGACAAATTGGTGAAACCTCAACAGCTAAAGAAAGTAAGGCGAAGAAAGATTAGAAATTGCCCAAACCATATAAGTTGGAATACCATCATGCCAATAGTATGATTCTACTGCTCTTTCCTTCATCACATGCTCTCAGTTTTCATCTCAAAATTTACTCCCTATGTTGTGTTGAAAACCATTTCAACAAACATCTCGTCATTTCTGCCTATAAGGTGGAAAAATTTTGAGTTGCGTGCGTGGTATTAGACTTTTATTTTGTCTACCACTATCAAATTATCGTCTATGCTTGCCATTTTAACTCGTGTACGTTATGTGGAAAGAATGCTGGCCTCAAATAAAGACCAACAATGATGCAAAAAAACCACTCAATGTGAAATAAAATATAAACACCTATTTTAACGAACTTGGTTATTTATTAAAATAAAAAATAAACCATACAATTTCAACGTTTAAAAAAAATAAAAAAAAAAAAAAACCCACAAAGGATCACCTAATATGGGCAGTCACTTTGGTAGTGCCCCTTCTGATAACACTACAAAATAAAACAAAATAAATAAAAGTAAATTAACATTGATAAAACATGGACTTACCTTATTACACTTTCTTGTCTTCATTTTGTTAAGGTCGCTCCTTCTACGCTTAACTTTCTGTTTTGGTTGTAGTTGCTGCTGACTAGGCCCTTGGTTTCCCAATTGCCCCAAAAGAGGCCCGATCAACCGGAAGCCCTCGAACATCAACCCCAAGGCCTTTTTCTGTGTTTAAAAAAAAGGTATTACTTAAATTAATAATAAAAAATTGCAATAGAATTACTTACCGCTACGGCATCTTGAGCCACGGGAGCGCGTTGGGCCACGGGAGCGGGTTGGGCTACAGGAGCGGGGTGGGCCACGGGAGCGGGTTGGGCCACGAGAGCGAGTTGGGCCACGGGAACGGGTTGCGCCACGAGAGCAGGTTACGCCATGGGAGCAGGTTGGCCCAAAGGGGCGGGTTGAGCCACGGGACCGGGTAGCTCGACGGGGGCGGGTAGCTCCACGGGGCCGGGTAGCTCCACGGGGGCGGATAGTTCCACGGGGGCGGATAGTTCCACGGGAACGGGTAGCTCCAAGGGAGCGGGTTGCTCAATGACCGGTGGCTCCATGGCGGACTCGTCGGTCGGCTGCCCACCTTCCTCGGCCGGATTGCCCATGCCCGAGGGCGAAGCTTCACTGGCAAGGAAAGCCTCACAATACAGCGAGGCTTCCCCGTCCAGAACTACCTCACCCCTATCACCGGCTGGTCAGGCCTGGTCGACGGTTACAGCTCTGAAACAAATAGATAAAATAAGTGAATTGAATAAAAAAAAAATGAATACAAAAAAACCCTTACCCTCCGGTGCGCAGGAATTTTATGGTCAGGGACCGACAATTTCGGCAATTGGCATAGTCCGTCCACTCCGCCTCTGCATACCCAACGTATTTCAGTAAATATTGGACTTTTGGACGTCCAGTTCCCGACCGCAACTTCCTAAAACGGGAAAAGGAAAATAATTAAAACATAATAAAGTGAATAAATTTAACATTAAAAAGAAATAAAATAAAGTTTCAATTATCTTCGATTCAGCACAGCTTCCACTTTGAACTCCTCGAATCCATCTTGAACTTGGTGGTTGCGGGGAATCTTCGTTGCTGGAAACACTAATTGACTTGACGCTTACACTTCACGAACTAACAGAAGAGTTGAAGGTTCAAACCCAAGCGCAGTCGGTTCCAAAACGTTTGCTTTGCCCTTAGAAGCGGGGTGGGGGTGGGTGGGTTTTCGGTTAGAATCTTATTGCATCAAAGCGTATCCAAATCCCCATTACTTGTGGATACAGTCGCCATGGTGAACGCTTCGTTGAGTACACTAGTCTATAGGTAACCCAAATGTTATTTTTTAACTTCTAAGTTTCTAGGTTTCTGTCTTGTTCCCCCTTGACTTTTGATAACAAGCTCAAGTAGTTCCTTGACCAGAAATTTAGATTGAACCTGATCCAAGTTCATCATCGGAATCGTCCTCAAGCCAAGAAGAGAGTAGTTGGTGGATGGTCCACCATGACGACACAAAACAGGAAGTCAAAGAACCTTATGAGACGGTTAAAGAATTACAATCACCGTTGAAAGAACCCGCAGAGTCAACTGACTTTGTGATGTAGTGGATGGGTCATTGTCGACCAGCTGTTGTTGTTGCATTGTGTCGCGCAGACGACTGTCATGAGACTGTGCACCCTCTTCTTCCAGGACAAGGTGCAGCACGACCGCGTAGCCGGTTCACAATTGCAGCTTCTCCGCCTCCTCGTCCACGGCGGCCCTGGAACAGGTAAGTCCTTCCTCACGAAGTGAATCCAGGAGCGCGCCGAGGAGATGGGACTGCAAGTCGCCTGCATGGCGCTCACCGGCATCGCGGCCGGCATCATGCCTCAAGGCACCACTTGCCACCACCGGTTAGCCATCCGGTGCGGCACCACCCGCCGCCGGCCACCTCCCCTCCAACGGGAGAAGCTACTTCAGCAGCAGGAGCAGAAGCGTCGCCAGGCGGTTGGTCGATGGAATCTACGCCCATGATTTCGGCGAGCCTCCCAGCGATGATGTCCAGCATCTCCGGGGTGACGAAGGAGTCCTCGTCGATGATGACCATGGCGAGGGACTCTTTCTGAAGCTTGTACTGGAGCCCTGACTAGGAACCAGGGACCCAAACCTCTGAAAAATATCTGTTTCTCTGACCATTCTGATTCAGATACTTTGAAAACCGAAATGTCTGTTTTTGATTTCGGTTCTCACCTTAACACAAAGAGAATTGGCCGCTTCTTTTCGGATATCGTGGTTTCAGTAAAAGGATAGGAAGAGTGGCGTTTTTTCATGAAAAGTGGGGGGTAGGGCCTACAACATCCCTGTAAAAAACAATAACAGAAGGCAGAGATAGGGTTAATACGGGCTTGCGGTATATAAGAAAAATAAGGGAGGTATAAGGCAAGATCGTTCCGATGAAGCCGTTTCTTACTCGAAATCGAACGTAGAATACAAACAACTGAAGCACTCTGAATTCAAATTGACCTTCGAATCGAACATGTATTGATAGATTATTTTTCAAATTTCTCATTGCATCGAATCAAAAGAATGTCCTCTAATATTGAAGGAGTCAAATTATTCCGATAAGCAGAAAGAACAAACTTGAGGCTAGAGAAACATCTTTCTACACTGACTTGAGTAACAGGTACCCCATGAACAATTTCGGCTAGAATAAATAATTCTGGCATGTCAGTTCGTGCATTATACCACCACTCCAGTAAATTTTCAGTCGAATTTATTCGCGGATGACCCTCAAAGTTTTCCAGAAGGTGGTCGATTCGTTTGTTTTCAATGGTGAATGCCGGAGAAACCATAAAATTTTCACCTTCCCGCATGGCTGATTCAAACTTATCAAGAGGCCCAATGAAAGACTCAGCGTGTCCGTGTGGGAAAGTGTTATTGTTAGAGTTTCTGTCTAACCTCATTTGATGGACAGCTTGCCACAGATTGACCAAATAAGCTTTGGCTTTTACCCTCTCATCAGTAGACAGAATTACCTAACAAACAAAACGTGTTAATCTTAGTTATACAAAGCGAAGCTATTTAATTCTAGGATCTAGATATATTGCTGATCGGAAAATATCATTATCCATCAACAAATTTTCCCGTGTTTGAAGGGCCACGGAAAAAGCTTTCGCAAATACTGTGTCGATTTCTTCTACGTCCATTTTACACGACGTCCACAATTTGTAAAAATCTCCTATGGTCAGCTGTTGCATTTGCAACCTGACTGATGCTTTTCGGGCCGGCTCGAGAACGGAGCATATCTCCTGAATGCCAATCCATTGAATCTCACTGATCTTTAAATCTGCATGAGAATTTTCTATTTCAGTAATGAATTCCCGAAGCTCAAGAAGACGAGCTAGCATCGCAAGTGTCGAGTTCCACCTGTCGTTATCAAATAATAGTTAAAAAAAGGGACATACGACGGTTATTTATATCTCACCTGGTTTTCCCATCAAGTATTGGTTTTTTCAATTTACTACGCCGAATCGAAACCATAAACACCTAATTTTTCAAAGCTTTCATCGCCGCACGGGCTTTTCCAATTAATCTGTCAACAGATTTCAATTTAAGCGCGTCCAGCACTGCGAGTTGTAATGTGTGCGCTGCACACCGAAATCCGCGCACAACATCGCGAATGCTTTCCGAGAATTCGTTAATAACAAGTTCTTCTTCTTCTTCGTCATTATTTATGTTCAGTTCGTCAAAATCAATGTCTTCTTCTTCTTCGTCTCCATCCAAGAAAAGTTGCACAGATTTAATCATGTTGCTGCCGTTATCAGATGTAAGGGAATATATCTGATTGGCAGAAATCCCGTAACTGAAGATGCATTCTAGCATCAATTCTTTTATATATTCTCCTGTATGTCTCCCATACACTTCTATCATTCCAAGGGTTTTTAGAATTATTTTACCTTTTTCAGCATATTGGATGTTTATTCCAAGTATGGAACGATCAAGACGTGTGCAACAGTCAAATTTCACACATAAGAGTTTCCCAGCTACCTCTTTGGAAATAGAGGCGCGTCTATCAGATGCCACTTTAAGTATTTCTTGGCGAACGTTTTGACAATTAATCGCAGAAATAGGTTCAAGAGCTTTAATTATAGGGTCAATAATCATTTGAAAACCACTATCTTCTATTAATGAAATAGGGCGCCCATTGACAGCCACGATATTTACGCACGCTGCCATCAGTTTTTCTTTACTCATCTCAATTGTAATTTTGTTTAATTTTAATTGAGGAGAGTCTTCATGGTCTTCATTATTTTTACGCTTTCTTGCGTTTTCTTTTAATTTCACTATCTCAGAAAAAATATCAGCATGAAAGGCCCTAATATGACTTTCTAAATTAGTAGCATGTTTCCCTTTCAAAACGCGCTTGCATTCCCCTATTTTGCACCTACTTGTATTTCCAGTTGCATCGTAATCGAAGTAATTGTGACAAGGGTTTTCGTTATTCCTCCCCATGCTTACACGACACAAAATAAGAAACACGAATAACGGTGAAAACTTGGAACACACACACACACACGAACAAGGTGACGCAATATAGACCTATCCTTAAAAAACAGCTGATAGTATTGTATGAAACAGAAAAAAGGGGTAAAAAACGCCCCTCTTTCGGTGGTCTATTTGCATATTTTTCGATTTTCTGTTTGGGTTTTTCTTTGTGGCCAAAACAGGGGAGCGGGTTAAAATACCGGTATTTTTCTGTTGTTTTTTCATCGTTTCGAGACCCTGCTAGGAACAGCGTGGAACAGGACGAAGATACAGAGGAGCTCCTCGAAAACGACCAAGGCTCGGAGCCACCGTATGACGTGGAAACCAGCCGGAATGCCGAGCCGGCGGAGGACGACGACGCCCATGTTACGGCAACCGTCTACTCCAGCGGCAAGAAGAAGAAGGCTGTCACGCAGGCGGAGCATTACGCTTACCGCGGGGAAGCGCGGTTAGCACTACTAGCCTTACAAGTACGCCACCACGATACTCATCGTGGGAAAACCCCTCGGAAAAAATAAGCAACGTCCTCCGCCAGGTAGCGGCGGCCACGCCTTGGCCTCCTCCGCGGTTCATGACGACAGCGACCTGGACGAAGAGGACGCACCCGCTGCCACCGGACTCGGATCAATGCAAGGGAGGACGCCCAACGCAACCTTCCCTTTCCATCCCGCGCACCCGCTCTACGACAGCCACCACCAGCAGATCCGGTCCAAGTTCAGAGTACCGGTTCTCATCCGCAGGCCGCCCAAACCGCCTCCGCCCAAACCGACCCGATGAATGGAGTAGGGCCCGACCTTTTGTCGTTTTTCTGCAAAAGGCCGAACTGGAGATCGTGCATGAAGTCGCAAAGCGCCGTCCATGTCAGCGGCCTTGGTAGCGTTCCGCCCTCATCCAGCCAGGGCCGGAAGACCAGCAGCATGTACTGGGCGAAGGTGCGAGCGGAAATAATACTTACACCAAGACATCTATGAACAAAGAGCTAAAATTTGGTCTTAAGACATATTGCTCTATATTTAATATTTCACGCGTTGTTTCAAATTACACGACTTGTCCCTTGCCCCAACTAGCCCCCGTCTCTCCTACGACAGCAAGTTATTACAAGGGCTTGTATAACGTGTTGATGAAATTTGGCTGTCGTGGCAGGCAAGATAGTGCTAACTGTCCAGACCAACTGTAGGTATTGAAATTACTTGAATAAGAAAGACAATGAACAGGAATATCCAGAAACTTATAATAAAATGTTGGATATTGTTACGATTATCACTATTTTAACTTCTAAGCGCTCTTCAATTATATCATTGTTCTTTCTTCCACTTTGGCTACTTCCTTTTTCCAAATCTCCCGACGACTCCCAACGACGGTCAGCTGGGTCAGATATGGGTAAATCTTGACGTTACTGTTTCGTACATGGTTGAGATTTCCTTCCTTTCTCTTGAATAGCAAAGGGGCAATTACACCCAAGCTCTGGAATAGAGTTGAAACCACTTGAACCTTTGTTTTGTTTTTTATTTTTCCTTGTTCACCGTGATCTAGCTTCAACCCGTATCGTCTGGAACGTAAGTATTCAGACTTTGTGTAAGTTTTCTACATGCTGTATTCTGAGTATGTATTGGTCCTGGAATGCCAACGAGCATGGCTAGGGTGATCAATGTATTCTGTATGTGTGTTGGTCCTGGAATGCACACAAGCATGGCCAGGGGGACAAGGTGTCGTGGTGAAACGGACCTTGTGAGTGCGTTACAATAAAACAAGTATTGAGTAATTGCGTATGTGTGTCAGGAAATATTGACCGAGTAAATTCCGACAACAGTTGTTTTTTAACTGACGGCCTGAAACCGTAACAATATATTGAAACTTTAACCCCGAGGGATTTACTTTACTAAATTACCGAAGGTTTAGGGCCTTTAACGCAGCACAACTTACAATAGGCTCCTCCTCCAGGTATGGTCCCGGTTTATTGGGTTTATTGGAATTTTTTCCACCAATAGGAATGAAGGAAAGCAAAAAAAACAGCATTAACGATATTTTTAAGCTGAAATTAGTAGATTTAAATTATGATAAAGGTAACAAATGATAATGCACGTCATTTTATTGTCTTAATTGTTAAACTATACGACAACTAAAATCTTTTTTTCGTATGTAACAAAGTCAACAATCGGCCATTTTGTACTGTTTGGGGTGCTTTAACATTTGGAAAAAGATGGCACCTTTGTACTTTTTTCTAATTCAAAATTTAAAAACTAGATGTCACTATTTTTATGTAAACAAAATTGGAAAACAGCAACTATAACAACTAAAACTAACCTTAAATCCCGAAGACACCCAAGGGGCTTTATTTAAATATTGAGCCAACCATTGACACTTGGAAGTGTAAACCCTCTTTCAAAGTCATTATTTATTTAAGTAATTTACCTTTTAAGTATTATATTCTTGTTCATACTTTAATTCTAATCTCAATAGAAGAGAAGAAGAGAGACACTTTAATAGTTTCTTCTAAGTTCTAGTTTCTTCGTCTTATCAGAAACCTATGAAGAAGCCAGATTAAGTCTGCCTCGATATTGATGTCAACATAGTTTTTTTACTAAGTAATACTATTACAAAATACCTAGTTTTCCCATGAAACTAGGTATAACTAGGTTACTTATCTTGTTTCGGCTTAAACTAGGTACTAGATAATAGTACCCAGACAGCACAAAACTGCCGTTGAACTTCCAGTTGCCTTCCCGTTGGATAGATAAGTGGGAGATTAGTCGGATAGTAGTCCCTGTTCTTTTGACTTCGAATAACATTGTCCATAGGACTCATCACTTCTTCGCAGTTGTGGAACTTCTGCTTCAGGTTAGCTACTTACTTATATAATATAATACTATAATTGAGACTAATATAATAATAAATTTGAGACTTTAATAATATTTTAAATTGTGCTATAGGTATAGCAGCCACTGTTCTACTTTGAACTTCGAACATCATTGCCCACCTAGAATCTCATCATTCAAACAAAGGTACAATTTTGAAAATTATTGTTTAATTGTAAGAAATTATAGTTTAATTGTAAGAAATAATAGGATGGGTAGAGGAAGACGAAGGGGCTTTAATGGCAGGAAGCAGCAATTAAGGGATAACAGACAAACATTTTTTCGTCAAATGAGTAGGGAAGTTAAAATTTTGATTTATTGGTTAGTGAAAACGAAGGTTAACAAGTAAGGGAATATCAGAATTTTGATTTTTTGGAGGCAAATGAATGGAGGTACAGTGACGAGTTAACGGTTTTTGAAGATGGAAATATCGATCCTCATTTTGAGATTGTTAATCACGATGTAGAGTCATTAATTTCTGAAGAGAATGTATCAGTGGATGACTTTGAGGAAGAACAAGTTAACGTTGTCATAAACAGCAGCGATTTTGAAGAAAGTGATTTATCATTTCGTTATAAATTAGCGTCGTGGGCAGTTCTACCTGGAGTAAAGCATGTGCACGTTAACAAACTACTTGCTTTACTTAGAACGCATCCATGCCACTCAGATTTACCGGCCGACGTCCGTTCACTAATCGGCACTCCTCATTTTGTAGTAGTCCATGAAGTCCATCCTGGCCATTATTTTCACTTTGGCATTGTAAAAGGCTTGAACATCGTTTTAAATGACGTGATACGTTCAAACAAAAGGTTTGAGTTGATTGACATTTTTGTCAACATTGACGGGCTTCCAATATCCAGTAGCACGGGTGGTCAGTTTTGGGTTATTTTGGGTACCGTAGGTGGGTTTCACGGATTGGAGAAAAAAGTTTTTGTGATCGGAATCTATTATGGCCAAGAGAAACCTTCCGGTCCAAATACGTTTTTAAGAGAGTTTCAGTACACGCTAAATTGCGTGTAGTAGCTAGTTCCATATATTTAAACCAATTGATGGAATTTCTTTTGTGTTTCTTTTTGCCAGGAAAAGATGTTTCTCAAAAACTGTATGCCGTTGCGGAACACGCTGCTTTAATGGGGACGACCAGAGACCCCAAACAGGATCGTATGCAATCCATACAGGTGAGTGGTGGTGGAGGTTCGGTCGGTGTCAACAGCACGATGACCTACTCCACGCTGGGTCCGTGGCAAGGTGAACTTCTCAGAAGCCAGAGCGCCGACGCCGTTCACACTTGCAAACAGGGCCAGGTGCGCTCCATCCATTGGCGGCGAGATCAAACCCGCAGGGTGAGTTGCCGCTAAAATTTTTCTATTTTTCTTGTCTTAATGAATCGTTAAACTTTTATTTTTCTTGTACTCACGTGTTAGATATGGGCTAGGAGGTATCAGAAACTCGTTCCATGTCGACACGAGAATCGTCCGTTGATGAAACCATCAACTGATTGCCGAAAAACAAGTAGGCGTAGCCATTTAGGAGAAGAAGAAGAGCCAGATGATTGCACGGCCAGAGTAAGTAGCTCTAAATACCCTGCGGTAGCTAGTGACAATCGTCATCAAGAAATAAGGATAGCCGCTTCTAATCATCAAGAACAATTTCGCCCACACTGGAACAACAAAGTCCAGTTTGACGAGACCTTCGTGTATTTATTTTTCTTCGTGTTCCTCCCTTTTTCTAACGAGCTTAGAATATTGTATTTTGGGGAAACAACTGTTGTATTTTATATGAAACATCTAACCACCAGGTGGTGGCTTGTATTTTGTCTATACCTCTGTTGCTTTGCTCGTTACTGTGTTGAATAATACTGACGTTAATATGTTGTCTGTGATTGGTATTTTTTAATCGAACAAATTGCACTGTCAATGATAATATTCGATGTGAATACAAGCCATTGTCCTTTGTATAAGTATTCAGCAATTCAAAAGTACCCTTTCTTTTTGATTGATTCTTCAATGTTGGATCGTTCTCAAAGTCATGACTGTGAGGAGCTTTTACGTGTTAGCCCAGCGTCCGTATTCGTACAATCACGAAATTTCAAGCTCAACTCAGTGCCGCCACCTAATGAATGATACAGAAGTTAGGCATGTAAATACGTAAACCTTGTAACCAGCTGTCAAATGAAAGGTGTCAAATAGGCAAATTGTGTTTGTGCTCACAGATGTTAATCTTATCTATACGGCTTAGGGTTTCTTTCTTGATTAGTATTCTGTTGGCCAGCTCCTAAAAATCTGAGTTCCAAAGCTTGGTATAGTAATCTTGGGATCTGGTAGTTTATTTGACGAACACTTACCAGCAACCAGCAAAAAGCAAAAGTGTAAGTTATGTCTCCCATTAAAACATTATTTGTTTCATAATTCTTGCTCCACAAGACTATTTCCCTGTTTATGTCAGATGGAAGACATTGTCAGCCTCCTGGTGAAACGACACATGAACTTGGTTGTTGAAACCATCTTATCTTTTCTTGACCACAACAGCTTACAGAGCTGTGAGTTTGTATCCAAAACTTGGTATTTGGTTATTAGGAATGGAAAATTATGGAAGCGGCTCTATGGACCTGTATCACAGAGGAAGCCACTTTTGCAGAATCTTATGGCACGGAGGGAACTTGAGGCAAAGCACGACACTGAGAATGATGAATTTCTGTACAAGAGATTATTCTATGCCCAACAGACTCTTGTACAGAATTGGAGCTCAGGAAAGTACAAGACATCCTTAAAAGCTCTTGGTGAAGTCAGTGTTTCCATTTTTACGATGGATGCTCGTCGAATTCTCTATGGCTTGAGAACATCTCCTTCAGTTCCCTCTTCCATCATGGTATGGAATTGCTGGACTATGGAATCAGAACATTTTCTGGTGGGCCACCAAGAATGGATAACAGATATGCAGATCTGTGGAGACCTAATATTCTGCTCTTACTATGATGGAACCATTCTCGTGTGGGATCAAAAAACCAAAGAAGTTGTCCAGCAGTTCCAAGATCAAGAAGTAGTGGATTGGGTGGTGATCCACGCCTCACACGGTCTTCTCATAACCTGCACTAGCATTTTATCTGGTCTCACGGATCAAGATACCTCGGTAACCATCCGTCGAATTCACAGCCCTACAGAAATGGCTATCGAAAGAGTTTGTAAGTGAAATGAAGACTGTTATGGCAACAGGCTTTACGCATTTTGACAAACTGATTAAAATTCGAAATTGTTCATTTATTTGCGATGGACCTGCCCGAGTATTCATCACAGGTACAAGGTACCATTCAGGCAGAAGTGCTTGTTCAAAATGTACAACCGAGGGAGAAATGGCTTGTTGAAAGTGATTAAGCCAAGTGAGTTACGTTTACAAGTAAGACCGAAGGCAAGAATTGTTTTCCATCCAAAAATGCTCCTTTACGCACAGATGAATCTTTTCGGAAGCGTTTTGATCCAGATCATCACAATAATTACAGTTGCCAAGAGGAATTAGATGTAGATATGGTATTAGATTTTCCGCTTGATCAAATGCATTTGGTTGATGAAGGTGCATGTAGAAACCTTTTTTCACTATAGTTTTTGATGAGGACTATAAAGTCAGTCCCTACACAGCCAAACGAATTGACGACACCATGTCAATGTTATCGCGATACACTGCTGGAGATTTTTCCAGGAAACCAAGGCCGTTCACAACAAAAATGAAGGCCACTGAATGGCGGCAATAAAGACTTTATACGGGCCCAGTTGTTCTTGTGAACCAAATTACCTCTGAGAGGTACGCAAATTTTTTGACTTTTTTGTTGCAAGCAAAATTTTATCGTGCACTAGATGTTCAATACGGACAGTAAGCTAAAGACTTGTTAAGAAATTTTGTCCAAAATGGGTCGATCTTATATGGACCTACCTTTATTTCGTATAATATCCATAACTTAATTCATATTGCCGATGATTGTAATCGGCTTGGAGCTTTAGATAGTTTTTAAGCGTACGTTTTCGAAAACCATCTTTGTGTTATTAAGCGTTTGATCAGAAAAAGTGAAAAACCATTGCAACAGATCGTAAAACGTTTAGCCGAATTTGATAAACAACAAAAAGTGGTCGAACCTTTTCATGAAATAGAGGCATTGTACAAATTGAAATTTAAACATAAAGACGGGCCTTCCTTGCAAAACTACCAGGATTCCAATCAATTTAAACAAATTAATTTTAAAAATTATTGCATAACAGATAAAACATGGAAATAATTGCGTTTTACTAACCAGAAAAGAAGTTTTCGTCGTACACAATATTATTGAAAGGGAGAAGTTTTTGCTGTTGGCAAGTCTTTTAATTTACTAACAAATTTTTTTCTGGATCCATTTGATTCGACCGATTTCGATATTTACAAATGTACAAATTTATCGACGGTTATGCAATGCGGCCTATCAATCAAATTGCATTCAAAGTTTATCTAATACCCATTCCCAACACAAATAATTTTGCAGCATTTCCCTTAGAAAATTTGTGATTATGACTAAGTATTTTTTATCTTTTTTACAAAACTAGCTGTTAAACCAATTTGCCATCTTTCTTATCCCCTCCCCAACGTTAACAACCCCGAATTTTATTGCTACAAATGTAGTAATAAAATTACGATAGAGTGTACAGTTAAATAATACATATATTGTCAAACAAGTTGTATTTGAACAAGAACAAATGAATACAACAAGTGATCACTTAAATCTAAACAATAGTTTTACTGGAACAAAAACGGATAACCATTACCAAAAGTTGGAGAAGCGTCTGAGGACCTCTAGGGAAACCAGGGAACTCCTCTAACGAAGCCCAGCTCCGGGAGCTCACTCAATGGAGTCTCATCTAACGCAGGTTCGGGGCAGTCTTTTATACCGTCGCGCGAATTACTCCCCTTCCGGAATGTGCATCTGCGTATTTTTCTTAGAGCGGACTTCTCTTGATAATTTCTTAACCACGATCGCAGCGTTGTCCAAGGAGCGGATGACTCATCTCTGCGAAGAGATAACCAATCTCCCTTTTACCCCGCGACAGGCCCCCCTTTTTCAAAACAGGTGACCCGACTGTACTAATCTTCTGCGATCCACGAAGATTGATGAGACTTTAAAAAATCTGCTTGCGTCCTCTTGGCAAATAAGGGACTTTTACTCCATCGTTTTTATTCTTTCCGGTTGCGCTTACTTGTTCAAATGTTTCTTGTAATTCTCGTATAGTTTTAAGGATTTTTCGTTTTTTTTGAAACCGCCTGCCTTCAGCCACGGAAGAGGCGCTGCAATCGCATATCTTCAAGCCGTTTGAGATTTACCATCCACTCGTTCGGGAGCCTTGCACAATTGAACCAGCTCCTGGCGGCGTCATCAAAATACTTTTCAAAATTATTTCTTTTTCCAATATCACCCCATGTGTGATGGGTAGAATGTTCTTCAAAGCGCTTGATCAATTAGTGCGCATTTCGAAAGATTGGCAGGCTAATAAATTTTCTGACAGCTTCCATAGCTTGTCTTTGCGGCTGCTCAATATGCCTTGATGGCACTATGAATTTTTGTCCGCCGCCTGGAACAACTAGACTTGCAGCTCTCAAAACGACCTCGGTTTCTGAATTCGAGTTTGAATCTCTTGCACTCTCGACTGATTCACCCTGACTGTCAGCTTCTTCGGTCAAATGGTCCTTTGGAATAGGACCTTCAAAATTTAGGGCTTCACCAATAAAGGAAGTTCCACTCTCCAACGATGAGGCTGGGTTAGGTGAAGTTTCTACCGGAACGCTTGACAGTTCTCGAAGCGAATGTAATCGTCGGCTGGGGTCTCTAGGGCAACTAGGTAGCCGTGGGTTTGTCCTCTTCGGCATCGGCTATCAATGACTAGCGCACGACTTCGTTTACTCTCAGGCAACGAGCTGCGTCTTCAACAATTGCCACACCGCAGTACAAATTCGTTACTTACTGGTAACGAGCTGCGTCTCCACCAATTGTTACGCGAGTTGTATTTGAACAAGAACAAATGAATACAACAAGTGATGACTTAAATCTGAACAATGGTTTTACTCGAACAAAAAGGGATAGCCATTACCAAAAGTTGGAGAAGCGTCTGAAGATCTCTAGGGAAACCAGGGAACTCCTCTAACGGAGCCCAGCTCCGGTAGCTCACACGATGGAGACTCATCTGACGCAGATTCGGGGCAGTCTTTTATACCATCGTGCGAATTACTCCCCTTCCGGACTTGGTATCTGCGTTTCTTTCTTAGAGCGGACTTCTCCCGATAATTTCTTCACCCCGATCGCAGCATTGTCCAAGGAATGGATGACTCATCTCTGCGAAGAAATAACCAATCTCCCTTTTCACCCGCGACAATATTTTATTTTTTTAATTCAAAACTTGCAAGATGCCTCGCAAAGAACGACCGGGAGGAGGCCCAATACGATTCAGTGGCCGGAGTCCAGAGTCGGGCATCGCTCACTGAAACACGAGCGCGCTCTGAGCTTTCCGCTCGGTGCCTCAAAGTGAGCGGATTTTCGCTCTAGCTCGCAACAAAAAAAATTTCTGTCAAAAACTTGTATTTTCTCCTCTTGCTCCTCTTAAAAGCGATCACAGTAGGTTATAGGTATTACAATTTCCTAATTCCTACACTTAAAAAAGTTAAAAGAGTTCAACTTGCTAGCTATTAGCTAGTTTTTGATGGGCAAAGTTGCCAGTTTCGAAAACATATTCCATTTTGTTTCAAAAACACAAGTTTGTCAAAATTACTGTTCGATAAATTTGAACGTTTTGGAACAAAAATGAGTCCCGCAGTGCTGAAAAGACGATTTTGGGTGTCGTCTGTACAGTTGCGTACTTTTTCACAAAAAAAAATTTGTGTTCATAGAAAGCGCACTAAGTTTGGACCAAATGTTTTTATTGCTGACTGATAGATGGCGTTCGCGTTCGAGCGAGTCACCCAGCAGGTCTTCGCTCAAGCTCAAGCTCGCGTTTTTTTTAATTGAGCGGCTCGCGCTCGTCGCTCAGTGAAAATCGCGAGCGCGCTCCTTTTCGCTCAAGCTCAGAGCGCGCTCCGCCTGACTCTGCCGGAGTCGTTAATAAAAACAGTTTGATGACTTTATTGATGCCAGTTTAAGTGAAATTGAAACACATACCTTTTTTAGCATCCCTAAAAGACCAAGTAGATGTGAAAACATTAGAAAAAGAAACCGTTTACCATTGAAGGAAGGAAAAAGTGTCGCTGGGAAAACAATGGCTTCATCAATTACCGCAGTTGAAAGAAGTGGAAAAACGGATAATTGTATAAGAGACAAACGTCGAGAGAGAATGGGCCATGCAAATTATGGAAGAGTAGTTGGAACTTTAAGAGGTTCAACAGAAAAAAATGATAAGAGGAGCGAGTTACGTGAAGTTGGTAGTGGCAGTGCAGGACATGGAGAAGCGAAATTCGAAGAGAGAGTGTAGGTGGAAATCGAGGAAGAGGTGGTAGAAGGAATCGAGGGCGTATTGGAAACGGGATTCATGGACGAGGCGAAAGTGGGTATCGAGGACGGCGTGGAAGTGGAGGACGTATTGGAAACGAGAGTCAAGAACGAGGAAGCCTGATTCGTGGACAGCAGGAAGGTTAAAATTTTTATATTTTTTATTTTTTATTTCAGTTATATCCTTACATTTATTTTCTTTTTCAGACATCACAGTTGAGCCTATGTACAGTGATACCCAGCCAATTTCCTTGGAACAACTTGATGTTGGTAACAGTGAAACCCCTGCTACTGTATTGGAAAAGGAACCAGAGGAAAACAACGTAGAGTATGTGCAGGGAGAGAACTCGTCCGTAAACAATGATTATTTTGAAGGAGATGAAATGGATGCAGGGGTTATAAATGATGAACACGATGATGAAGGTCAGCGAGTGTTACATTGGTAATTCAGAGTTTTATTTCACCGTTAACGTCTTTTTTTGTTTTAGCTTATCAAGATAGTGAATTTCCAGCTGCAAGTGGTGGTGCTGATGAAAGACGTAGTTTGGATGATACTTCATCTGGTATCGATGATTGGAATGAAATGAACACCTATAACGAATAAAATCGACAGATAGAAAGAACCAACACGTCAAAAAACGGTAGAAATATTAAAATTTGTTATAATAACAAACCTAATTAGTATGCCGTTATTTTCAGATCAAGGAAGGAAGGGATCAACTCCGCTGTCTAATGTTCCGTCTTGCTATTAACCTTACAACCATTTAAATACGCCGGATACGCTTAAACAATATGGGGCTCGCACTCCACAAGAGGCTGCAAAAGTGGCTTCTGGAGTGTGGTCGTATTATAAGAGAACGTATTATAATTTTATAAATTTTGTATTATTTTCAAGTTCAATATTAACAACTCACTGTTTCCCTTCTAGAGTTCTAGTCTTACACGAAGAGATCCTTTGAGTACATGAAAATTCTTTTAAAGCAGATTACATTTAAGGTGGATGGCTTAGAGGCTGAAAAGAAACTTGATGGTCCTTGCCACTGCAATGTGGAGGAGTCTGATGCTATCGAAGACTTCTTCGGATTGTCCCTTAAACTATATCGGAAATCAAAGAACTCGAAAGAACATTGGGTCTGCCTTCTATGCTTCAAAAACTTTAAATATATATGAAAAAGGTTTACAAAGATTTTTTAAAACAAATTTTTAAATATTTTTCAGAAGCTATTGCTGTTACGCAGAGGTGGACGAGCACTTATGCGATATGGTGTATCGAATAATGAAAAAACTTTTCTCTGATCAAGTTTGTGCTTCCTAGAAATGGACAGGAAAAACCAAAAAAGGGAAAAAAACTATTTTTTTGTGATCTGAAGAAAATTATTGCGACATTTTAGCGCCAGCGACATTATGTCCAGCGTTAATTTACCACTTCAAGCATGGGGTTTCAGCAATCAACAGGTGGAGAAAAAGCTATCAGAGAAAGGAGTCATCGATAAAGCAGCGGAATCCAAAACTCTAGGTCTAGTATGGAACCGCTCAACGGATACTTTAAGTGTAAAAGTTCCAAATATTCAGCTTCCAACAGAGAAAACTACAAAGCGCGATGTCCTTAAAGGCACAGCTTCATTTTACGACCCTTTAGGTTTTTATTCGCCACTGGCAACAAGTGCCAAAATCCTCCTACAAGATCTCTGAATCAATGGAGTGAAACTTGATGACCAACTAGCTGATGATCATCAGAAAAAATGGAATGAAATAGTGGATTCCATTCTCAGCGCAACGAAAGAAGAATCAATGTCGATGAAAAGGTCAAATTTTGGCGACATATCCGTGATTCGGGATCTACACATCTTCTGCGACGCGAGCCGCAGAGCGTACGGCACCGTAGCCTACTTGGTGCATCAAAAAGAGGTCGCCTTTGTTCAGTCTAAAGTTCGAATAACTCCAATAAAGGATCATCAGCGAGAAGGCGAGTTGGAATTATCCATTCCGGAAGCAGAGTTGATGGCAGCCTATCTTGGAGTCCTCATCGCCACAACTATCATTTCAGCATTGGAGCCACTCGGTATCAAGCTACGAGTTTTCCAGTGGAGCGATAGTCAAATCGTCCACTATTGGATCTCTAAGGAGGATGGCCATCCGCGCCAATTCATCACAAAAAGAGTTAAGAAAGTGCGAGATTTCAATAAGACGCATGCAGTTACATGGAAATATGTGTCATCGCCTGACAATCCCGCAGACATCTTATCTCGAGGAGCTTCGTACAAGGAGTTACAAGCATCCAAGTTATGGAAATCGGGCCCAGGGTGGCTAATTGATCGAAAAAACTGGCCAACATGGTCTGTTACGGAATTCAAGCAGTCCAAAATAGTTCACATAGCAACTAAAGAAGTAGCGGTGGTCTCCAAGGTAACGGATCTCACCAATGTAATCGACGATCACATCTACAGTTGGTCTACTCTTCTCAAAGTGACTGGACAAGTGTTCCGTCTCCTCAGCAATCTCAAATTAAAGGATCGGTCATGAGAGTCTTGGAACCGTCAACCGTTAAGCTCTATAGAGTTACAGAAGTCTGAAACTACTTGGATCCGTATCTATCAAAGTAAATATTTCTTTAAAGAATTACTCTACTTGCAGTCAAAGAGAAAGGCGTGGAGGCCAGCTTTGGTCTCACATCTCGACCTCTTCTTGGATAATGACGGAGTCATTAGGTGCAAAGCCAGGCTTCAAAATGCGGCCATGGACGACTCAGCAAAACATCCGGTGTTGATTCCATAGAATTCAACAATCGCGAAACTCATCATCATCTCTGTCCACGAGCAGGTGTTCCATTATAGAGCAGAGTCGACTTTGGCCCACCTCATTCAAAGATATTGGATTCCGTCAGCAAGACCACAAGTGAAAAGAGTGTGTCGGGAGTGCGTCAAGAGAGCTCGGACCATCATTTACCCTTCCTGATCCAGTGCCACTTCCGGCTGATCGGATTAAAGAATCGTACCCGTTCGAGGTGACAGGTGTTGATTATACCGGTGCGATTCCTGTTCGTCAAAAAGGAGAAGAAATCTCAGCGTATCTACTAATTTTTACGTGTGGAGTTATGCGAGGTATTCATCTCGAGGTAGTAGAAGACATGACCAGTGCTTCGTTCATAGACGCGCTGCGTCGATTTACAAGTCATCATTCTATTCCTCGAATCATCTATTCGGATAACGCAACAACATTCATCAGTGCTTCAAATATTCTCACTCAGCTATTCAATCATCCCGACGTCGCAGCCGAGTTGGTCAAAATGAGAACCACTTGGAAGTTCATACCGAAGCGAGCGCCGTGGTATGGTGGTTGGTGGGAGCGTCTCGTTGCTTTAACTAAAACAGCGCTCCGTAAAATGGTAGGACGGACCAGACTCAGCTTTATTCAGCTTCAAACAGTCACTGCTCAGATCGAAGCAATCCTGAATGACCGGCCTCTTACACGCGTGTCAACTGACATCAACACTTTTGAGCCACTCACGCCATCACATTTAATGTATGGACGTCGCATCACTACCCTACCGTTTCACTACGCAGCAGACGAAGAAGCAGATGACCCAACTTATGGCAGATCTTACCGAGCCATTGGTACTCTCAAAGGCATACTTAAGAACGCAAAATATCTTACGCGCCTTCTGGCGCCATTGGAGTGAAGTCTATATACCGGCGCTACGCGAGCATCATCAGAAAACCAGAGGTCCAATCGAAGGACTCATCAAAATAGATGATGTTGTCCAGGTCCATGCAGAGACCAAGAGAGCGGAGTGGAAGCTGGCAGTAGTAGAACAACTCAATCGAGGAGCGGATGGTCTAGTTCGCTCAGCAGAAATTAGGACTTCTAACGGAAAGACCAGTCGTCCAATCAACAAACTTTATCCATTGGAAGTGATCGAGTCAAGTTTAAAGATTCGGTCGGATTCAAAGAAGAAAGCTGGTACAGCAGTATCAAGTCCAGCAGTGTTAAGTCCGTCGGTGTCATCTGGTCAAACAAGGCCAAGTCGAGCCGAGTTTCAAGTTCATCATCCATCAATGTCTTCCGCTTCGGCCATAGTCGAAAATCAACCAGTACCTGGAAGACCCCAGTGCAAAGCAGCTCAGCAAGCAAAGGATAAGATCCAGCGGATGGCGCGTATGGAGAGTATCGAAGAAGAAGACTAATTCGGCATCTTTTCCGGCCGGGTGTATGTCGGAAATTTCCGACTTTTTCTTTTTGAACCCGTTTTTTTTCGTTTTTTTCCGTTTATTTCTATTTTGATTTAATGTGGCAACGTACTGTGGGGAAAGGGGTGACTTATTTGTCCTGGGGTGTCATTTTCGTTTATTTCTTGGTCTACCCCTCCCTCCTTCTCGAATCTTCGACCCCCTTTGTCTCTCAGCTCGCCGGCATTCGTCTTGCTAATCTCTCAGAGTGAGGTACTCCGTCCCATGCTAGGGAAAGAAAACGGATTTGAATACAGACGTTTCAAAGGACGAGCTCCTTGTCAACGTGTTAAATTCATTTATTGAAACTCAGTGTCGGAATAGAAACATTTTCGACAAGCGAAGAATATTATAAAGATACCATATATTTTGCAATCCCTTATCGGGAACCGAATACTGATCTCCGGCATCGCAATCAGATGCTCTACACATATGCCATTGATATTGACATAGTTGTGCACAGACAGCTAGCTAAGTTATTTAGGCAAGTAATATTACACAGCCCAACTCCCTAAGTCCAACATTTCCAACTGTCGTTTTAAAAAAGACACTACCCTCAGGGTTGCAAAAATTACCCGACCTGTTACTTGCCTTGAAGCGTAATAACTAAAGGCATATAAGAAAAAAAGGTATACACTTTCCCAACCCTGCCCTGCCGTGTCCATCACCCAGTCTACCCTCCCCCTTACAGAAAAAAAACTGTTACCCCGCCAATTGGTGGCTTTCAACATTTAAATCGGTGTTCGGAGTTTTGTGCAGGATACTGTACATTATATCACAGGTACAAAAAATCACAGTCACATATTTGAAAAACTTTAAAGCAACGAGCAAGACATTTCCCATCAAATACAATAAATTGCGTTGCAGTTCAGGTTCAATTGATCAATCTGAGTATGCAAACCATTTTGAGGATGTTTGGCGGACCTGGGTTTATCTTTATGGCACCGGACGCAAGTGCCACAAACATAAGCTACTTTCATTTCGTCCATGGGCTACTTGAACCGCTTACTTGCATGTAAACACATATCATAATTTATCACAGACACACTACAATAACACAAAATAAAGAAATACTTATGATTAGGACTCCTAATGGAGTACTCTTCAGTTTGAGATTGTGTTTCCACCCTTTGAAGGTGACCCGCCCGCCAAATTCATTTATTAACATTTTACGTAGCATGAGTTTCAGACACTCTCGGACTTGGTGCCTCCGCGGGTATGTAGCTGAGCAATCTAAAAAGAAAATAATGAAAAAGTAAGTTGAGAAGAAGTAGAAACAGTACGTATAACTTGAAAGCCCGTACGAAACTTTTAGCTTAGATTTTGAACTGTTAGCTAATAACAGCTCGCGCGGTGCTAGGCTAAAAAATCAAAGCAGCTATCATGCTGCAATCACCTCGAAATTTTTCATGGTAACATAATTCACCTTTTTGTTAGCAGATATCAGCTTTTTTTTTCCAAGCTAGGGCGTTTTCCTATCTTGCTTGAAAAAATAAACCTTAGAAACAGCTTGAATTTTTACCCCTAAATTTATTTCCTAACTATAAGCTAATTCCAGTATGGAATTTTCAATCTAGAGTTTTGCTCCACTTTTATTAGCAGATTCTAAGCTTTTATTTTCCAAGCTAGGGCGTTTTCCTATCTTGCTTGAAATAATAAACCTTAAAACCAGCTTGAATTTTTCCCCCTAAATTTATTTCCTAACTATAAGCTAATTCCAGTATGGAATTTTCAATCTAGAGTTTTGCTCCACTTTTTTTAGCAGATTATAAGCTTTTATTTTCTAAGCTAGGGCGTTTTCTACTGGCTTGAAATTATTAACCTAAAAATCAGCTCGAATTTTTCCCCCTTAATTATTTATCCCAACTTTTCAGCTAATTCTAGTATAGAATTTGTCGCGATATAAAAAAAGTAGCATGTTCTATTACATATAAATATTTTCGGTAAGAAATTATTAATTTTTATGGTATTAATTTATTAAGCTTAACATAAAAATTGGCGCCAGTGTGTTGTATATTTTTAGATTTTGAAGAAAAATTATCAGACGACTTTAAATTTGTTGTGAGTGTTGATTCAGTGATTCGAAGTGACAAGACATATGAAACAATGGCAAATGAGAATCGTAAGTTATCTCGATACCTCAAGAGGAAATTGAATTTGAAGGAGGCTCAGGAAGAAATTGAACAAATGGTTAAAAAAAAAGCTCCATGCCACCAAAAAGTTAATAACCATTTTTCTGACAATGAAATCAGCAGCAATCCCCAGCAGTCTGAACAACCTAGCTCAGAACCCGTAACATGTGTATTGACAAGTCAATTCCACGAAGATGAGGATCCCAAAGTAAGAAATATATATATATGCACTTGTTATTTACATTTATTCATGGTGTATTCATATGTTACAGAATATTGCTGAGCTGAAATCAAAAACATCGAGCCAAAACTCTGTTGCAGAAGGCTGTGAATCCTACGATAGTGATGAAGAATACAACTTGAATGAAAAGAATTCAAATACTTTTGAGGTTAGTATATTAGACCTATATTATCTCTTATTTTCTGAAAATTTCCTAATATTACAACTTTTAAATTCAGGATAAAGACTGTGAATCATCAGCATACCTTAGTATGCTATGTCTAGCCTACAAACTTAAATACCATCTATCTAATGAAGCATTCAAAGACCATTTGAAAATAATTCAAATCGCCACGGAATCAACCGCAGCAGAAATTGAAAGTGCCGCCAAGTGTGTCGAAAAATATGACCATTTATTAATGGACGTCAAAAAAATTTTGTGTGCGCGAACAAGAATTGTGATGCCATTCTTGAAATTGGGAAAGATGGTCTTCCTAAACAAAAACAGAGATGCCGGCATCCATTTGACAAGTCAAGATCGTGCTACGTTCTTGTTCTCCCAATAGAACAGCAACTAAAATTTTTTTTTGGAGAGCGGCGGAATGAAATTAAGAAAAGAAACTACTGGATATGACGGAACAACTCTGGGGGATGTCCAAAGTGGAAAGTGCTACAGAGAAAAAGTTCGTGGTGATGGTTCCGAAAACCAGGTGATCTTCACAGCGCAACTAAATGTTGATGGAGCGCAGAGTTTTAAAAAAAGTAAATTTGGAATTTGGCCATTTATGGGTGTCATAAATGAAATTCCTTACGGGGCAAGACAGGCACACATGATTTTAATGGCTCTTTGGTTCGGAAACAAGAAGCCCCCTAGAGGGCCGTTTCTTGACACATCAATAGCCGAACTAAAGCACCTCGGATCCTCCGGGATGAAATTTGGAGAGCTGACCGTGTTTCTGAGACCTTTGGTGTTAACAACTGATTCAATGGCCCGGACTGTTTTCCTAGACGGTACCATATGTCGCGGTGAATTCGGGTGCGATTTCTGTTTGCACGCTGGTACACGAACATTTGCTTTTAAAATTCTTCGTTGAAAATTTAACAGCATTTTTACTTTCATATATACAGGTGAAACAACGAAGATAGGAAGAGGATCTGCAAGAGTGTATCCAGAACCTACAACAAATCCTACATTTCCATTAAGGACAATAGAGCAGCACGAAAAAGACTTGATGGTGATAACGGTACAAATTATATATGCTGTGGCTAAAAATTAAAATATCGATTTTTTTTTTCAGATTGCGCTAGAAATGGGTAAGCCTGTACATGGAATCAAAGGTCCTTCTCCTTTCTTGGCTCTCACGTTTTTCGACTATGTGACCGCACAAGTACCAGACTACTTACATTCGGTTTGTCAAGGAGCAATTAAATGTCTGTTGGAATTTTGGACAGATTCGAAATATCACACAGTATGGTTCTTAGATTATTATATACATAGTAAAAAATATAACTAACAATATATCTATTAATTATTAGGAACTATGGCACTTAAATAAACACAAACTTGCCATTATTGATGCTCGCTTAAGTCAAATGAGGCCTCCATATGAAGTCACACGCACATCAGCTTTAGTATCAAACCTTGGCGATTGGAAAGCTTCTGAGTATAGAGCATTTGCTCTTTATTATTTTTCGGCTCTAGAAGATCTGTTACCAAAACAGTTCTATGATCACTTCTTATGCCTCGTTTATGGCCTTCAAGTGCTGCTGCAAGAAGAAGTAGCAGTTGAGCGTGTTAAGGAGGTCGAATTTATTTTTCAATACTTTGTCCGCGAAGCAGAAGTACTCTATGGTAGAAAACGTATTCGCTATAATTTCCACTTACTTACTCATTTGGTTCAAAGTGCACTTAATTGGGGCCTTCCATGGAGTAATTCTACATTCATTCCCGAGTGGTTTAACGGGGAATTGATTTCATTAAAGAATGGGACCCAATGTGTTGCAGAGCAAATGGTCAAATCCTTTCTCTTGAAAAAAGCGGTACGATCAGATGCAATCTCCCTCATTACAAATTTTAACTTGCCAATCACAGTAAGTGCATTGTTGAGGAAGTTGCTGAATATTTCACAAAAGGAAGCCTTCTATTCCCATATCAATCAAGATTTTGGTAGCAGTTACGGAACTATTAAACTTCTTGGATCTGCACTGAAAAAAAAACCAACCCTTTTTATGAAATCGCGATTTTGAATTATCTTGCTTCGTCAGATTTAGACGGTTCTCTAAAAAAATCAACAGAAAGTTTTGCATACCACTACTCTTACAAAAGGGTGAGCATTCCACAAAAAGGTATATTTACAACGACTAGTTATACTCGATCCCCCAAACGGACCAATTTCTGTGGTTACATGAAAGACGATTCTTTTTTTATGATAGAAAGCATAATATCATTTCAATCATTTCCTCTAGAAGGAAATATTCTCCTAGTTGGGCGAGTCATGGGAACCATTTCTGCTGTGAAATATTCGCCTCCCATCGATAATATTTCATTTTTAAATTTCCCCGGTCAAAGTAGAAAATTGATTGGGCTTTCCACAGAATTAACTGCTCGCCGTCCAAGTGACATAATGAAAAAGTGCGTTATAGGATTTCATAATGAACTTACGGAAACTTTTGTTGTTACTCCTCTTGTCAATTATCTTGAAACTGATTAATACAGATTAATGAAAATCATCAATATGCTAATGTTTCAAAATTATATAAACTCAAATCAAAGAAAAAATCATCGATCGAAATTTGGCAGCTACGCCTTTATTTTTTAATCGATTGAAATTTGGCAGCTATGCACTGAATTTTCGCGCTCGAAGTGTTAGCATATATAGACTGAGTCTGTGGTGTAAGTCTAAGTAAAGATGTCTGGCTGTCTGTTTCTTCACTGACTTTTCTCTTACATTTAATATCAGTACGTACATATTTGCAATGGCAGACCCACTGATCTATATACTTGTCACTTTTACTGCTAAAAGTGGAGAATTGGGCATTGGCACATTGGAGGCCATAGCAGTGCCGAAAGATTTCCATGACCAAAGTTTCGATCATCAGCTCGAGCAATTAAAAGGTTTTATTGGAACAAAAAAAGTTATTGGAATCAAGTAAGCACATACTTTTTGTTATTTATTGTTATTGTTCTAAATTGCTATGTATTTAGTTGGCCTAAGTTTCCCAGCAATCCTGGTTGGAACCTACCAGTTCAGTCGACTACCAAATCTAGATCCCAAGTTCAACATGAAGTGAGATCATGTAAAGTTATCTCGTTCTCAGGTAGTACAACTTCATATTACTACACGTGTTATTTTTCTTAAAGTTTTTGTTGTGCAGAGGACAGAGATGTGGTGGTGGCAGTACGTGATGCCATGGTGCCTCCTATCAGTGTCAAAAAGGCAGTAGCCAAAAAATCAACTCCGAAGTCATCTGCAACTCAGAAACATGGCACTGGCCATAAATCTACCTCTCCACCACGTAACTTGCCAGTTGAAAAGTCAGCAACAGGTAGTACCAATGTTTTTCATTATTTACAATGTCGTACTTTAACCTGCTACACAGTTATTAGGAAGACCATGGGCATCTCAGAAGAAGACATGGAAGGGTTAGATTGCCATTTGATCACTGGGGAAAATGAAGACAAGTCCGATACATCTGCTGACAGCAGCCTTGATCATGATGATAATCAGCAACGATTTTTTTCTTCAGAATCAGAGGACGAAGATTTGATTCCTCCTACTCCACCTCCGCCTCCAATGAAGAGAAAACGAGGCGATCAGTCTTTCAAATCATCGAGCGACACCAAATCTAAGGTTTTTTTTGTTTTATGGTAAACACGTAATAGTACCTCAGTCATTATTGATTTTTATTTTATAGAGAAATTCAAGTCACAACAAGGAAAATTCATCTGTCACACCAAAAAGAAACGAAAAGTCATCAGCAAAGAATTCTGATCCTCAGATTCTTACTTCTTTGGACGTCAACATAGTTGACACCCCCCCAAGTTCCACAACAAAAGAAAACCCGAAGCGTGTGCAGGTAAATGCAACATAATTGTAAGAATTATTTGTTTATTATATTTGTATTTTCCGTTTAAGGACGAACAATGGACGGAGCTAGTTGATGCTGAGTTTCATGGCCGTAATGAATACATGGATCAAATTGATGAGCTGAAAAAGAAATCTCGTTTCTCAACGAGCAAATTCGGAATTCTACCTTTGATCTAGAAATTGAGAGACGTGATTTCGATGACAGAATTTCCGAAAAAGATGCTACAATTCTTCGCTTACAAGAAGAAGTAAAGTCCCTGAAAGAGATGAATCCCCTGGCCTTGTCCAAAAGTTAGTTTTCTCTTTGAAACTGTCCAAACTCTTATTTTTATCTTGACATTTCATTTCATTCTTGTTAGGTCTTAATGAAGGGTTGGTTATACTGCAGTCCACTTTGGAAACCTTGACAATTAGTCAACTTAATTCTGAACAATCACGTGTTCAGTTGCAAAGTGAAAGCAGTAGAAGAACCAACAAAGTCAAGCTTCACAAAGATTATGACACAACTATTAATCAAAATGAGCTAGCAATCGCAGTGTCCTATGGGAAGTCTGGTTCAAAAAAAAGTGAGTTTTTAAGATTGCTTGTGTTATTAAGGATAACTCTAATAGTTGTTTTATGTGTACACAGGGACATGAGCAAAATGATCAATGTGATCATGGAAGCACTGTGGGACAGGGAATTCATGTCCAAACACAGCCTTACCGGAAAGAAGGCACCCACTGACAAGTCAAATAATCCGGCGAAAGAGGCCCTTCCTAAGGATGATGTACAAGCAATTACGAGTAAGTATAAGTATAAGAATTTAAGAACGAACAATTTACACAATATTAACGTTTTGATTTTCATTTTAGGTTTCGTTGTGGAGTTTTGGGCAACCAAACACAAGTTGGCAATCGATCCATCCATGGTCCACCCTTGCATCACATCCAAACTTCTAGGGGAGCATACGGCTAACAAGTCAAGAGAGAAATTGGTCGTGGAAGACGATGACGATGACCAACAATTACAGCAATAAATCGGCGAAAATTTCTTCAAGACCACGTTCAAGACGACGTTTATGTGTAGCCCCACTTTCGAGTTCAACAGATATCCTGTTCGTTCAGTCATTCTTTTCTTTATCAATTTTCTACTTTTTTATTTTTCATTTTCAACTTCTTTGAATAATCTCCTCCATCGCGCAGTATGGTCACGTCGACACGACGGCAATTATTGCTCTTTTCCGATGACCCTCCTACTCCTCTCTCTATCATCCTTTCAGCGCTTTCAGCTTCTTAAGACCAAGAGGTCATTTTTTCCCTGCCGTTTCTCTCTTCAAATTCAAAATTGATTGTACGTATGTTCGTTACGTTTTAGTTAACGTCATTTAAAAAACATCTAATCATGTCGTAATTGAGTTTCGAGTCCATGTTGCCGTGAAATCTCTCGAGTTCAGTGTGTTGACGAGAAAACTCCCCTCCTGCATCTCCTACATTTTCCTCATTTGTAATATTGGTTGACTTTAAAGGTTTAAATGTCGGGCAGTCTGTCCATTTGCTCGTCGACGACACCTCCGACGAATTGCCGTTGCTGAAAATTGTCGTTTTTTATTGATGTTAAATTGAATTAACGCGGAAGTGGCCAAAACTGTAATTGAACTTAGATATTGCTCGTATTCTTATTGTGTTCATTTTAAATGTAAAAATGTATGTGTGGTGTGTTTTAATCGATGTCCCTCCAAGGCCTACTTGTAACATGGAAAAGAATTTGATTAAACCAAAGATGGTTTAATTTCAATACAAAGATTTCAGTTCCTTTAAAGCTAATAAATTTCAAGCTACATTTAATCTCAAGATTCCAAGCTTATAAATTTCAAGCTACCAATAATCTAAGATATTCAAGCTTATAAGTTTCAAGCTACCTTAAATCTAAGATTTTAAGCTAATTTTAGCTATGAAAAACAAAGCTGACACTACCCTAAATTTCCCAATATGAAATTTAAAAATTTTGACATGAAAATTTCTAGCTAAAACCACCTAACTTCGTAGCTAATTCTAGCACGGAATTAGCTAAAAGTTTCGTACGGGAGTATTAACCAATTCATCCTCTAAAACTTTGTCATTGAGCAGGCTGTCTTGCGCTTTAAGAAAATCTTCTAGACTCTTAATAGGAAATAGTTTTTGGAGCTTTGCAACAGGTCGTTGATTCCCCATTTTCTTTTTGTTTCAACTGTTTTTCACCAGATCGCTGAGTTCCATCATCTGACGTTGCAAATCTGTAATCTGGCGTTTGACGTCCCTTTTCTCTAAAACCTACTACGTGAGCAGGTTTACCATATCTAGATAGATATCAAGGTGGTATTAGAAGAAAGAAAAATTTACTGTGCAATTTTTTATACTTTCATCGGTACCACATCTCCTGGACAAAACAATTTTCAGTTTCTGCACAGTATCTTCCAAATCTCTTCGGTTAAAGGCATGGCCGTCATTGGATATACCTGTTATAGTAAATATAAGTGAACCAAATTTACGTGGTATAAAACTTTATTCTTCTTACTAGAGGCAATCGGTGGGCTTGACGAGGTCGTCGAAGTTGACGGGACAGCAAGTGGCACTGAACATCATGAGAAAAATTTTCCGTCACCAAAAAAGTTTATTATTAATTTTATTACCTGATGGGGGAGCTACTGTAAGCAGTCTTCTAGATGTGGGTGAAATCATCGGTAAAGGCGTAGAAGATTCTGGAAACATGTGAAGAAAAATTAGCTGAACAATTTTACTACCCCTTGCTTACAGCTTCACACACATTTTCAAATTTGCTCTCCGTGTCAGTGTTGAGATTGTTTTGAGCAGTATAAAGGTGAGGAGATGGCAAAGGTTCAAAATAAAAACATTTTAAATAAAATTAATAAAGAAATAATGCTATTAAATGAAGAACACCGTTTTTTTTGGTGCAAAAAAATTAATTTCGCGTAGTTCGTTGGTGAAAAACGCGGTTTTAACACAGCGCTTATGGGGTAAAAGTTCGTGTTCTTAATCGATGAACGAGTGTGTAGGGGCGCGGGGGTTACTCGTACAAAAAATCCAGTGTGAGTGATTTGAATATCTATTCTTCTTCTGATCAGCAAAAAAGAAAATAAAATTCTACTCTAGCCGTTAAATAGTTATTTGACTTTTACTGACTCACGTAGTGCCATAAGAATACAAGGAAATAGAGTGGGTGTTCTTAATCATTTTGTGGGTACTGTACTATGTATCAAATTATATATTTAATTATAATCCCAACCAGAGAAATAATATAAGTCTGGAAAATTATTGTATGTAAGTAAATTAGTGGTTAAGAAAACTGGTTTGAATAGAATATTATTGAAAAGAATAGAATAGAATTAGATATCTAATTTCCAAATGTGTTATTAGATTTGGTTCTATTCCATTTAATTGAAACGGGAATCATTGACACTTTTTTAGCTCTTACATTACTTTATTTTTAATTTTTTTAATCTCATTTTAGTTGCCGGTTGCATAGGAAACATTGCATTACAAACTTCACTACTCTTTCATCTTAATAATCATGTCCAAAACAAATTCGATGAAGAGACTATCTATTAAGATAAATACTGAGTATTGGATTAGAATTTGTATTGCAAGATGACTAGAGTTACAAGTAGAGAAAATAAATCTTAGGTGATTTGGATTTCCAGGGGAAAAAACCAGGGTATATAAAGTCGTCTAATCGTACCTCACACCAGTTATAGTTACAGGTTTTATGTTGATTGCATCTGTAAACTGGGGCGTTCAGTTCAAACAATTCTATGAATAGAGAAATGGATGTTATTGTAAAATATTTAAAAAGAAATTTTCATTACCATCTTTAGTCACAACTGAACAACGATGAGCTTTACTATTTGATGTAACCACTACAATACCAAGCACTCCAAACTTAGAACATTCTGGGCAAGGGGCTGCTGGAAACAGTGGTACAGGAATTGCTGGAAAACAAAAAGTTAAGAATAAAATAATAAAAAAATATCTAATATCCACGAAAACTCATTTCACAGGTACGAAAGGTAGGCGTTGTTGATATCCAAGCTTTGCGGGTTGGGCGTTTGGGGCGCTTGTAATTGGGAACAAAATATGCGCTGGTGGGGTGAGCACCGACGATTGCTCACACGGGCTAAGCATGCTCACCTCAACCCGTGTTGAGTAAATTACCCAAATTTCCATCTCTTGCCCATCTTGCTAAGTGCGTCAAACAAATTAGTCCGCTAGAGGAATTCAGTGCCTTTCCTTCAAGAATTACCTAGGCATTATCAATCCGAGGCTTAAGGGTGGAAACAAAGCGTTAGCTCAAGTGATAAGAAGAATGGCCGAAGAAGAAAATGGATTGTCCAACCAAAGTGCACTCAGCATCTCGAAACGCTGAAAAAAAAACTGAAAAATATGGGTATTTTAACAAGCTCCTCTGTTTTGGCCACAAAGACAAACCAAAAAGGGAAATCGAAAAATATGCAAATAGACCATCGAAAGATGGGCGTTTTTCACCCCTTTTTTCTGTTTCATACAATACTATGAGCTGTTTTTTGAGCATAGGTCTGTATTGCTTCACCTGGTGCGTGTGTGTGTGTGTTCCAAGTTTTCACCGTTATTCTTTTCTCTTATTTCATAAGCGTGTAAGCATGGGGAGGAATAACGAAAATCCTTGTCACAATTACTTCGATTACGATGCAACTGGAAATAAAAGTAGGTCCAAAATAGGGGAATGTAAGCGCGTTTTGAAAGGGAAACATGTTACTAATTAAGAAGTAAGTCATATTAGGGCCTTTCATGCTGATATTTTCTCTGAGATAGTAAAATTAAAAGAAAATGCTAGAAAGCGTAAAAATAATGAAGACCATGAAGACTCTCCTCAGTTAAACAAGATTAGAACTGAGATGAGTAAAGAAAAACTGATGGCAGCGTGCGTAAATATCGTTGCGGTCAATGGGCGCCCCCTATAATTAAAGCTCTTGAACCTCCCGGGTAGCAGTTCTATCTCTTCCCAATGTTGTGCCTATGTCGTTTAGCCAACATGCGATATTGGATGGCCAGTTCCAACCCGATATTGTAACGAAGCTGTTTTTATACGCGGGCCGCGTCTCAGCCAACTTGGAAACAGAGATTAGGGAATTTGTTGGAAATATTGCATTGGAACAATATTGGAATAACAGTTTGTGTCCCAATGTTGAATGCGCACGCGGGCCGCGTTCCAGCCCACTTGGAAACAGAGATTAGGGAATTTGTTGGAAATATTGTATTGGAATAATATTGGAATAACAGGTAGCCCAACGATAATGTTACAAAGTTGTTCCGATATTGGGAATCCGCTATTCGGCATTTGTCGCCGGATTGGGTCAAAAAGGGGCTTTCTTACTTGGGCCCATGTACGAAAACCAGTATCATTCCCAAAAAAGCTTTCCAATCGCGGTCCAGGCCTATTTTTTCGACTCATTCCAATATTGTTATTCAAAGCTTACCCCAATGTGCATTTCTTACTTGGGCCCATGTACAGAACATGATATTGTCCCAAAATAGTTTTGTGATCGTGGCCCAGGCTTATATTTTATTATCACACCGATATCGTTAATCCCATATTTCCCCAATAACTTATTGCCCAAACCAAGGCTAAAACCGGCGATGCAATGTCGCAGTTACGTTACATTGTGTACACTATTAGATGTGGTCCCAACATTTATTGACATTTTTTAAGAAGCTTTAAAAAAAGCATTACAAAATTGAAAATAAATATTCAAGTATCTGGAACATTTTCATCAGAAGAATGAGAACTGTAGGAAGAAGAGCCGTCATCTTGAGATTCCTCCTTTCCCCGCGACTAAAACTTTTCGGGGTGCGACTTTTTATATTCTTCAAATGCAATTTTTTTTAATGCCGCGTCCTCTTGGCGCTTTTCACGACCACCCTTTTCATCTGCCGTACGGGTGAACAAATTCCCAACTACCCTTAAAATTTCCGACGTAGAAACCTTTTCCGACGTGGCCGCTGCCGGACAGCGTCTGACAATAAAGTAAAACGTTAATAGAAAACAAAAGGCTGACGTCTCATTATTTTATCTCACCTTGAACCACTTGGAAGAGATTCGTATTTTTGAACACCATCTTCCCCTCTTTGGGATTTGCGCAGTAAATTGTAGGCGCAGTTCTTTCGACATCAAACTCCTCAACATCAGTGCAATAGTGTCGTACACCTTGGACCCTCCCATGAGCGACAAAGACAAAACCTATACATATATTGATAGCAGTTAATGAAAAATCAAAGAAACTTTAGAAAATTTTGCGTTACCAATTGCTTGTTCGCAACGGCATCGTTACTCAATTGCTCTTCTTTTTCCTTGAAGTCTTCGACAGTGTCGAGAGGAAGACTTATAGATGCTCCACCTTCTGGGGCAAGGGCATTTCTCTCACCTTCAAGGGCACTTAATCTCATATGAAAATTTTCTTGATTCCTCAAAATAGTTTTTACGTCCTGGCCCACAGACATAATATTTTGTAATAATAAACTGAGAACTCCATCGTTTTCTAATGTAAAACGAAAAGAAATTATCATTATATAAACAGGGAAATAACGTTATAATAAGAAGGAGAATTTGCTCACCGACAGCAACGATGTCATCAATATAGTTAGGCGGAATTTGTGGCATAGCCACTACTGGTACCAATTGGCCGTTGTTCTGAAGGTAGACCAACGATGCGGGAGCATTGTCATTGTTGTTGTTACTGTCTAGTTTTGCTATTCCTGTGTCTGACTCCTGGACATACCCATTAACCGACTGGGAAGTTTGGCCGGCAGTCAGTGATGAAGAATCAGTAGCCTTTGTTTGAGAGTGTGGTCTCTTTGGTGCCAAACATGCCACACCTGGTTGTTCGATGGGTTGCGTAAGTTTCTCAGTGGCATTTGGAAATGTAGATGTCGATGCCTTTGGAGAAAGGGGAGCTTCTTCAACATCCATTACTTCTTTCCGAGATGGTCTTCCCCTTCTTTTCACTAATGTAGCATCTGAACGGATTAACTCCCCTCCATCCTCCGATTCTTTACTAAAAACACCCAACAAGCCTAGAAGATAAAAAGATATTATTAACTCGTAATAGGAAATTGTAACTGAAAGTACCTTTGGGTATTGCAGGAGGGTTCATGTGTCGAAGAGTTGGGGGGTGGTCAGCTATATCCTTTTGCTGCGATTCCGGAGATGAACCGGCGATCCCATACCGTTTGATCTTCTTGTTTGGCCTTTTTTTTCGGTGTTTTGCTAGAGACTTGTCATTTTCCACAATACCAACGGCAGGTTCGTGATAACTCATGATGCTGCAACACAAGAGAAATGTTACAACACAGTCTGTAACTTAGAATGTGAAACGTAATAGTTTTCAAATGGCGAACCATTGAAACGAATGAACCATGAAAAGAATATTGATTTTCTTACCCGATATCTTAACCCTACTGGCACACGACATCCAAGCGACGTCCCGCGGGATGTATTTTTCTTCATACAAACGGTATGACCCATGTACATTCTTGGGATGAACAGACTTGGATAAAAATTCGAATATTTTTTTCATCCAAAATGTATATACTAAGGATGTACGAAATTTATACATTTTGTACATTCCCAGTATGTACGAAAGAGTTGTTTCTAGTATGTACGTATGTGTATATTACCAGTAAATGTTGGTTTAAAAGCTCCATTCATATCTGTATTATATTATACTAGGGGCCCTCACTCCGTTCAGGAAGTTCCCGATAGGGACGGGTGGTTTGAATCGGTTGTGGGTGGTTGGTTTTTTCTTTCCATGTCGTGCTGCTTGATGGTGTGGTTTAGTTATTGTAAGGCGGACTGTTTTTTCTGGTGCAGGAATGTTGTTTTTAGGTAATGGGTGTTTATGTTTGGTATGGCAAGTTTTTGGTTCGAAAAGTCTCCTCTGCACCCTTCAAGCGAAAACCTTGTACTCGGATTCTATTCGTCAGTTGTGACTCAACTTCGGATGATATTCGTCACTCCCGCTATGCTTTGGTGTTATTGAAAACGCTATCTCTCCCTGCTATTTTGAAAACTACCCGTCGATTCTATGTTGCCACCTGGTGGCAAATCACAGAAGCTCTGTCATGGAGTCATGGAAATACTAGATAGGAATTTGAAAATTTGGCCTGGGCTACTAGCGCCATTTGTGTTTGGTTCTGAAAGTTATTTGTCTATCTCCGCTAGAGTACGCTTCGAAAGGTTCGCGGAACAATTTGTTCGTTTTTGAATTTTTTTTTTAATTTGAATTTCAATTTCAATCACAAAGTTGTGAGGTTGGCATAATGTCGTTGGACATCATTTTTGAAATTTGTCTGCCATGTGGTTCCTCTGTGTAAATTTCATAGTTACAATCTAACTCTGCGACATGGTAAAAACTGCCTTTAGTTTGTTGGGATTGTGAATTAAAATGAAACGTTTAAAGAAGTATGGACTGTTCCGTGTATTTTTCAATAGTTTCAAAGCGTAAAAAATTTTTTAAGTGAAAATTTATTTAAATTGGCATCCCTGTGTTCGTCATTGTTTCGTCGTTGGTTGTGTGTGATGTACGGTGGAGTTTTGTCGGTTGTATTCCACCATGGTATATTTGTGTTCAGTAAGTGATTTTTTTGGTTATTGAATGAAATTGTAGTTTTTTAAAAGTGGAATTTGTTGGTCAAGTTGTTTTGGATGGTGACGGTTGGCGATCTTGTTGTATGCGCTTTTGTTGCGTCTTACCTTATGGCTGCCTCTGGTTTTTCCGTTCCGCTGGGGTCTGATTCTTGGAAAAATCTTCTTGGTCGTCAGATTGATGCGGCATTGTCGAGTAAGATGTTGAATATTGAAGAATTACAGAAAACTGTTGCGGATCTCGATGTTGAATTCGATGTGTGGAAGGTTTTGTTGCCTTCTTTTACAGGTTCTGTTGTCGTGTTTGCAGTTTTGCTTGCTGTTCATTTTTATAACAAAGTTCAGTTGAAGTTGATGGAGTTGAAAGTTAGAATAAGAAGCCTCGAGAGAAAAGGTGGACAAGGTGGAAGCGCTTCTGTGGAATAGCTGATTTGTTTGGTAACTGTTCATGTGAGCGAGAAAAAGAGGAAAATCATGTTTTTGAAGAAGTTAAGGTTGAAAAGGATAGTTTTTTTTAGGATGTGTTTGTTGTGAAGGTTTTGGGTGATGTTTCCCGTTTTGGAAAATGGTTACGAGTGTTGCGGGGTTGAATTGAAATTGTGGTGGTTTACATTCCATTAGTGTCATACAGTGTTTGTTCAGATGAATTTTGTATTATTTGTTTTGTTAAATCTGTGCTTGTTTATAGTATGTGTCGTATAAGCATTTGTAGGTGGTTATTTGTCTTTTCATGGTGATTTGTTGTAGGTATTTTTATTTGTGTAGTTGTTTGGTTTTGGTGTTACAATTCAATGTTAAGTTAATAAATGGAGTTCGAAGAATGTGGTATTTTCTTTGTTTTTCTGCGGGATATGTCGATGATGAAGCAAAATATTACCTCTAGTATCAGTAGTAGGAACTATAAATTATGATAATGAATCGTAGGAAACATAAATTATGGTATTAGAATGCACACTTTGAACGTGTTAGCAGACGACTACAAGATAGATATACGAAGTCGTAACAGTTCATCTCCACAAACATTTAGGGGAATGGGATCCAGTCAAAAATTCAGATGTACACACAAGTCTATCTATGTTCATAATGTAATCTTCATTTCAATGAATTTTTCTAATTAATTGGATTTTCAATTTAAAACATTTAACTAGTCTTTGGAGCAAAATGATAGGATCATAGCCTTATGTAAATCGTTGTAGCCAACCAAACTGAAACTCCAGCAGTCCTTCAGCTATGGTAGAAAGTTACCTAATTAGTTTATGTGATTTGGAGAATAAATAATCGATCAGATGTATTTCTAGCTCAAACTATATTTACGGTGATGCATCATTCCAGGCAGAATTATAGATATCTTTGCTAAAAGTTTGGTTAATATGGGGAAAAAGAAGAATTCACACTATGAAATTAAGCAGTTCGAAAGTCAAGCAAATATGGTGTAAATGTGGTGGAAGCTTAAAATTATCATTTTCCCCCATTCTGCAACATTCGTTGCATACGATTTTTTTCATTGTTATGTTTGAGTATTTCAAAGATAATTTGAAAATCCTCCTTCTCTAAAACAGTTGAATAATTTTGATAATTATTTTCAATTTTAAACAAGAATAATGAAATAACATTCAAAATTTCCTATTGTAAAGAATGTCATTTTAATGTGTATGTTTTTCCTATTGCTTTCTATATGTGACCGCTAGATGGCTTTTTCTAGCGTGGTCTTATTATTCTAGAGCTAGTCAGATCTCGCTTGTTCGTTGTCGGTTTAGCGTTGTATGTTTCTCGGCTGGTGTATTGTTGCTATTCCTTTAGTGTATTTTAGTTTTATCCATTAGGGCACCATTGGAAGTAGTGTTAGTGTAATTTAGAGTAGTCCAATGGTGAAAGGGACCTATATGCTTGCGCCTTGTGTCGTGAGGCCAACATTTATGTAACTTTGGCTTTGGGCTGTTTACATCATCAAGTGTTTATTGCCATATACGAATTCTACCAGTGACACTATTATCTTACATTTTTTGTTTAATTGTATTATTGCTTTTTTCGCAGTGAGCCTATAATGAAGTAAGATTTGCAAAAGTATCGTGACGCTTTAGTATCGTTACGTCCCAACGGATTACACACTTTTCATTACATGGCATTTTTTTTTCTCGCAATTCCTCTGAACTACAGGATTTTCTCATTCGTGAAGCTTTCGCAGTATGCCTACGATGCAAAAACGCTTCCATATATCTGTGAAAAGCTGAATCCTTTACATCTCCATGTTTATTTAGTGAAGTATTGCTGTCGAACGCCATTGGATACTGCTTTCATCGATTCGTAAGTAGGACGTGGACATATCCGCGTTTCAATCATAATGTGTAGTATGTTGCTAGAACTTTTTAAACATGCCAATTACAAGAGCGTCCTGATTTTGTTTTCATTTATTCTATTTTATTTTCGACAGAATCTCATCAATATATTTATCTTCCACGATGACATCTGTTCATTGTATCATCGTCGTCGCTCTTGCAATCTCTACGAATTGTTGCGAATTGTACATTTCAGAAGACGGCGATCTATTCGAGATGACCGAGTCGACATCAACCTATGTCACAGTATTTCCGTCGAATCTAATATTTCCAAGACAAGGACAGTATCATCCTTGCCATCGTCCTCGTCTTCTCAATTTTTATTTTGGCTGCTACAATTTGGTATCTGTGTTAAAAATACGCAAATGTAAGCCCGACTTTTGATTGTCATCAAAATTTCTTATACTTCATTACTTCACGTCTTCGGTGTAATTTATTTATTATTTATCTATTCCAATTTTTTTCACAGACAGGTCACGGATTTCGAATTCAAACCAATCCTTTCACATTTCTAACTGTACCTCCAGCCATAGCCTTCTCTATTAGAGAAAGCCGAAAGGAACGCTATCCCTTGCATGTGGGAAAAGTGAAGCACATTTTGCTCACCTTTCCTCCCATTCCCTTCCTCCAAGGGTACCCACGGGAGCCATCTGGTGATAAAAATGATGTAGAGGGGAGGGGGAGAATCACCCGGATTTATGAGCGGTAATTTATGAACGCCCCATTTATATTTTGCCGTGAGGGATTTTAATGACGATGTTACACGGAATGGCATGCATTCCTGTTTATTGCATATGTTCATTCGCAGCCATTCAACACGTGCAGCCGTACAATAAAATTTTTTTGTCTATGGCTCGGCGAGAATGGGCATAACATGTGTAATTGAGGGATGCCTCACTCATTCCAGAAGGAATGAATTCATATCGATCGAAAAGTTAACTTTTAAAAATCGCCACTAGGCGATAAAACGGCTCCCATGGGTACACTTGAAGGATGGGCAAAATTGGAGGCAGGGAAGCCAAAATTGCTTAAAAAAAAGCCCCAACCTTTCGGCTTTCTTAATAGAGAAGGCTATGCTCCAGCCCGCCAATATCAAGCACCGGCACAAACATGGATTGAACACGAAATTTGAAAGCACTTTGTTACATTTTGATGTATTTTAAAGATCCTGATATGTTCCGTCAAATGTTAACCGCGATAATAAATTTGCCTTACTAATACATGAATAAAAAATAAAATTTCAAAGTTTAAAATATTGATAATCACAAAAGCAAGTTTAAATCTTAGAAAACCTTAAAACACATTTAGGGAATACGAATAGGTCTTGTTGTATTCCTAGATGGTCACTACAGAACGAACGAAGAATCACCGACTGCAGAAATGCTCATTCCTCCAACTTTTCATGGGAAAAAAGAGAAAAAAAAAGGAAAAAAAAATCACACGGAATTATTAGAAAACCAGTCCACTAGACGTAAAAAAAACGTTACAATACCAACGATTAACGTGCTTTCATTAAGGAGGCTCAGTCAACTGCCAACCTCATTCAAGCAAGATGCTCCGTGATAGCATAGACAACGAAGTGTCTAATTAACAATCTAATTAACAATCTAATTAACAACGCTGAAAAACCTACAGAAAATACTAAAACAGTCTATGAACCATTTCTATCAACAACCACCATGAACGGTTTAAGGGTAACGATCCTGAGTACAATTGATGTTACGAATTTTCTGTTTGATTCGGGATACGAGTACGTTTTAACAGGAAAATTTAATCAAGACTGTATTGAGGTGAGGTTCATATTAATTTATCTCCGTGGCACGTTACTTTATATATTACTTATTGTTCTAGAGATTTTTCGGTATCATTCGAATGAGCGGTCGCTGTGGCAACAAGCCTACAGTTACATCTTTCTTGGAACTCTTTCGGTTGTTAACACTCTACTACCCTACTAAACAAATCCTTAGAGGGAGCAACTGTGACAATGAGGGAAAAAATGTTGTGCTTACAACATTTAGCGTATGGATGAAATCTAGATTCAACGATATGAAGGAAAAAATGAAACAACGAAAGGAACACCTTCGTGACGTACTACTAAAAGGCATAGAACGTGAGCTATGTAGTCTGTCAGTGATCGATCCACTCTCACAAGTCACTATATGTGATCCAAACACAAAAATTGATGTTTTGGACTCAAATGATTTTATTTGGACTGAAATTATTTATTACATTTGCGGGTACGTTGTACATTGTTTTCGTAAGAAAGGCAGAAGGAAGAACTCGACATTTTGTAAAGAATGTCTGAAAACTGTCGATGTTAGTATTGAAGATCTACCACTAAATTTCACTGCAAAAATGCTCACAGAAATAAAAAAACGGGGACAGCTAATTTTCAGCTCCTATAGCTTGTTCCAATTGTTATGTGAAGTAGAATTAGCTTTTTTGTCATTGGTGAAACGTGATATGGTATTTGTTCGTGATGCAACTTTAACAATTCTCGCTGCCAAAAAATTGCCATTCGTTGGTTGTCCGCAACACCAAAAATCTCTCATGGTTAGTGTAATTTTTCAGTATTTAATTCTACGTTTCCGTTGTTTCGGGGAAAAGAAATTTATCGATATAGTGGAAGAGAAAAAAACGCAATCTCATGCAAGGATGAAATTGAAAAAATTAAATAAGTCAGTTAGAAAATAAAGTCAAGGGCAAATTACTGTTTGTGAATTTCAAGAAAATAAAAAAAACGATTGAACATTAATGTATTATCTTAACATTTATTTATTTCTTAAATACAAATCATAAATAGAAGTATGCAACAGCTATTATATCCATTATAGCAAAATTAGTAGGTTACCACAATAAGAAGTATCAGCAAATCATAATTAGCGCCCAACAATTGCACTCTATAAATATAAACAAAACAATGCTGCGTTTCAAGATTAATAAAATTGGTCTCGGAAAATGGGGAAAAATAAAACATTTTATGAACGTAGGTTACCCAACCACTAAAAATATGAAATAATTCACACGATATGCTGAATTTTTGTGCTTAATTTACATGTGCATACCAAAGTGATAACGTGCATGATTTCATTAAAAATTACGGTGTGTGAAGCATTGGATCAGTAGGGAAACCCAAAATTATTATCTTAGCGGACTCAGCGCCACCATGCGGCATCTCACGCGCATCGCTACCTATGCTCCTCTCAGCCTTATGGCCCCCTTCGTGGTCTTCCACTTCGTTGTCTATGGTGATAGTGACAGTGAGCCGGAAATCGAAAATGTTCAACCTGGATGCAGTACTCAAACGGAGACAGTACCAATGAACACTGCACAACCTACGTTTGAAAGAATTAAAAACATCAATCCACAGCTCAACAAGTAAGTAAAACTCTTCTCCTGTTAAGTAGACAAATCGTTAACCAACTAAGCTTATACAATTCTAGATGGAAAATTAAAGGAAGGGCATCCCGTATATCGAGACTTTTCCCAATCAAGGAAAACAAAAGGATGTTCTTTTTTGGACTTCAAGACGATTCGGGAACAAAAAAAGTAAAAACTTTCGGCAAAGACGCTGAAAAATTCTAACAAGTCGTTCAAGAAGGAGAACTTAACACCCTGCAGTTCGCTAAAGTTGTCCCAACTGCAAACCCCACCAGAAAGGTGAAGGCTTCCAATATGTCATTGAAAACATTAGGGCCCGGAAGGAATCACAGGGGTGTTGAAGAATTTGATGGTAATACGATTAACTATTACTATACAATTCTATGCTTTTATTAAAACAATTCTCTTGTTAGACACAAATTTTGATTGGCTATCCTACCACGAAAATGTTTAAAAAATGTTTGAGCTGACAAACGAGTCTCCAACTGCTCCTCCAGCTTTATTGCAGCTTTGGGAATCAACTTTTTCTGGTCGAAGAAGGGAGCTCGAAACCAATGTGCTTCCTCAAGGCGTATTCCCTGTTATAAATACCTGATGCCCTATTCTCAAACTACAACAATGCGTAACTTTCTAAGCTTAATCAACACATTTTATTGTAATCATCAATTTTATTATTCGATAGTTACTGGAAGAATTCGATTTGATATGTGGACCGGGAACATGCAGGATCTTTCGAGAAAACTGGCTCAAGTTAGTTCCAAACGTCATTGATATTACTGGGAAGCAAAAGATTTCGAATAAAGTTGCTGAAGGGCCAGTGTTGATCGTGTACGCATCGTCGTGTACGTGTACTGGGTACATCGTGTATTATACCGTGTATTTGCTAAACTCCGCCCCCTAGTAGGAGGGGCTTAGCGCCGTGTACAGTACACGATTGCCGGGTAAATCGTGTATTCGTCTTGAATACCATTTTGTATGAATGTGACGATATAAATGAGTTATTCGAAATTTAGTCCCACATGTATTATCTTAATTGAATGAATGGAAAAATTATTATAATTAGTGACATAGTGAGGTACACATTGACATTCACTTCACATTTTTGCTCCGCCCCGCCCTGGCTGACGAAGTGACACCCGATTCAGCTCCGATTGCCTTTTCCCGGGGCGCGGCGGTTAACCCGATTATGGCTAATCGGGGCCGATCGCTAGTCAAGCCTCAAGAGCGTTTATCATTTCGTTTTTTAAAATGCGCTGTTGCAATATGCAAGAAATTTTTTTCAACAATGTTTCGTTGAAACAATATCTTAGATATATATTTGCTTATTCGGATGGCAATCCTTTCGATTTCGCCGTCCTTCCATTGCGAATATCTGTAACCAAATACTTATTACGTAAATTATGTAAATTATACCACGCAACTAGTAAGCCATCGTTGATTTTTTAATTATTAATAAAAAAAGACTGGATTTACTGATTTTTCTATTTAAAACTATCGTGTGGTATTTATTTCAAATTGACAACCAAACCAAACCAATACACGTACACGAAAGGCTCCGTACACGATTTACCCAATTTCCGCCGTCGTCTGCTAGTGATAAACCGTGTACAAGCGGTGCTAAGTCCCTCCTACTAAGGGGCGGAGTTTAGCAAATACACGGTATAATACACGATGTACCCAGTACACGTACACGACGATGCGTACACGATCTACACTGGCCCGTTGCTGAAATTCTACATCGTTATCGTTCTTTGGATTCACCTGATTTCGGTTCGTGGCAGATCTAAGTGCTGATCGAGCGCGGAATGTCAAAGCCTTATGTATGTTTCTTATTAAACGGAAATTATATCAATGAATACGAGTTTTTTTATTTAAAATAATATTGTAGAAATTTGTGCAACCCTTTTTTACTCGCATTGGTTGCCAAAACCGATATGCCCGAGGGCAGCTTTCATACTAGTTTTAAGCATTCATTTTTCGAAGGTTAGATACTTCGAAAAATGAAAGTTTCATTTGGCGTAAATCGAAACGTGGAAACTAATTCACTTTTCGAAGGTTATTAACCTTCGATCTGGGTTGTTGACATTTCGAAGGTTTTTTCGTTCGAAAAACGAATGACTTTTTTAACAGTGAGGCCTTGGCCTCACACGGCCTGTGGAAAAACCAGTCCGTTGCCAGGTGACGCACAAAGCCCCGCCTTGAAAACAGCTTCGCGGCCTGATTTTTCCCTATCTTCATGACCGACGCGCCATCTCTCAGAAAAAAAATCTCCCAAAACTTCGAGTCGCTTTTAGATTGCTCCGCGTTCCTTTATCGTTGAGCCGATAATTGACACGACCCTTCGTTAATCTCCGCGTTATCTCCTCTACAACATGACGTCAAGTTTTGCGCCACAGCGTTTAAAATAAGAAAACGTATAAAAGATACGTACGAGACCCTGAAATCGACTCGAATGGGCCGACTAAACTGCTCCGCACTCCTTTGCCATTCAGCCGATAAAAACGGGGACTCGACCGGGAACTGCTGCGTTATTTCCTCTACAAAAGGAGACCAATCTCAGCGGCACAGCATCTAAAATAAAAAAAACGAACGAAAGATTAGTGTCGACACCCCTGAAATCGCCGCGCCATCAGCGCCATCTCTGGGGTAAAGTCTCAGAAAAAGTGTCGATCGATCCACCGGTCGTTGTAGAAGGGTAGGGGTGCCTGTATCAGGGGGCTGGGAAATGCGAGTTTTGATAGAATCCCTATCGGGAAATTTTGTTTAATTACTTTTTTACCATTATTATTTCTCCGTTTAGAACTTAACTTTCTTAAATATACGCTACAAATTAAAACATCTACATATCGTTCAGGAAAACAACACAGGACAACACACAAATAAAAAATCAAATTTCAGTGTTTATTTTTACTCACAAATTAGTTTACTTTTAAGTTTAACAGACGAGAGACAAAAAACGTTCCTATTTCTGGGAAACTGGTTGGGATTCTGATACATTTATACCGGATAACATCAAATGGGTATAATTCCAATTCAGATAAACAAGACACAACAGCTTCAAACAGAATTGTTGACGACAGAGGATACTCAAACATAGATTCAACCTTGAGATACCTTTTACCAATAACATATGGCGCGCCAGCTACACCAACGAAGTTCTCAATTAGGAAATATTGCAGCGTTTTATCCTGAATAATGACACAGCTATCACGCAAACAATTTGAAATAACCGAGTTTCCAAATATCAATTTGTTGTACTGTTTTGCATTACCTACCGCAGGCAATGTAGGACCATTTGTGTGATTACCAACTAAAAACACAGCATTTTTCTCAACGTTTGTTTTCCTAGATTTCAATTTAAGAAGGGTTATGGCATCCTTTTCATCGGAACGACAAACAGCTTGTTCTGTCTTTTCCTCCTTGATGCACAGAGTTTTTAATAATTTGAATTTGATTCTCAAATAAAAACGCACTTGTTTCTTGGAGACTGCCGTGTTTTCTTACACCTTCAGCTAGATGACAAAGACTGTGTATGTTTAAAGACACAAACTGTGGGCCAAATAGTTTACTAGATGCCTTAATAAAAAGTTTTAGCAATTTATCTGCATATTGTAACAGTATGTTGTATTGATGGTTCACAAGACTAAGACTGCCCACTGATACACGACCACGGGGGACTATATATGGGGGAAACACTGACGTCACACGTCCGGTAGCATTCCATACCGGATCACATAACGTGGTCATTGACCACGTGACATCCCCCCCTCTAGCTGCATTCGTCCCCGAATGCATTACTAAAAAAAACAAACATTACAAACAAAAATATAACGAAAGAAAACCGGGAACATTGGTACATGATATAGGCCACATGACACCCCCCCAAAAAAAACATCATCCTTTATTTTTCGGCGGTACTCCACCGCCGCGCACGTCGATTCTTAGCTTCTTCTTCTTCGAACTCCTCCACTATCCGTAGGCGTTCCCGAAGGTCGGAAGCAACACTGGCCATGAACAACGCTGCTCCCACACCCCATAGCTCGAATGGGTATGTATGATGTTCCGCCGCTCGTTTTTCCCTCTCCGAGTCGTCTACTGAGTCGTCTACCGACCGCAGTTGAGTAGGTGGGAAAAGTTCCCCCATCTGCGGTCCTAGTAGTCCTAGCAGAAGGAGAAAAGCCCCCACTGCCACCTGCGGCATTTGTCCGTATCGTACCGGTGGCATCCGGAATCGTGTCGATCGACGCACCTGATCGTCCACCCTTTCATTTCGAGCTTATTGCACCTCCTCGTCCAGGGGTATAGTCTCTCTAGTTTCAGCCTCTCGGTCACGGATGTCCTTTCCCCTGGCCTCTATTGTTTGCCCTGCTGCCGTACACAGTCCTAGTTGGTCTCCGGGCCACGAAAAATAGTCGCCATATTCCACTAACACTTCTCGGATGTTTTCTCTGTCTATCGGCATTAATCCTTCTCCAATCCTGCTGTCAAATTTGTGCTCTCGGTGCGCTTTCTTCTCTGCCTCTGCTGTCGCGACGGCTACTGGCGTGTCTCCCTCCTTGATTTCGGTCACTGGCTCGATTATTCCTAACACCGTCCCCTCTTCGATCCATTGTTTGTGGTCCGATAAGTGGGTTATCGCCATCTGTCCGATTGTTCCCACTCCGCTAACTAGGACCTTACCCGTCGACACCCTTTTCGTCCTCTGCAATGCTTGGGATGGTTCCACCAGTGCACCTTCGCCAAACCCATTCAAATCTAGTGGTTGAGTTGCGACCACTTTCCTCGATCGGGGTGGGACCCAGCATCCATTCTGGACTACTAGTTTCGGTGCTTCCTCCGTCATCTCTTCCACCGGTGCTCCCATGGCAGTGTCTCCAATGAAGATCTCCGGTAGCGCCCCAATCTTCATCCGCGTTACAAGTTTTTCCAACATGTCCTTCCCCAGAAGTAAGTCGATGTCGCCGTCCAGAACCAAAGCCTCCCCCTCAACGGTCATCCTCCCATCTGATACTGACAGCATTGCGGCTCCTCCCGGTTGAATCTCCTTGCCGTCAACTGATACTAGACGATTTGCGCGCCATGGTGTCACTGTTATCCCTAGTTCTCTTACTAATTTGGGCGAACACACGGACACTCCCGCCCCTGTATCTATCACGGCAGCCACCCGTTTTCCCCAGCACCACACATCCAGTACTACCATCCTCTGGATGTCGATTTTCAGAATTGGCCATGCTACTACCTCCGGGTCTACATGCTGTGTCCCTACTAGACCAATTACTTGCCTACCCTCTCCAGCGAATCGCACCTGCCGTTGCTGTTGTGGTGCCCCTCCTTCTCGCTGGGAGCTCGGGCAGTCACGACGTATGTGTCCTATCCCTTCACACCCGTAGCATACGACCTGTCCGTCCGGCGTCCGACCCCTCAGGCCTCCCTGACCGTTTGTTCTTGTTGGACACTCTCTCCCGATGTGTCCCTCCGTCTTACATCTGCTGCAGATAGGTTCCCCATCCGAAGTCCATTTCAGTATCGATCGGTTATCCGACCGATACTGTTGACTCTCCGCTCTTTCTCCTTGCTGTGCGGCTGCCCCTGATGCGTTCCTCAATGCAACGGCTCCCATCAGTCCCTCTAGCAATTTTTCTAATCGATCCATTCTCTCACTTCCCGCCGTTGGTGTTTGTTTTCCGACCACGCCCATCGCCCATTCCTCGTGTCTTGCTCGGGAAGTCATTTCCTGATACCACTTAATTTCTTGAAGGAATTCGTCACATGAGTTGGGTTTCAAACTCCAGAGTTTCTCTAATAAACTTGGCTTGAGTCCTCTCCATAGGTGCGCCAATTTCGTAGCTTCAGACATATTCGGGTCTACTCTGCGACATAAATCCAGGATGTCGTAAAAATACTCGATCGTGGATTCTTCGATTCCTTGTTTGCGTTCTCTCAGTTTCGCTTCATTGAATCGATTCTGATTGACTGGCTTGAATTGCTCCAACAGCTGTGTTTTAACTCCTGGTACAATTGGCGGTCCTGCAACATCCTCCCATTCGGCTGCTAGTTGTCCCGCGGCCTCTTTGTATGAGCGCCTCTTCGATTCTGCGCTGAACCGGACAGCGACAGCTCCACGTGGTCGCGAAGTTCTTCATCTCCCCATCGATTATATCTCCCGATTCTTTCGTATCGATGCATCCACTGCACGACGTCTTCCCCGTCCTTCCCCCCGAAGGTGGGTGGGGATTGGAATTTTATCTGTGCGGCCATCGCTTGCCTTGCGCCCACTTGCTGTTGAGCTGCTCTGAATCCCCGGATGTAGCTACTGATATTCGATGATCTTCTTCTCAAATCCGTGAAATCCCACTCTGGCTGCTCTTCTCCGTGTTCTCCCGATCCTTCTTCCTCTTCGGCGTCCTCCCACCGCTCAGTTTCCTCCTCACTGAATGTGAGATGATACTCTGCCGAACGGATGCCGGTCGCTGCTCCTGTTGGGGTTCGTTAGCCCCGTCCTCTATTTCTCCTCGCTCTTCCATTCCGCTTTCCCTCAACGGTCGACTGCGCGTCCTCGCCCGCCCCTGGGATGCACTCCCGATCTCGGGTATACCCCAACTACCCCGTGCCACGAACCGTCCCCGAGCGTCTCGGATTCTCTCCCCGCTCCTTACGTCCTCCTCTCCTATCATCTACTTCCCGCAATCCTCGCACCGCCTGTTTCTTGCCGAACTCTTCGGCTCCCGGTTCACTTCTCCGCTTCTTGCCAACAACTTTGGCTCACGGTTCACTTCTCCGCTTCTTGCCGAAAACTTCGGCTCACGGTTCACTGCCCCGATTCTTGCCGAACACTTCGGCTCACGGTCACTTCTCCGCTTCTTGCCGAACTCTTCGGCTCACGGTTCACTGCCCCGATTCTTGCCGAACACTTCGGCTCACTGTCACTTCTCCGCTTCTTGCCGTACTCTTCGGCTCACGGTTCACTGCCCCGATTCTTGCCGAACACTTCGGCTCACGGTCACTTCTCCGCTTCTTGCCGTACTCTTCGGCTCACGGTTCACTGCCCCGATTCTTGCCGAACACTTCGGCTCACGGTCACTTCTCCGCTTCTTGCCGAACTCTTCGGCTCACGGTTCACTGCCCCGATTCTTGCCGACCACTTCGGCTCACGGTTTCCGCTATCCACTTTCCCTCAATGTACCCGTCTGCCCCGCCTTAAACCTTTTCACCGTTTTCCCCCCGGCGTCTCTCCTTCGTTATGCTTCCCCCGATTGCCCTACGGTCGGAGCCGTGACCCCGTACCCCAACAATTTATGGTGCTAAAACCAGTTGGGTCGTCGACTCTCAGGGGTCCCTGACAGCCACCGCCTCCGTAGCACAGAATCGAACAGAAACACAACCACAAAAGAGACTTACCGGAGGTTCTGCATCTCCACCATGTAACAGTATGTTGTATTGACGGTTCACAAGACTAAGACTGCCCACTGATACACGACCACGGGGGACTATATATGGGGGGGGGGAAACACTGACGTCACACGTCCGGTAGCATTCCATACCGGATCACATAACGTGGTCATTGACCACGTGACAATATACAGAGTCCTCTTTGCACGAATCAATTTCTAATAGAAGTCTAATGGCAACATGGAGCAATATGATGTGGTGATAACGAGTTTTACTTAGAAATTTCTTGTAAATAACTGGGCACAGATATAGGAGATCAAGTCGTAGTTCAGCTGCTTTCCAGCGATTCAAATATTTTGCTTCTCTAGGCTTCCTTGCGAAATCGCTAGGAATGAATTTTTGAACATACAGGCAAAACGCTGAAATTTCTTCCAAAATTGCCGCACTTAGTCTAATGGTATCGAATGGATGGGAAAAATAGCAAGAAAAAAACCTTCTTGTATGAGCCTATGCATACTAGGTGCATATAATCTAGATGAACATCACCAATCATGTCTTCAATAACGTCCTCAATGATAGATCTAACGCCGTTCTTATTATGATGATTTCGATGAAGTCTTTGGCGAAAAGAACAGTTAGTTCGAAGAGGGGCATTCAAATCTGAATATGTAACTCGCCCACCAGATCTTGCTTTGTTTAACTTTGTTACACTAGCAGACCACTTCCCCTTACATATGCATTTACGACAGCCATAGAACGAATTGTGTGTTTTTTTGTTCAAAACGAACGAAGTGGCTGGGGCATCACAGGTCATTCCAACAACGGAAACACGGATCGTATTACCTTCAAAATCAAATCCGGATGACTTCAATTTAACAATTTCATCTCGAAAATCAGCTAGGAATAGGTTCACGTATTTTGGTTTTCCAGGTCCATGGTAAAGGCCTGCTACAAACACGTGATCCCACCCTAATTCCAATTAGAAAATTAAAATAAAGAAAAAAAAATTCGTAGTAGGAAATAATTACCAACAATTCGACAAACAATTCGCCAGAATTCACCGTATCCGCTTTTGGATGTAGAACTTCCATCCACATTGAATATAATTTGAACAACATTTGGAATTGGGATACCCATTTCTTTGAAAGCCAGCATAACCTTCAACAGCCCAGCTTCTACCCCGGAATGATAATATCGCCCCGGAGGAATTTCTTTGAAGTTTAGGTTTCCACGAATGGATCCTAACAGTGTTTTTGTTGTTCTAGGCATAAACGTTATCCCAGCAAAATCCTTGAGGATATGAAGCAAACGTGTACTGTGCATGTGAGCGACCCCACTTTCAACAACCCACTCTCGTAGCAGGCGTATGGCACAGTCTTGTAATTCTTCAACTGTAGGTTCTCGAATTTCTTCATAGAGAAACAGAAAAAAATATTTATAAAACAAGTCTGTAGTATACGTAACAATTTCCAGAAATAAAAAATGTATCACTCTTACCAGACTCATTTTGTTGATTGCCCAATACAATAGTTTCTTCCTCAACAAAGTCCTCCTCGTCAGTTTCTATTCTTAATGAGTCATTACCGTCAAAGTAATAATCACTATCTGGTTCACTGTCTAGTTGATTCACTTCATTGTGTTGTTCACTGTCGTAGTCTCTGGCTGGTTCCCTTTCGTAGTCTGTGACTGATGGTTCTACTTGATTGACACTAACTTTTAGAAAATAAAGATACCATCAAGGAAATAGCTATAATTTCTTCCCCCACTGACTCATTTGGAGAACTTTGGTGTGTGACTTGTCTCTGTGAGCAGCCCAGATGTTCATTACAGGTTTCAGGAATGTCATCAACATTTCTTATCTTCTCTTTACATGGCATATCTCTAGAAAGATAGAACAGAGAATTTAAATTATTCTAAGACATCATCATGAAAGTAAATATAGTTACACTAAGTTTGACATATCTTCCTTTTCAACTTCTGCATAATATTCCTGTAATCTTGCATTCACCCGATTCCTCATTTGTCTAGGACCAACAAAGACTTTTGTCGTCTTTTTCTTAACATATTTGCTTTTTACTGTGATTGCTGAAGTTTATAGTTCTAAAAAGTAAAAACCACAAAACCGACGAAATTTAGAAAAAACGGTAAACTAGGCTATACTCTTGGACTACTAAATCAAAATGGTCTCCGTGCTAAACTACTCCCAGGTCAGAGAGTTGTCCAACGTTGTCCCACTAGCTATTAGGCAGACCAATACTTTTTTAAATTTCTGTTATGCTCCTAAATTAAGATTGAAATGACAAAAAAAATTTATTTTAATTTACGGAATTTGATCACTTACCTAATTAAATAAACTGAACTCTTAAAAGTCTTAATTACAATAAAAATTATTTATTTTCTGTACTTTGAACTTGGCAACATACCACGCTGTCGGAAATCGTTCAAGTCTCCTGCTATCCTGTATGGTTGTGTCGAACTGTTTCGAAACTCGAAAACCACGCTTCTTTAAAACAGAGATAATTTTTCTCAGAACTATTAACTCGCAAATAAAAATGTTTCAAGAACAAGATGGTTGCTACGAAGATGTGAGTATCAAATGTTCTGTCATTTCCGATGTTTTTGAGAATTTTATGACTAACGTTTATGTCCATCTAAAATTAAGCATGGTACTTTCGCCATCGTTGATTTGCACTGTCATGGAACTTTACAAGTCGCGATTGTACCCGATTTCTGGTTGTTTGGTGACGAAGGGGAATTGTATTATTCATACCCACCTGGTAAGAGTACAATAACTCCAATAAAAATGAGGCATGATCCCGATAGAGAAATTTGGCCAAGTTTCAGAGCAGATTTCAGGAAGTCTTACAGTACGTTTTGCATGTGTCTTTTTACCAATAGCATTATTTTGTATAACTAATATTGGTTTTGCTTGTTTGTTTAAGGTTCTTATGAATTGGCTAGGAAAAGTCTGTCTAGTGCTGTACAGTATACTGACCTTTCAGAAGATGAAGACCTCGAACAACATTTAGAGACAAATGGACCAAATCTACGTAGATCTATGAGAAGAAAGAAAAATCCTTTTCGTCAGATTATGAATTTGATGTTGACTTGCACGACAAACCATCACTTCCTTTTCGTAAGTATTAGAGTTATCTCATTATTGTGATATTTTGTAACAGCAACCAATATTATATATCTGTGGTTTACAATTATTTTAGGAGGTTTGTGCTCACCAAAAGAATGTGATAAAGGTATTAAACTTGCAATTGTACTTTTACTTTGTTAATCTATCTAATCAAATTGTTCTATTAATCTAGGGAATGTGCCAAATTCTGACGACGATCGACCAAGCGATGACGATGAAGAACATGGACAGAGTCTAACTAAATATTTAAAGAGGAATAAGAGAATGCCTTTATCAGCTGATACAAGTAGTGATGGTAGTGATTTACTGGAAATGGAAGGAATAACACCTTCACTTCCTCTTTCGGTTGGTGGGAAGAGTAATTATCACAAAAAAATTTTTTTGTGTATTTTTCATATTATTGGTTAACTTATGGGTAATTCTATTATTTTCGTCAGGAGGATTCTATACATCTACACAAAAGGAACCAGGTGCGATACGTTTAAATTTAATCCGTTTTGAACTGAACTAAAGACAATTTTTATTCTAGGCCTGCCAAGTCCGGTTAAAGTAAATACACCTTTGCAATCAGAAGACGAGAGCAATAGTGGTACATTAAACCAATCTGCTAATGGTGAAAGCCAAAGTTATCAAGATGCTGGTCGTAATCGCCCGAAAAACAGTTATTTCAATCAAGCACCAATAGTCAACCATGTTAGTCGGCGTGTTTCTGTTGAAAAACCCAGCAGCGATGGTAACCGTTCGCACGGACAAATTGATTCTGCTCTTCTTGGCGGCAACTCATTTTGGCGGGCTCCTGTTGAACATTCTCCTGCAATTGGGAGACGTGTACGAGAAAACTCTATTCCCCTAGGTCAACCCGATGGTAAACGGCAAAATGCAGAACCCGTTGCAAGTGGAAGTCGTTATCGAGAAGATTCTTGGGATCAAGTTCTACCTGGCTGCAGCACAAATAAATATACTCCAGCCCCTTCTGCTAACGGAAATCGTTCTCGTCCGATTCATAAAGCATCTCATGGCAGACGTTCTACTGAAAATTCAACCGATATCGAAAGGACTGCAAGTAAAGGTCATCATCATCAACCAACACCTGACGCCAATTGTAATCGACAAGCTCCGAGTAAACAACCTGCTGCTAGCGGGAATAGCCACACTCCAAAAGTTAACGTCAACACAGCCTCTCCTCGTTATCCTGGTGTTCTTGTTACTGCCAAACAACCTACTTCAAGTGTTAATTATGCTAAAGAAGTTAGAAGAAAGGAAGCTCCACCAGTCGGCGAACCTCTTCGACGTCCTTCTGTTTCACAACTTATTCCTAATGGTAATCGACGTGCTGCAGTTGATCCCGCCACTACTCCTGTATGACGTGTCTCCACAGGATTAAATAATCATCCCTCCTCTGGTGTAAACGATTGTCGCCGTGAGGTACCTGCTGACGCTGTACTGCGGGCTGTTTACCAAATGAACGAAAATGTGAACAACATTCAACGTCAAGTTTCTCAAATTGCTGGCCGGATTGATGCGTATCGCCCTGAAGCAAGAGAAAATTTGGATCCTTTGAATGAGTTGCCCCTTAGCACATTAGAAGATTTAGTGGCATTCCAAAATGCGCTCACTGTCGACGAAAGGAAGCGTGAAGCGTTGGTATATTGCCATAATTATCCATTTCGAAATCTACTTCTGGATTTAATTGTTTATATTCTTTAGGCTCGTTTCGTGAAAAACATTGGTGGAGCAACGGAGTCTAAGAGTGTCAAAAGAGCATGGAAAGAAGTGATTTCCGTTAATGTTCGGGCGCTATGCAACTGGTACGGGGTGAACAGAGGAACAATACAAAAACATAAACTGAAAAAATCCCCAATTGTGTTAGCTGTATGGGGTAAAGTTTTAATTTCTAATTTACTTTAATTAACTTATTTTTATCTTTGTTTTGAATGTCAGATGGGCTTCGCAGAAACACGGCTTGCTGCCACTCCACCGATTCGGCATTGCAATGTGAAACAATAAAGGCATTTTCAAGATCAGCTGAAGAAACCAGGAGAAACGCAGCGCGAGCAGCCGCTCTTACTGAAAGGGAAAACGCAGAAAACATAGAAGATAACTAGTATCTATTTTTACCCTGTCATCATAACAATTAATTGATTTATCCGTTTGATCGCTCCAATACAATTATTGGAAAAACAATGCTTCTGCTGTGTTATTACTTTTCCTTTTAACGTTAAGCTTTGCGTTTTATAAAAGAAAATTCTTCTGCGTTGGTACCAATAAATTTTATTCCGTATCAGTACCGATAAGGACAGATTTTGAATGTAATTGGTATATACTTAGCAGGACATACAGACGATATACCATATGCGACGTCCATGGGAAGGTAATTAGGAAGTTTCCAGTACATCCATTGTATGTACAAATGGGATATACTACATCCCAAATTGTACATACCATGGATATACCATGGACGTACATGTTCTAGTAGGGAAATGTTGTTGAAATTTGTCACACGTCACACGTCACACGAGGAAAAAGCAGACGTTATTTAGCACAGTACGCTAGACAAAAACGCCGATATAATTGCCAGATTATTTTATACATGAGGTGTCCATTGACAAAAATAAAAAAAGGTTAGGCAACGCAGGTATAGGCCTTGTAAACAATTAAACGTCGTCTGTCTATATTTTTAATACCTGAATAAGATTTTTGTGGGCGCTTGAAAGGATTATCCCAAAACCTATATCTTTGAATGAGCAGGAACAATTGGTGACTATGAAGTTGAAATGTAACTCAGGCAAAATCTCCTTGACTTTTCTGATAATTTATTTTTTTAAGTCTTTGCTGATGATGGGAGTAAGTGGCACACTATGTGTACTTACTCCCATCATCTATGTGTACTTAACTTCCCATATAGTTACTGCCGTCCATTTTAAGAGAAACGTAGATTTTGTTTGCTCGAAACAGTGACAACTGAACGTCATCAGGTTTAAGTATGTATTGTTCTTGGACTTTAACGTAGTATTTTTTTCCCCCTCATGTATCGCTCATTAAACGCATAGAAAATAAAGCACTGCACTGAATCGATGAAGTCTTCGGTGGAAAGATAGCCCCTCCGAATAAATACCGAAGAAGTGAAGCTTCTGCAGGCCTAATTCAAGGAAAAAATTAAATTAGCACATTTACTAATGTTCCTAATAACAAATTTAAGAAAACATATTCGTACCTATAGATCATGATGTATTATTGGGACGATGATGCACCCTTTCTCGTATGGCATAACCCAACACTTCGAAGAAAGCTGCAATTTGCTGGTTTCCCATATGTTTGAAGAACGCGCAAGTCCGGTTGATTTGTAAATATTGATGGAATTTGATGGCATAGGCTTCTTGTAAAAACACCTGAGATCCAGGAAAATTCTACCAGTGATGTGCGTTTCGGTAATTCTCATCAATTTTATTACCAAACCGTTGTTGCATAAATAAAAAGAATCAGATCTTGTATTTGATCTCACCCCTTTCAGACGCAATGTTGAATAGTCTTCAGTGTTGAAGACCGACGCTGAAACGTCTTTCATGGGTCTTTCATTCCCCTTTTCAATTTTCCTAATATTCCAGCAGACAGAGAAAAAGGATGAAAAGACTTGTCACCGACTTTTACTTTTGTGGTTTTCAGAATTGTTCTTTGATCGGTTGGGATGTCGTGGCCCAAATCTTTAACGAGTTTTGCAACGCCACCAAGAGCACTGAGTGACAGACCCTTCTTTGAATATAGCAGAGCCAGTCGTTGTAATATTCCCTCTTTAGTAAGTGCTGGGACATGACTGCTATCATTTACGTTTTCACCAGTTTCAAGAACTAGGTGTTCTTGATCTTCAACTCTCTCCCTACTCTCATTTACGGCATCTGTCGTTAGATCGTTCAATTCGTCGTTATTAACTACGTGTAGGCCTACCTCAGTGGAATGGACTATGAGACCGGTGGAAGATACATCTTTGAAACCGTATTTGGTGCTGATATTTGGAGAAGTGTCTTCAGTCGGCTCGACAGCAGAATTCTCGTCTACGGGTCTTAAGTAGTAGTGGGCCGAACATCTCGTAATGAAATTAAAATTACTATCGGTTTGCATGAAAAAGAAATTTGTCAAATACCTACTATTCAAAGAGCCAACATTGCTACGAACTGACAATTTTCTTTAACTTGACTTGACATTGGCCATGAAGTTCTTCACTGCTTCATTAATAGCATATCTCCTTGCCTGTCTGGACTGTTTGAACATTTTAAACAAGACTAAAAAACGCAACAGATAACAGACTTCAATGGTGCACCTGTCACAAGTAATCAACCAACACACCAAACTGTATTTTGATGAAATAACAATATTGGGGCGTGATACAGCTGTGAGCTGAGCCCGGATGCCAAGTTTAAGATTTTCATAAAAATATAAGAAAACCGGGTTTAAACCAATAATGGGACATGATACAGCTCAGCACGGATGCCAAGTTTGAGATTTTCATAAAAATATAAGAAAACCGGGTTAAATCCAACATTGGAACATGATACAGCTCAGTACGGTTTCCAAGATTAAGCTTTTCTTAAAAATATAAGAAAACCGGGTTGAAACAAATATTGGGACGCGATACAGCTCAGCATGGTTTCCCAGTTTGAGACTTTGTTTAAAATATAAGAAAACCGGGTTGAAACCAATATTGGGACGTGATACAACTCAGCCCGGTTCTAAGTTCGGTATTTTATGGGAAACCGGGTTGAATCCAATGTTGGGACAAGCTCCTTTAAACACACGGATTCCGATTTTTGAGAAGCGCGGAAAAACGGATTCATCCCAATATTTCAGCAACTACGTTTTAACCCCAAAATCCATTGTTTCTAAGACGATGTCAGAGCAATCACATACCAATATCTTTTAACCAAGACTCGAACCCCCGTGACTAAACCAAGATTGGCCCAATGAAAAAAATCGTACATCAAAATACCTTGAAGATTGATGAAGATTGATGAAGATGGAAATAGCCAACAACAAAACGGTAGTCGTTGTTTGTTTTAGGTTTTTCCTGTTCATTACGACTACTTTGCAATTTCCTTTCAGGGAATGTTCAGTGCTCTTCTCCTTATGGCGATCATAATGAGATGCAAAGTATCCCATCTTTGGAATAACTCAAAGATGTACCCCTCTTTATACTTCCCACACACCACACTGACGTCTTTTAAAGGATATTTATTCATCCTAACGGCACTACTAGGATTTCTTTATTCGGTCCTGAAATCCTACAACGATGACTTAAAGATGATTTTAGCAGGTGTTGATGACCGGAAAAAACTGCTCTAATACAAGGATTTTAATGTTCACCAAAGCTCTCATTTTAGCCTTCACTGGGACGACTATAAAAAACCACTAAAAAGATTATTCTGCCATCGGATTCGAACACCATCTACGAATCATTCATTAATATTATAGGTAGGGGAGCGCGGGGTCATACAGAACACGTGCCAAACAGGACAGTAGCAGATACGTTTCTTGGTGATGATTTACTGGGGAGGGGGGAGAGGGGAAATACTGTGATGTTTTCAATGTCAATTTCTATATGTGGCAAAAAAATCATCGTGAAATTCTTAAAAATACACGAGTTATAGAGGATACAAAAAAGAGCACTTTTTTTCATTTTTATTTGCAGCACATTTTTTGGTATTGCCCACGCTATGACTCGTCAAAAATAAATATAATAGTTAAAGAAGCTAGCTAATTCATTTACTTATACAGAGCCGGTATAAAAAATTTTTTACGAATTACGGTTTAAGAGTTGTTAATGAATTAAAAATAGATTCTTATTGGGGGTGATACTGGACACGGTTTTGGGGGTACAATCGGACGAAATCGATTTTTTCTTGGCGGAGCCTAAGTTGGTCCAATCATGGTCCAAAAGCGTTGTCTGCTTCGTAAAATTTGTTTCACTAACAATCGATCAAGAATCGGTCACGAAATATCTAAGATGCCCCTCCCACTTCTCCATATGGTATCAAAATGGTCCAGTCCTCTCCCCCCAACTTCGTTAATTTTCTTCATGTTAATTTATTTTTTTGAAATTTAATCTACGCTAAAATAGATGTTCTATTGATGAAGTATTTAGGGAAATTTTTTTAAAAATTTATAACTAGAAACTTTTAGTGCAATTACCCGTGTCCAGTATAGGACACCCTCTGTCTAGTTTTACCCCCACATTTTTCCTCAACTACAATTTTACCCCTATTTTTCAAAATTCAATGATTCTTAAACTATATAATGTATAACGATGAAGAAATTCACTAATGTTATTTAAACAACGCTCTTTACACTAATCTAATTTTTTTCAGCGTAACATTGTTACACACTGAATTACTGACAAAAAAAAGTTTTTGTCCTGTTTGACCCCGCTTTCCCCTATCTTTAGACTGGTAAATAAGACAGTGAAATAAGTTTTTAAATAAAATTTAGAATTAAATAAATCGACACTTTGAACTCTTTTAACAAAATACCAAAAGAGAAACATAATTGTTATGAGTTTCGATCATTAGACTCCCGCATCATAGACAGAGCTTCTTCTTCTTAACCAATCACTACGTATTAAAAAAAGCAATTGCAGATTGTTATTTGATGTGGCTTACGTAATTCTTACGAAGTTGAGATCCAACGCTTCACTGTTAATTGTGGAATGATGGCTTTTAAAGAAATTGATCAAAATAAGACGTCTTCTGAGGGACATGATTTATTTTAAAAAAACCGTGGCTTAAACCGTCCTTATAACGTCCTTTGGCGGTCCAGTACTGCACGTCCTAGTAAGACAGATATAGGATGAGTTGCTGCATTAAATTGTTATGTGGGTTCCGATCTATCGCCATCACCTGGACCATATGAGCAGTCGTACACAGCTTTCTTGAGGAAATGTTAATAATGCTACACATTTTGTGTATTTTAACAGATTCACTGGGTTAAAGGATGTATTCAGTCATAGACAGCTTACACGACACACACACACAGCATTACACAGTGACAGCACTAACAGCACTAATAACTAGTCTGAAACACTACATTGGACGGCCCCTCTGGCCGGCCATAGACGGACTTTTGAGTCCACTGACATCCGGCCAGAGTGGCAAAGTCCATTGACATTACACATTTGCATCTCTTAGCATCCGGTGCTAAGTGACAAAGTACATTGGCGCTACATCCCCCCCTCCAACTTACTGACATGGGTTCCCTAAACTGGATAACAAACCCCACAAGGCATAACAAAAAGAGTCCCCCATGTTTTCTACTTTAACATTTGGTAAAACTAATCCGGGTAAAACGAAGATATTCACGCGGCATTCGGGCCGGGCTGACCTTGATCCTCTTCTCCTGGCTCTCGCACCTCAACAAGACGAGCCAACAGTAGGGGGTCCACGTGACTACCCAGCCTCCGATACTCGAACCACAGGTATACCAACAGTGGAAACGGGAACAGGATTCCGGTAAACCATTCAAAAGGATAACGCTTTGCATTTTACTCTTCTTCTCATTGGCGTCAAAGGCGTTCGACCGCTTTCAGGTGTGAACTCGTCCCCGCTAGGTCTATACGCGTAGGCGTTCTTAGGGCGGCTGGTGCTTCTTCCATGATGGGGCTCTTTGTCACCGGTAGCGATTGCTCGACCACCGGTGCCAATAGACCGCTCAGCATTCCTGCAGCTTCCTCGTCGATGACGCTTGTTACATTCACTGGCATTATCTGTCGGAAGCTCACTTGCAAAACCCATTCGTCCGAGGTTGCCAAACACAACCGTGGGATTTTTATGACCCCCGCTGCTGGCAGAACTTGCGGTAGGCCAATTTCGCCGATCGTTTTCCCAGGGTACTAGAGCACTATGGTTACGTTGTCTTTACCAGCGTAACCCCACTTCCTTCCTCCAATGTAGAACAGGTCAATGCCGGTCCACTTCTTACTGTCTAGGTGACAGTTCCTCTGGATTCCTTCCTGCTCCTGCATAAAGACCGCCGCCGCGCAGCTCTTCATCTTTTCGGTCAATCGGCCTCAAGAATGGATATACACTGCCTATGTATGGAGCTTATTTCCGGACTTCATCCACGTTGAACTCGACGAATAGCTGCTGATCAGGCGATACCCCCCAGGTATGGAGCCAATCCCGCGTTCAAATGGGATACCGACTCCTCTTTGCTGGTGGCTACCGGCATAGGAAACGCACTGTAGATCTGCAAGGCATGATTAAACTCAAATACCGGCAGATGAATGAACAAACGAACGTTGCCGTTCGCCAGCGCCGCCTCCACCCTGGCCTACTGGTACGCTCTCCAGCCATTTCCTCCTTGTAATGCTGGTGTCAGTCCCCAGTCTTGGAACAAGGCTTGTCGAACTGAATTCAGCGCTTTAGTCAGTAGATTTGGAGGACAAAGGAGTGGTGACCGTCTCCCTATAGCTGGATCTGCAAAGCCGGTTTGCCAGCCGTGCAAGACGTCGGCCGTCCAATCCAGTGCCCTATTTGCCTTTTTCACAGACATCGTTACCTTCTCTAGGAAGAGTAATTCTCTGGCAAGGTGGGTCCAGCTTTCATTGAAGACTTTCCTCAGCTGCGCCTGCTCTCGCCGCATCTGACCCGCCGCCGCCATGAGAGCACTGATTTCGGACTCATGCTCCGCCAGGTGCCCCATGGTCACATTTAACAGGGTCGCCTACTCCTGGAAAAGGTGTAACACCTCCAGACCTTTCTTGACAAATTACTCAAGCCTCGATTGCACTGATTCCAGGTCCTTTATCTTAGCGGTCTCAAAGAGCCAGTTAAGCAGCTGGCTACCTATGTCGAACAGCCCGCGCTTCCACCTGGTTTCGTCGCCTTTCAGAGCTCGTTCCAACTACCAAAATTCCTGCCCCCGGTGCTCCGCTCTTGCCTTGATTTCAACCAAGTCACGTGCCGGACCTTTCAAAAACGGGGTGACTTTCATAGGGAAATTCCCGTGATTGCTTTGTCAAAGGAACGTGCCATATCGTTTACCCAAGCAGTGACAAGTTTAATTACTTGTTCAGCTCGCTTAGTGGGCACTTCATAGATGACTACCCATTCCAAATCACCCAGGGCCAAAGTACCTTGTGGATGAAACATCGCTTCTTCGGTCGCGACGTACTTCCCTCTCATTTCATTTGCTTAAACCATTTGGCCTACGACACAGACCAATGTGAAGAACAGCATATTCTTCATCCAACCGCCGGTGATTCCGTTGCAGCTGAGACCACGGAATCCTTTCCGTCTTGTAGGCCTTCGTCCATTTCGGCAATCGGCTCCAATGGCCGGCGCCTCATTCTCCCCTTTTCTCTCCTGGCTGGCGGCTCCACAGCTGCTGCAGCCGTGCTGGTGTCGGTTGTCACTCCAGTGTCGGCTTCAGGCGTCTCACCCGTGTCGGTTTCGACACACGCCATACCCTCTTCAGTTTCGGCGCGTGCTTCTTCCAAACCAGTGTCAGCACGCGCGACATTCGAGTCGGTGTCGGCACGCTCGACATCCAAGTCGCTGTCGGCATGCTCTAGCTTCTCATCTTCTTCGTCGCTATCGGACTCCTCGTCCGATTCAACATCAAACTTCTTCATTTGCGACACATGCACCACTAGAGTTTTTTTTCGCTTGGTTTCCGAAGTTTGTAGTTCAACACAGTGACCTGCCTGATCACTTTGTAGGGCCCCACGTATTGATGCAGTAATTTTTACGCGAGCACCTTCTTCCGCTGCGGGCGAAAGATTAATCTAGAATAATCTAGCTGTGTTTAAAGAGAAAAAAATCTGAGCACTTGAAATTGATCCCAGTGCCCCTGGTGGCGCAAGCCTAAATCTTAATTTTCTCTGTAAAACATTTGAGTGTAACAACTTTGGGGTATAGGGAAGCACTTTTTTAGTTCAAATAATTCAAAAACATACACTATATTCTAATAGAATAAAGAAAAACGCGTCGTTCGGCATAACAAAATTAATTTAAGGATGTTTTGAAGTATTTTATTTATATTTTTGGAAACGCCGGTATTAACATGGCGTTTATGGGGAGAAAAGTGGTGTAACTAATCATGTGAACGATACTTTAGCGCCCTGGGTGTAACTCCTACAATTTTCCATGTTAAGATAACTTTTAGAGCACTTTCTCTTCTGATAGAGGAAAAAAGAAAAAAAAATTAATCCTTACCAGTAAAACGATATTTAAGTTTTCCTGAGACACGTAGCGCCATAAGAATGCACTCAAAAACAGGGGTGTACCTAATCGTTTGGTGGGTACTGTATGTATTAAAAAAAAACAATGATAAAGCAACCCACATAACAATTTAATGCAGTAATCCATCCCACATCTGTCTTACTAGGACGTGCAGTGCTGGACCGCTAAAGGACGGTATAAGAACGCGCTTAAGCCACGGTCATTTTTTTTTTAATAAATCCTCCTCAGAAGATGTATTATTTTGATCTCTTTCTTTAAAAGCCACGTTTCCACAATTAACATTCGAGCATTGGCGTTCAACTTTGTAAGAACTACGTACACCACATCAAATAATAATCTAGAATTATTTTTTTCAGTACTTAGTGGTTGGTTAAGAAGAAGAAGCTCTGTCTATGATGCGGGAGGCCAATGGTCGACACTCGTAACAATTATGATTCTTTTCTGGTATTTTGGTTAAAAAGCGTTTAGTGTCGATTTATTAAATTCAAAATTTTATTCAAAAATGAATTTCTTAGTGATGGAAGCCAAAATAATTTCACTGTATAATTTGTCAGTCTAAAGTTACCATCAACAGTATTCAATGTTGCGTATATGGTAGATTACTCAACAGTCATGCGGTAGACTTCTGTTCGAATCCAATGACAGAATAATATTTTTAGCGTTTTTTTTTTGGTAGAGCAAAAAGTCGTCCCAGTGAACGCCAAAATGAGAGCTTTGGTGACCATAAAAATCCGTGTATTAGAGCAGTTTTGGCCGGTCATCAACACCTGCTAAAATCATCTTTAAGTCATCGTTGTAGGATTTCAGGACCGAATAAAGAAATCCTAGTAGTGCCGTTAGGATGAATAAATATCCTTTAAAAGACGTCAGTGTGCTGTGTGGGAAGCAATTAACGACCCTTCAAAATTATCTGAGCTTTTTCTTACAAGCCTAAGATTAGCTATATTATTTTTTGTATATCAATTTACGAAGACCATAAATTGTCTTTTCTTCCAGTCACAAACCTAGAGGAGTTTGAGATATTCGAAAGAGATATAAAAAGATTTTATGCAATTTATAATAAAGTGTTAAGTTTTTACAATGGTCTCTTATTAGTAATCATTGAGCAATGTTCTCATTAATATAAGGATATATAAGGAGGTTATATCAGAAGGGCATAGAGTGTGCTTATTAAGTATTCAGTAGCAAAAGATTTGAATGGACTTGGGAGACCAATCAAAAGAATAAAAAATAGATTGGGAGAGCGAGGCATAAAAAAGCCCTGGATCCATTTCTTTAAAAGCCACGTTGCCACTATTAACAGTGTAGCGTTGGGGTTCAACTTTGTAAGAACTACGTACAGTATCCTGCACAAAAATCCGAACACCGATTTAATTTTTTAAAGCCACCTATTGGCGGGGTAAAGGGTTTTTTGTTTGTTTTTCTTTAAGAGGGAGGGTAGACGGGGTGATGGACACATAGGGCAGGGTTGGGTAAGTCTAGATATTTTTTTTATGCCTTAAGGTATTACGCTTTAAGGCAAGTAACAGGTCGGGACATTTTTGCAACCCCCAGGGTGGTGTGTTTTTTTTAAACGATAGTTGGAAATGTTGGACTTAGGCTGTGTAATACTCCTTACCCAAATAAATTAGATAGCTGCCTGTGCACAATTATCTCGATACCGATGGCATATGTGTATAGCCTCTGATTGCGACGCCGTAGATCAGAGTTCGATTCCCAAAAAGGAATTGCAAAATATTTGGTATCGTTATAATATTCTTCATTCGAATTTGCTGGAAATATTAATTTTTCTAGAACGAAGGAGATTATTATTTTTTAAATTATTTAATAAACAAAAAAACATATTGCTCGATGAAAATTTGTTTTATATATAAACGAGAATTTCTCGTAAGTTAACCATATTTACTCAGCACCTCATCTGGAATCGAACGCCGATCTCCAGCATCACATTCAGAAACGCTACACCTACGCCATTGACAGCGACGTAAACATTTACAGGCAGCTGGAAGATAAGCTAAATTGTTTCAGCAACATTACCAAGCCCAAGCCCTAAATTTCCAACTGTCGTTTTAAAAAACACACCACCCTGGGGGTTGCAAAAATGTCCCGACCTGTAACTTGCCTTAAAGCATAATACCTTAAGGCACCTTTTTAAAATGTCTAGACTTACCCAACCCTACCCTGTCGTGTCCATCAACCCGTCTACCCTCCCCCTTAAAGAAAAACAAACAAAAAACCCACTACCCCGCCAATAGGTGGCTTTAAAAAATTAAATCGGTGTTCGGATTTTTGTGCAGGATACTGTACACCACATCAAATAATAATCTAGAATTGTTTTTTTTCCATACGTAGTGATTGGTTAAGAAGAAGAAGCTCTGTCTATGATGCGGGAGTCCAATGATCGAAACTCATAACAATTACAAGTATTGATTTATTAAATGCTAAATTTTATTCAAAAATTCATTTCTTAATAATGGAAGCCAAAATTATTTCACTTTCTCAGTCTAAAAATGCCTACAAAAGTATTGAAGGTTGGGTATATGGTTGACTAGTCGACTGTCCTGCGAGAGACCCGTGTTCGAATCCGATTACAGAATAATGTTATTAGCGTTTTTTTGTGTGTATTGGATCACTAAACTTGAAGAAATATTAGGCAGTGTCTGGATTCGAGCTCGGGTATACCACACCACAATTGAATCTTATTCCACTGTTCCAATCTACACATATGTTTAATATCATTTTCGAGCAATCAAATCAAAATGTTGTAAAACACTTTAGTTTTTTATAAAAACGCTAAGTTTTAATAATGAACTTAGCGATCGGCGATCTTTGCCACCCACAGGGTAGTGTGTTTTTTTTTATGACAGTTAGAAGTGTTGGACTGTAATATTCCTTGTCGAAGTAAATGAGCTAGCTGCCTGTTCACAGTTATTTCGTTACCAATGGCATATGTATAGAGCATCTGGTTGCAACACCGGAAGTCAGTGTTCGGTTCACGATAAGGGAATTGAAAATCTATGGTGTATATATAATATTCTGTGTTCGAATCTAATTGAAATGTCTTTAGAATGGAGAGAATTATTATTATTAAAATTATTTCATGATCAAAAAAAGAAAAATTGATTGACGAAAATTTGTTTTATATATGACAGAGAACTTCTTATAAAGTTACCATAATAATTCACCACCCTTTCTGGAATCGAACACCAATCTCCAGCATCACAGTCATAAACGCTACATCTGGTGTAGGTGTAGGTATTACATGCGCCTCTGGAGGGACGAAACTGAAATGCAAGCACATGCACCATGTTTTATTTTCAATTGATAAAGATTTATATTATTAGGGATGATCGTGGAGAAATTTCTTCTAAAAATTCCCAAAAACAGGTTGGCCTTCCTGTTTGATCTTGTTCTAACTTACACTGCCGCCCATATAGTACAAGTCAGTTCCACGGACATCCATAGTATATTGAATTCGGAAAGGATGACATCTTACGGACATCTGTGAAACTGCCGAACCTCCGGGTAGGACTGGATATTGTAACAGTATGTTGTATTGACGGTTCACAAGACTAAGACTGCCGCCTGATACACGACCACGGGGGACTATATATGGGGGGGAAACACTGACGTCACACGTCCGGTAGCATTGCATACCGGATCACATAACGTGGTCATTGACCACGTGACATCCCCCCCTCTAGCTGCATTCGTCCCCGAATGCATTACTAAAAAACAAACATTACAAAAAAAAAATACCGAAAGAAAACCGGGAACATTGGTACATGATATAGGCCACATGACACCCCCCAAAAAAAACATCATCCTTTTTTTTCGGCGGTACTCCACCGCCGCGCACGTCGCTTCTTAGCTTCTTCTTCTACGAACTCCTCCACTATCCGTAGGCGTTCCCGAAGGTCGGCCCTATTAACGTCTCCTTTTCTCCCGCGGCACCACTGGATGCTGAACACAGCCACACTGGCCCTAAACAACGCTGCTCCCACACCCCATAGCTCGAATGGGTATGTATGATGTTCCGCCGCTTGTTTTTCCCTCTCCGAGTCGTCTACTGAGTCGTCTACCGACCGCAGTTGAGTAGGTGGGAAAAGTTCCCCCATCCGCGGTCCTAGTAGTCCTAGCAGAAGGAGAAGAGCCCCCACTGCAACCTGTGGCATTTGTCCGTATCGTACCGGTGGCATCCGGACTCGTGTCGATCGACGCACCTGATCGTCCACCCTTTCATTTCGAGCTTCTTGCACCTCCTCGTCCAGGGGTATAGTCTCTCTAGTTTCAGCCTCTCGGTCACGGATGTACTTTCCCCTGGCCTCTATGGTCTGCCCTGCTGCCGTACACAGTCCTAGTTGGTCTCCTGGCCACGAAAAATAGTCGCCATATTCCACTAACACTTCTCGGATCTTTTCTCTGTCTGTCGGCATTAATCCTTCTCCAATCCTGCTGTCAAATTTGTGCTCTCGACGCGCTTTCTTCACTACCCCTGCTGTCGCGACGGCTACTAGCGTATCTCCCTCTTTGATTTCGGTCACTGGCTCGATTATTCCTAACACCGTCCCCTCTTCGATCCATTGTTTGTGGTCCGATAAGTGGGTTATCGCCATCTGTCCGATTGTTCCAACGCCGCTAACTAGGACCTTACCCGTCGACACCCTTATCGTCCTCTGCAATGCTTGGGATGGTTCCACCAGTGCACCTTCGCCAAATCCATTCAAATCTAGTGGTTGAGTTGCGACCACTTTCCTCGATCGGGGTGAGACCCAGCATCCATTCTGGACTACTAGTTTTGGTGCTTCCTCCGTCATCTCTTCCACCGGTGCTCCCATGGCAGTGTCTCCAATGAAGATCTCCGGTAGTGTCCCAATCTTCAGCTGCGTTCCAAGTTGTTCCAACATGTCCTTCCCCAGAAGTAAGTTGATGTCGCCGTCCAGAACCAAAGCCTCCCCTCGACGGTCATCCTCCCATCTGATACTGACAGCATTGCGGCTCCTCCCGGTTGAATCTCCTTGCCGTCAACTGATACTAGACGATTTGCGCGCCATGGTGTCACTGTTATCCCTAGTTCTCTTACTAATTTGGGCGAACACACGGACACTCCCGCCCCTGTATCTATCACGGCAGCCACCCGTTTTCCCCTGCACCACACATCCAGTACTACCATCCTCTGGATGTCGATTTTCAGAATTGGCCATGCTAGCACCTCCGGGTCTACATGCTGTGTCCCTACTAGACCAATTACTTGCCTACCCTCTCCAGCGAATCGCACCTGCCGTTGCTGTTATGGTGCCCCTCCTTCTCGCTGGGAGCTCGGGCAGTCGCGACGTATGTGTCCTATCCCTTCACACCCGTAGCATACGACCTGTCCGTCCGGCGTCCGAGCCCTCAGGCCTCCCTGACCGTTTGTTCTTGTTGGACACTCTCTCCCGATGTGTCCCTCCGTCTTACATCTGCTGCAGATAGGTTCCCCATCCGAAGTCCATTTCGGTATCGATCGGTTATCCGACCGATACTGTTGACTCTCCGCTCTTTCTCCTTGCTGTGCGGCTGCCCCTGATGCGTTCCTTAATGCAACGGCTCCCATCAGTCCCTCTAGCAATTTTTCTATTCAATCCATTCTCTCACTTCCCGCCGTTGGTGTTTGTTTTCCGACCACGCCCATCGCCCATTCCTCGTGTCTTGCTCGGGAAGTCATTTCCTGATACCGCTTAATTTCTTGAAGGAATTCGTCACATGAGTTGGGTTTCAAACTCCAGAGTTTCTCTAGTAAACTTGGCTTGAGTCCTCTCCATAGGTGCGCCAATTTCGTAGCTTCGGACATATTCGGGTCTACTCTGCGGCATAAATCCAGGATGTCGTAAAAATACTCGATCGTGGATTCTTCGATTCCTTGTTTGCGTTCTCTCAGTTTCGCTTCATTGAATCGATTCTGATTGACTGGCTTGAATTGCTCCAACAGCTGTGTTTTCACTCCTGGTACAATTGGCGGTCCTGCAGCATCCTCCCATTCGGCTGCTAGTTGTCCCGCGGCCTCTTTGTATGAGTACCACTTCTGCGCTGCCCCGGACAGCGACAGCTCCACGTGGTCGCGAAGTTCTTCATCTCCCCATCGATTATATCTCCCGATTCTTTCGTATCGATGCATCCACTGCACGACGTCTTCCCCGTCCTTCCCCCCGAAGGAGGGAGGGGATTGGAATTTTATCTGTGCGGCCATCGCTTGCCTTGCGCCCACTTGCTGTTGAGCTGCTCTGAATCCCCGGATGTAGCTACTGATATTCGATGATCTTCTTCTCAAATCCGTGAAATCCCACTCTGGCTGCTCTTCTCCGTGTTCTCCCGATCCTTCTTTCTCTTCGGCGTTCTCCCACCGCTCAGTTTCCTCCTCACTGAATGTGAGATGATACTCCTGCCGAACGGATGCCGGTCGCTGCTCCTGTTGGGGTTCGTTAGCCCCGTCCTCTATTTCTCCTCGCTCTTCCGTTCCGCTTTCCCTCAACGGTCGACTGCGCGTCCTCGCCCGCCCCTGGGATGCACTCCCGATCTCGGGTATCTCCCAACTACCCCGTGCCACGAACCGTCCCCGAGCATCTCGGTTTCTCTCCCCGCTCCTTACGTCCTCCTCTCCTATCATCTACTTCCCGCAATCCTCGCACCGCCTGTTTCTTGCCGAACTCTTCGGCTCCCGGTTCACTTCTCCGCTTCTTGCCAACAACTTTGGCTCACGGTTCACTTCTCCGCTTCTTGCCGAAAACTTCGGCTCACGGTTCACTGCCCCGATTCTTGCTGAACACTTCGGCTCACGGTCACTTCTCCGCTTCTTGCCGAACTCTTCGGCTCACGGTTCACTGCCCCGATTCTTGCCGAACACTTCGGCTCACGGTCACTTCTCCGCTTCTTGCCGAACTCTTCGGCTCACGGTTCACTGCCCCGATTCTTGCCGACCACTTCGGCTCACGGTTTCAGCTATCCACGTTCCCTCAATGTACCCGTCTGCCCCGCCTTAGCCTTTTTCACCGTTTTCCCCCCGGCGTCTCTCCTTCGTTATGCTTCCCCCGATGGCCCTACGGTCGGAGCCGTGACCCCGTACCCCAACAATTTAAGGTGCTAAAAGCAGTTGGGTCGTCGACTCTCAGGGGTCCCTGACAGCCACCGCCTCCGTAGCACAGAATCGAACAGAAACACAACCACAAAAGAGACTTACCGGAGGTTCTGCATCTACACCATGTAACAGTATGTTGTACTGACGGTTCACAAGACTAAGACTGCCGCCTGATACACGACCACGGGGGACTATATATGGGGGGGAAACACTGACGTCACACGTCCGGTAGCATTGCATACCGGATCACATAACGTGGTCATTGACCACGTGACAATATTACAAGACCTCCTGGGAAAATGCCATCGGACATTCTAAGGGCATCCGAATGGGCTTCTTCTGGCAGTGAACGGCCGAATCAAGTTTGATTCCAATCAAAATTTGATTCGAATCAGTGATTCAAATCAATTTTGCTTGATTTCCCGATTTTTTATTCTAACCTAGTTTTGGTTTGATTTTTTATTCTGATTTTGTCATTTTTCAATGAAAATGATTCAAATCAATGATTCTTTAAAAAAGAATCAAATTTTTTAGAAAATGCATTATTTTTATCCTTATTTATTTTATACGTCACAACGTCGGCCTTTATTAGCAAGCATTACATTAGCAAACTTACTGTACGTCAAGTCTCAAGTGTCAGACTACAAGCATGCTTCAAGTGAATTTCAGCTTATATCAAGTATAAATATAGATGTTGGAAGGTAAGAAATGTTACATATTTGAAATAATACTTAGATAACTAATGACTCACTGAATATCTGAAATACTATCATCCAGTGTTCTGCCGAATAAGGAAAAAATTTATTTGAATATGAATACGAATAAAATGAAAATTGAATCGAATAAAGAATAAGAATAAAGAATAAAAATAAAAAATGAAGAATAAAGAATAAAGAATAAAAATAAAATATATTTTTATTCGTATTTCGAATAAATTTTCGAATAAATTTTCGAATAAAATAAATTCTAATGATTTTCTTAATTTAAGGATGATGTTTAGATTTTTGAATCATAAAATTAAAAACAATTAATAGTAAATAATTAAGCAAGTGATTTGAAGCAATCAGCCAATTACACTTCCAGTCAAATGACTCCAAATTTCTGAACAGCTCACACCTGTCTTACACTCACACGAGTCACACCTATTCAAAATTCAAGTAGCCCTATTGTATTAGCATTCAATTATAAAAATAAATGGCATTATTTGATAATTTTATTACCGAAATGCCTAATTCCAGTTGCAAGATTTGATACACTTTAATACGTAAACGTAACAGCTTAGTTTTATACTTTAAGTTCTTCCAATTGGCAACTCAGCCAATGGCAGAGGACGTTGCTCAAAATTCTTCTCGTGGTTGCAGACGAATTTTAAGTGTCTAAGTCATAGCAAAAGAAGTTGGAACTTGTACGCAAAGTGACTCAAAATTGCTGTGATTGTACTTTTGTTTACATAGTTGTTTTTAAAATGAGTCAAATATTAATTTAATTTATTATTAATTTAGTTTAAAATGAGTAAAATATCGGCAATAAGTGCTGAAAAATAAAAATTTTGTAAAAGGGGAATTAATTCTGCATTAATTTTTGTGTGATAAAACCTGTGATGAATTCTATAGAAGGTCGATCGAACCTAAAAGTCACCATTAATTTGTCAGCAGAAAAATAACTTAGAATATCTTTCCTTGTACGATAAAATGGAATAAGACGACGCTTTTTGGCTCGGCGATTTTCGGCTCGCAATTCATTATCACTCCCCGTAGATAAATCGTCAAAATTATCAGTTAAATTACCCATATCCTCTAAGAATTCATCAATGACGTCATTACAATAATCGGCCATTGTGTAAACAAACGCAACGCCACTGCCTATTCTCACCGCTACTTATAGAACTTAAGCCCGTAAGTCAGTTTCAAGGCACCTAAAAGGTACCTTGAGATTTGAGAGACTTAACTTAGTTTTAATGCTCGACTTTTGAGTTTTCAAGTCCAAGTTTCTTACTTGAATTGAAATTTTTTGTTCGGAATTCAACTTCGGGTAAAGTCTGAAAATTTTTTCAAGTCAAGTAGGAAAAACGCCTAAGTCAAGTCCAAGTCAAGTCTAAGTCGGCGTTCGGAATACGACCCCAGAAGTAGTATCACTAATTCAAGAGTGTGCTAGTAGCAGACAATTATTGGCCTCATGACATTTTCAATGGCTAAACGGAAAAAATAACTCCAAACAAAAGAGCAACGGCTAGCGGAAACAAAGATTTTTAAAGTTAGAGGAACTTTATTTTTTATTCGATTTTTCCATTTAAATTTTGGATAATCGAATAAAAAATAAAAATAAAATACAGGTAAAAAATATTCGAGAATAAAGAATAAGAATAAATCGAATAAAAATTTATTCGAAATAAAGAATAAGATTTTATTCGTATTCTTATTCAGAATACGTTTTTTATTCGAAAGAGCTTTATTCGGCAGAACACTGCTATCATCTTTCTCGCAGTAATAAGCTTAACCGAAGCAAATAAGCATTCATATTTTTTCTCGCTCACTAATGAAGAAAAAAATTGACACGGATATTGCTGAAAATGTTACATTAGAAGATGAAAGTGATGAAATTGTGAGGGGAATGAGCGAAGATTCTGATTTTCATATAGATTCAGAAGACGAACCAAATGATCATGATTTGCTACTTGAAGAAGGAGAAAGACATAGGACCAATTCTTCTCAAAGCAGGTTGTCGACCAGCAAATCAAACGAGCAGAAACTGGGGTATGAGCAACTAGTTTTGCAATACTTTGAATTTCCCGAAAGTCTCAAGAAAAAGAAAAGGGATGAAATAAAAGAAAATGAAAACATCAGTGGGAAATGTTTAGTGTAGGAAAAAGTATTCTTGTCGTCCTTTTTCAGCCAGCAACTGGCAAAGGCATCTTAAGGTTAGTTGCACTTTACTGCTAGACTGGCAATATGCGTTTACAACATTTTCATAAATTTTTTTCTATATTCTATAGACACATTCTACTGTATACCAGGAGTACACCAAGAAGTTGAAAGAGGCTAGAGAAGTTAGGAAGTCTAAATCTAGGTCCACATCCAGCAATTAAGATATTGTCGCGGTTATTTGAGGCCCCATGGACTAGTTGTCACGTCCGGCGCTTCTGTATCGGCTATTGACCGCAACTCTACCCGAGATGTCCGGCAGTCTTGTCAGCAGATATTTCTCCCGGTAGCTGCTGTCTACGTTAGTGCATAAATACTTGTGTGTGTCCCTTGCTGTGCCCCCAGTCTAGTTGTAACTGTTTGTTAGTACTGTGTGTGTGTGAGTGCACCGACAATGAATACAATCTTAATCGCTACTTGAGTCTCAGCGTTATTCCTCGGTGCTACATGGTGGAGATGCAGAACTTGTGGTAAGTCTTTGCGCTGTTTCATTCTATTGTGCTCTAGTTGTGCGGAGGCGGAGGCTGTTAGGGGCTTCCGAGAGTCGTCGACCCAACTGGCCTATGCGCCTTAAACTGTTGGGGTACGAAGCCACAGCACCGGCCGTGTGACGGGCGATTAGGGTGCGATAGCGCGGGGACGGCCATAAGAATTTCTGGGGAGGTAGGTGGGACCTAGTGGTGATTAAGGGGGCGTAGAGGCGGACAGTGGTGCGCTGCAAGGCGGTAGATCATCGCCGGTAACGATTGAAAAATCGGGAGTTAGACGAAGAGTCGTTCGTCGGGAGGCGGTAGGTTACCGTTGTGAGCGATCTGAGGATCGGGTTTTAGACGAAGAGTCGTTCGTCGGGAGGCGGTAGGTTACCGTTGTGAGCGATCGGAAGATCGGATTTAGACGAAGAGTCGTTCGTCGGGAGGCGGTAGGTTACCGTTGTGAGCGATCGGAAGATCGGATTTAGACGAAGAGTCATTCGTCGGGAGGCGGTAGGTTACCGTTGTGGGCGATATGAGGATCGGGCTTTAGACAAATAGTCAGAAGGCAGTAGATGAGTGGGGGTGCTGGTAGAGCCAGGGGAAGACAACGCCCTCGCGACGAGTTTGGGCGATTTGCGCCAAGGGTTGATCAAGCAATTGTAGGTGGTATCGTCGAAACCCTCAACCCGAGTAACCTTGTGCGAAGGATCGGGAGTCGAGTGGACGACTGTGTAGGTGAGCCAGGAGGATTATCCGGGTGGGAAGACCGTACACGGGTAATAACGAGAGAAAATAATTTGGGGCAACATCAAGCTAGTATTAGCGAGGAGGAAACTCTAGCGTGGGCGGACGGCGAGGACAGCTCTGATTCTGAGGACAGTGAAGAGGGAGTAGAGTGGGATTTTGGCGCTTTTCGACGGAGATCTTCGGTTGCAAGCGCTCGATTGCTACGCGGCAGGTTAGCGAGAAATTCTGTTGTGGCCGCGGCAGTTGCCCCCCTCAATACCGTAGGGATGGCAGCCCAAATCAAATTCCAGACTCCACCCACATTCACCGGTCGGGATGGGGAAGACGTAGTGAGTTGGATCCATCGCTACGAAAAGGTGGGTAGATACAACCGATGGGGTGAAAACGAGTTACGGGATCACATTGAGCTGTCATTAGAGGGGGCTGCGGGCAAATGGTATGCGTGCATGGAGGCAACGGGCAATCTTCCCAATGCGTGGTCGGACGTACAAGGGCCCCCGGTGGTCAGGGGAGTTAAATCGACACTGTTGACACAGTTTACGCCCGTAAACTATGTGCGACATAACGAGGCCAAATTGCGTGCGAGGAAGCAGGGAATTGAGGAATCGACCCTGGAGTACTACTACGACGTGCTTGATCTGTGCAGGAGGGTAAACGCGCGTATGGCCGAAGCCACGAAGCTAGCGTATCTCTGGCAGGGGTTGAGACCTAGTGTACTAGAACAATTATGGAGCTTAAAGCCCACTAACTGCGATGAGTTCCTCCAGGAAGTAAAGCGCTTCCAGGAGATGACCGATCGAGGGAAGCAATACGAGTGGGCTATGGGAGTTATGGGAAGGGAGGAAAGACCCACGCATGACCCATCGCAGCAAGATGCAACGGTAGAAACGAGGTTGGAAAAAATCGAGAGAATGCTGGGAGTTATGGGAAGGGAGGAAAAACCCACGTATGACCCATCGCAGCAAGATGCAACGGTAGAAACGAGGTTGGAAAAGATCGAGAGAATGTTGGAGGAATTAATGTAGAGAAGAAAAAGAGCGGCGTGAAAGCAGCCGGAGACAGAGAAGGAGAAGCAGAGGGGAGGACTTGGCCAAGCTGAAGACCCAATTGGTAGAGAAGAGCGACACTGCATGGAAATTCTTCGATGGCGGGAGCGGTTGACTTGCTGAAAGTGGAAAAATCCCCCAACTTATGTTATTTTATGAACTCATGTACTTTTTTTTCTCTCTCTCTCTCGGTTGATGTTTGGCAAGGTATTGTCTTTGTAGAGTGTAGAGGGGTCAAATGTTCCCCATGGTATGTTGAGTTTTTGGGATATAGAGTCTTATAGGAAAGTAATAGCGGTCGGGACGACTCGCTATCTAGGGAGGGAGATGTCGCGGTTATTTGAGGCCCCATGGACTAGTTGTCACGTCCGGCGCTTCTGTATCGGCTATTGACCGCAACTCTACCCGAGATGTCCGGCAGTCTTGTCAGCAGATATTTCTCCCGGTAGCTGCTGTCTACGTTAGTGCATAAATACTTGTGTGTGTCCCTTGCTGTACCCCCAGTCTAGTTGTAACTGTTTGTTAGTACTGTGTGTGTGTGAGTGCACCGACAATGAATACAATCTTAATCGCTACTTGAGTCTCAGCGTTATTCCTCGGTGCTACAATATCAAGGCAAACGACTAAAAGTTAGACAAGCAAAACTTAATTTCTTCGCAGTCCAACATTAATTTCTTCCCCTATCCGTCTATGACAGATAGGGAGCAAAAAGTTATTAATAGGCTTATCGTGAACTACATTATTGACGAGGCAAGACCACTCCAAGATGTAGAATCAATCCCATTCCAAGCAATGGTAAATGGTTTAAACCCCCGTGCAAACATTATGCGTGTCAAAAAGCTAAAGAAACTCATCGAGACGGAGAGAAAATCCTACCATACGGAACTGCTTCAAAAATTCGAGTCAGGGAAATACGTTTGTTTAGCAGTTGACATGTGTGGTTCCCTTAATCGTAGCTTTATGGGAATCACTAGTCATTGGATCGATGAAGCATCCCTCGAAAGAAGATCTTCTGCTCTGGCTTGTAAAAGATTCCAAAGTGGGAAGTTCAAAATTACGACAATCTTTTTCTTTTTCAATCAGTATTTAAAATGAATAAATCCATTTATCTTTTATATTGCTGCTTTCAGGGCGACACACTTCTGATTCTTTTGCCAAAATGATTCAAGAGGTGATGAAACACTTCAAGCTTGGTAATAAAGTAAAATCCATCGTTACTGACAACGGATCAAATATATGCAAGGCGGTTAAGAGTTTCCAAGAAGAAAAGAAGACAGTTGTGAAAAAGAAAAGGCTTGCTGCAGCAACTTTGGCAAAAGAAACCGAAGAAAAGGTTGGCTTTCGTAACGATGGAGATACAGACAGTGACTGGGGAGACGAAGATCTTGAATTTATCGACATTGAACTGGAAATAGTAGATTCGGAGAATGACGGGATCATATCCATTGGTGTTGTATTAGATGCTCTGATTGTCCAAGACAAGGACGAAAACGATAAAATTACCGTTTACAATACCGCTTATATCCCGGAACAAATACGTTGCGCCTCTCATCTCTTGGCCCTACTGGCGTCCGCTGATTTTACAAAGATTTTGCTTACTAATCGCATCTTTAACGAAAATTAAAACCGTTCTATGGGCAAGCTGCCAAAATTGTGGAATAGATACAACCGAAGTACCCTAGCATCAGATACAGTTCATTCCGTTTTCGGTAAGAACTATGCTTGAAATATTTGTGAATGGAATTTAAAAACACATTTATTTGTAAATTTGTTAAGGTTGTCAGCTCAAAACACCAGGTGAAACCCGATGGAATTCTAAATTTGATGCTGTAGAGGACATTCTATCCAAAGATCGAGCTAAATTAGATGAACTTATGTTAAGGCTGCAACTGGAGACTCTCGACGAAGAGGACAGGATTTTACTAAACGAATTTTTATTAGTCATGAAACCGATAGCTGTTTACCTCCCCATGTAGCAAGAAAACAGCCCAAGGATGTCCCTCGGCCATTCTGGTCGGATATTTGGGACATCTTTAGAATATCTCAGAAAGAAACCAGCAAATCCTTAATACGTCCTAAGGATGTCCTTCGGATTGTTCCTTGATTGATTGCTGCCTATTCATATCGTTCTCATGTACCATGGACGTCCAAAATGAACTATTCCGGGCACTATACGGTCACTCAATTTTTGATAGATCCTCCTGGACTTTACAATATGTTGCTGAGTAATTAAGTTTGTGATTTAACGGAAAATCAAATGTATTCTAAGTTTTTTTACGTCACAGTTATTTTGTTTATCAACTGAACTGACCAATAAACAGAAAATAATCAAATCAAATGAAAAAGTAACGGATTTTTTTTTATTTGGATGATGAATAATTCTTATTCAGATGCGCTGTGCCGGCTTGTCTTCAGTGATCGGCTTCCTGTCCTTTGCGTGGCGCAAGTAGTCACGAATGTGCTTTTCCATTTTTTTTTTTGTCTGTTGCCCCTTTGGAATCTGGACTGTCTTTGGTAGCACCTGAAGTATTTAAATAATGGGAAATGAATCTATGGAATAGAAGACGTAAGAAAACACCGCAATACTTATAATGGTAGACCACACTTCAGTGTCTTTGAGCTTTCGATTTCTCCTCAATCCATCAACACTAAATTCTCGTTGGAGTGCTTTCGTCATTAGCCTGGAAATGATTCTCCTAATGAGATCTCCCGTATCATTCCCACCTATCATCTTAAGCTCATCTACCTGTAAAAAAATAAATTTTAGTTAAAAGTGATTTACGTGTACAATTTAGAATAAGTATTTAGAACAAAGAGTTCACACCACAAGCGCAAGTTATAGCAAAATAGAAAAATTATTTTGATGAATAGAGTTTCGACACTTACTGTTTGTTGTTTGAACTCTTTGTCCTTCTTTCGACGGTTAAGGGCCATAAACTCGGTGTATGACGTCAGTGTCCATTTGTCGAATTCCTCTGGCTGATGTGATGCTGTATTCTTTTTGCTGAGGGCGTCGATAGATTTTTGCATGGTCCTAAGCCTAATCATCAGCTCGTAGTCAGCCTCCTCTCTATCTCAAGAATCGAAAGCTAGACCAATGAGATTTTTCTTGAGGTCCTGTTCGGAAGCTGAAGAAAATCTATTATACTTGCTTACGTAAGAAGCAGGGAAAAATCTGTAAGTCACCTGGTTTACGATTACTCCCGATGTTTCTGTCTTTACCGCAGGCGGATTGAAATGTCTAGGATGATAGACGAGAACACAGTTTTCTAGAAGGACTTCCGTTAGCTGTATTGAAGGTAGACAAAAAATTGAAATATTATCACGATTGTTTGAACCAAAGTTTCGAATACCTGAAGAAGTCGGTTTAGGTAACAGGTAATCCTCCCCAAGAACAAAACATGAATTTTCCTGCTCCTCTTCGTAAGAAGATAAAAAGTTTTTGCCCGATTTAAGAGAAATAGCCATTTAACTATCTTGATTGTTTGAATAACGAATTCTGGTTACATTTCGTGCTTTTCTTCCCACAAAGCTAGTCCTTGCAACCTAAAATACAGTAATAAATAACAAATTAAGAAATTACTTCAAATTGCTACAATAGTTGGTTTGAAATGTGAAGGGAACCTGATGATTCAATTGTGGCGAGCTTTGTATAGATGAAATACGATAATTTCCCTCATTTGAGTCTTGTTCATGCTCACCTGTTTAAAATTTGATTGAATGAACAATTTTAGCTGCTCTTTAAAATCTACATTAATAAGAAAGCTACCTTTTTCTGCGTCAAAACCAAAGGATATCGAATCCTGTGTTTGCTCAAAGTCGTCGTTTTCACGATGAGCGTTCCTTTCCGTGGGCCTAATCACAGACCGCTTCCCTTTTGTCTCTAAACAGCTCGGACGACTCATGTTGAACTCGCCACGGGATTTCGAAGTATTTTCGTGTCCTAACAATAAAAAAAGAAAATGATCTCTTCTAGATCAAAACATAGTGCAAACTATATATAATGGTTTACTACCTTTTGTATTGGGAACCGGTGGCGCCAATTTGACTTTCGCTGAATTTCTGATTTTCTGAATTTAAATCGTTGGAGGAATCACTACCATCAGAGGACCAGCTTTCACATCGATTCCTCCTTTTAGAGGATGTCGAACGTCTCAGCTGGCTTTTGCTACGGTAACCTGGAGAATAATCACAACAAAGAAGTCGTTTCGATGCGATTTTTGCCCGTTTGCCTCTGCCCAAGCCCTCTGGATCAGTGACAATTAAGTCCTTCTTCTTCATACACTGAATTCCGTCCTCAAGAAAACCTAAAAATGAACAAATTTACAGTATATTAACATGTGTATCTAATGAATTCAATAATTTTTTTTAATTGAAATATTACAGTACGATTTAAAAATTTTTATTTCGATCAGCTGCCACGTAACTACATTTGGCTCAACTCTTTTGTTCAGCAGTTTGTCGAATCTTTCCGATTTAATCCTCTCATCTGGCGGCCAAAAGCAGCGATGCCCGTCATCAACGACCCAATAGACCACGAAAGGATGCTGAGTTGCCAGGTCTGGAAAAGGTCGAAAATCTCGATTAGGGACAACATGCCTGAAATTATCACAGCCCTGTTATGGAGCTTCATTTTCTATTAAATAATACAAAGTGAAAGAACGGGTTATTTTAGTGTTTAATATTTTTAAAGGATTTGTCATCATTCTGGCCTTTTAAAAAGGTAGTATATACCCATTTTTCAATTTCTCATAATTGGTAATTAATATTAGTTGGCCCTTGTTTTCATTTGTAGCAGTCATGGCTGGCTTGGCTACGAACCAAACCATTGAGCTATACCGTCTGTCACCCTATGTCAAAGAATTAGTCCCTAAAGAGCAAAAGAAGTACATAGAAAAACTTGTTACTTTAGATTGTGACTATCCTTACTTATTCCCATCAGAGCTTTGAAAAAGTAACGAGCTTCCAAATATAAACGAGCATGACGTTTTCCAATACTGCGTAGCAAAACATAGCAAAAATTCTGGATTGCAATTATCTGCATATAAAGCAATTAGAGATGCAGAACAATATGTCAGTTATGGATGGGTCAAGGATGGTTTTAGTGCAAAATTACCCAATTCTGTGGTCATTGTTACTTGTAGAGTGCATCATTCACGATCAATTCGAAAGTCACTACTTAACCCCTGGGCTGCCATCGCAAGAGATTTGTCCATAATATGTTCGAGCTGTGACTGTGAAGCTGAGTATGTGTTTTTACTATTGATTTTATTGTTTTTAATACTAAGAATTTGTGCATATTTAGACTTGGTGAAACTTGTTCCCATGTAGGGGCAATGTTGTACAAGATCATTGCAGTTAATAGCATGCATGTACATCGAAGATGGGTTGATACATCTAATGTCAATGATTTGGTATTCTAAAGACTATCACTTAATATTCTGTGTTTTTTATTTGCCTTTGTTATTTACAGAAACTCTTCAAACGACTTAGTGGAATGAACGAAACAATTTACAAATCAAAGGGACGCATCACTAAAAGCCGGAACAAAGTTTACGACTCTGCTGAGATACCATTAATGTCCTAAGAAGAGCAAAATGAGTTTGAAAAGGTCCTGTTGAATAACAAGGCAGTTCAACTACAAGTAGTGAATAAAAACGAGGTCTTCAAACATTTCAAACCTCCTGATCTCCCAGTGGCCTTTGGCATCCTGTTAAAAGTTCGCTAGTAGGGAAGTCTTATGAAGAAGTAATAGAAGAATGTGAGCGGTTGCAAGCAAGTTCTATACTAAGTGTCACTGAATTGCAGTCTAATAATCTGAACAAATGCACCATTGGACAAAAGAAAACTCCCCTGTGGCAAATATATCGCAGTGGAAGAGTTACAGCATCAAATGCTTATGCAATTTACAATGCCAATCTAAATTTACCTGCACTTTGGTTACAAAAAATATCTTGCTACCCAACAGAAAAACCCTTCGCAACAGAAGCAACTAGGTAACCATCAAAGAACGTCTTTCTTTAGAAGTAATGCTGATTTAATTTCTATTTAATGTTAGGTACGGAATTGACAATGAGAGTAGGTGTATTACTAAGGGATGCAAATTGATAGAAAAAAAGAACCTACATAAACAATTCAGTGTTACAAAATGTGGGCTGATAATCTCAACCGAGTTTCCTGAAATAGCTGCTTCTCCAGATTCGTTATTTACTTGCAAATACCATGGATTAGGTGTTATTGAAGCTAAATGTTCCTGGAAACATAGGTATTTTCAAAGTGTCCCTTGCTGCTTTCCAACATTATTTTACATATATAACTTAAGGAATGTTTTGCATAAAATTCTAGGTATGCTAGCAGTTTGAGGGAAGTCTGTGCTTCAAATAAAGACTTTTATTTAAGCTACAATGAACAAACTTAACAGTTCCATCTAAAAACTAATCATCCGTACTATTTTCAAGTGCAGCAACAACTACTTGTAACGAAGAGAACATTCGCATTCATGGTTTATATTGAAAAGGACGTGGCAGTTGTGTACGTTCCCGAAAACAAGGAGTTGTGCAACGAAATTAGAATAAGGTCCAAGTTCTACTTTAATCAAGTCTTACTACCTCAACTTGTCAGCGATCATTTCTATGCCAGTCACCATCTTAAAAGTGTGATAGAAGACAATTCAGTGATTCAAGTTGAAATGGCTGTTGTTCATTCACAAAATGTGTCATCTCCAGTTAGTCAACATCACTCTGTACATCATGTTCCTGTTATTGTGATGCCAAATGTGATCTCAGGTCCTGTAACTATCCCACAGAGTAACCTTTTAGAAGATAACAGATTAGTCAACAGAGAAAATGAAAGGTCTTCAAATTCATTTTATTGCATCTGTCAACAAAATCGACCTGGTGAGGATATTGTTGTTTGCAGAAACGTCAACTGTATTGTTAAAGTCTTTCACAAATCTTGTATCGTACCTAAGAGAGTTCGCTTTGGTCAAAAGTGGTTATGCAAACAATGTGTGTCTGATGAAAAGAAGGAAAAGAAAAGTATCGGAAAAGAAAACCAACAGCGTAGCACGGTGAATGCAAAAAGATTGCGAAACAGTAATACTAATCCTGTACCCAGTAAAACACGCAAACCATTACAATCTATAAATGTTCCATGATAAATTAACGCATTAATGTAATGTCACGAAAAATAAAAATCCAGATGTAGTTTTCATCACCATGACTTCATTTATTCGTTGGTATTTAAGTAGGAGGTACAACACTTGGCATTGCATTAAGTAAACAACAACAAACAGTAACTACTTTATCAACAAAGGTTTCGTCATGTGGGTCTGTGCACAAATCACGAATCTTTATTGGGCCGCGTAATATAGTATACTTCTTGCGCACGTTTCCAATAACGCGCCAAGGATTATTTTGCGACATCGTTTGAAGTACATCTGCCTGAAAATAGAAAGAGTTAGTTTGTTCCACTGAAATGCACGTAGTTATTTTTTAAATTATACATTTTTATTGTTCCATCTAAAATCCAGGTTAATGATAAATTAAATCTCTCTACGCAACATGAGGTTGCATCAGGAGAGGAAACACCGCATATGAATTTAAGTGTTTTGTTTGTAGCGGTAGTTTTACCCCTTTACATTTAATTCTATCTACTGGCTAGGCTTTCGAAGGACCAAATTTTTGTACTAAAAAAAATATGAATAAACGATGAGGCGACAGGGTACGTAAAGAGATCTTTTTTACAAGTAAATTCTTGGCCAATTGCCAAAATAGACTGATTAAGCAATTGTACGATGTTTCTTATTAAGATAACTGTGAGGTCGTTAAGGAAACCACAGTTATTTGGCTTCAAACACGACAAAAACCATGGGCCGAACTTCATCTGATAAAATTGTTTGCAAGAATTCAAATTCATAGGCAAAGGTCCCCCAGTACGTACATTAGCTAGTCGAATTTCTCTTGAATCTAAATTTTTGAGTAAAATGCCCTTGTTCATACACGACTCTTGTTCTTTTATTCATTTTACAACCTGTTGCAATGGACGATTGGCGTACCTGAGATATTTTTTGATTGACTTCCAGGAGTGTTCAAACGGAAATGCACTGAAATTTTCTAAAAGGCCGTACTTTCTGACATCAGCTGGTAAATTAATAAGGTTGTGAACCGTGTATGAAATGTAGTGGCATCCTTAGAAATTTTTGAATTCTTTAACAAACAATTTAAAAAGCTGATCTGCATAAGAGTTGTGTTCTCTGAACCATTTGTCGGTGGCTAAATTCTAACAGCAACATGCCGTACTAAGAAATTGGCAGAATTCTTTTAGACACGCAACCTTTCAGGACAACGGGTCCCGTGTATAAAAGAAATTGGCGAAATTCAGTCGCTTTAAAACGCGGAATTTCCTTCGACGTTCTAGATTTTCTCGCAAATTCTTTGGGAATTGCTTCTTTGAGAGAAACAAGATGATCAGACAACGAGTTTCACTTGCAATTAGAAAGGCGGACTGATAGTGGACCCCCCTTCCAAAGGAGAAAAAGCTTTTTAACAACACCCTGATAGATTGTGTGCATAGGATCAACAGGGAAATCCTCCACCATATCAATATTAAGAACTTCCAGTGCGGATATACTGGTGTGATGATCTTCATCTAATTTCGATCGGAAAGAATGATCGGTTCTTAAATTTGCGTTTGTTTCCAGAAAACCCATTCTATGTTCAATATAATCACCATCTACGTCACATTTGGTACAAGCAGAAAAGCCCGAGTGTCCTTTTGTTTACTTTTAAACGCAAGGGCTGTCGCAAATAAAACCGTAAATAGAAAAGAAAATAGTATGACTCTTGAAAGTAACACCAAATTGATGTAAATTGTTAAGTTCATCAATCAGATCAGAAAGATATTCGTTCAAATTAGCCGGCTTTTGAGTTCCATGATAAATGGCGACAGGAAAGACTTTAATGTAGGGTAGGTTGGCAATTAAACCGGATACAACCCAAAATTGACTCGAGATACTTTTTGGCAATTGACATACCATCAACGTGAAAAAAACGTCAATTCGATGGGGAAGTGAAAATTCCGGTAGGAAAGAAAGAACATTAACAATCCCAGTGAAAACACCAACAAAATAATGCTTCCCCTTATCAACGTCTTTTAACGCAACATTTCGAGGGGTTTTAAGCAAGGTTCGAGCGGTTTTGGCAAATCTGTTCCCCATGTCTCTGATCGGCAAATGGCAAGCAAATCGTCGATATCTTTTAGCTGCAAACTTGATCTGGCTGCCCAGGAAGCCAATTTGCTCTTAAATGTGGGTCGCTCAGCAGGTTCGTCTACAGATACAGTATCAGACGATGATTGGTGTAAATCACAATCGCTAAATTCAAATGTATCTGCATCAGTATCTCCTTAAGATGACTCAGAATTATATCCAGGACCAACATTGATTTCCAATTCTTCCATGTTTCTGTTTGGAGCACCATTTCCAGAATGATCAAATGGTGCATCGTTATGCAAACCATTATCAGAAACAATAACCCTGTAATCTTCACCTCTTTCGTCATGTAAAACGTATTGGGCTTCTAACACTCTTTGAACTCTCAAACGTTTAGCTCGATCAGAAAGTGGCCTTGATCTAACCCTACCCCCTTTTGACAAAGACTCTGGAATTGAATTTGAGTCGGAACTGGAATGCGATGGGTTCCCTGACGCCATTGCCTGAATAACAAGAAGTTTTAGTAACAATAGTGTTTAAAAAAAGGCCATGCATGAAAAACGTGGCATTTCTCTAACTAAGAAATGAATTGGGAAAAAGAGCAAGACAAAAAAAAGCCTTCGTAAATTACGAATAATAGGCCAAAGTGTGCAACATAAATGTAAGGGAATTTATATGAAACAAAATATACACTTACCATTACCAAGAACGATGAATAAGTAGAAAGTGAATCAAGTTCACAAAATGAGACGAGAAATCACAAAACGAGAATGGGGGATAAAGTGGTAAGCAGCGACTATCCACGTTCAACCCGAACACGCGATTGGCTAATGGGACAAGGGCGACTATGCGACGAGAGGAAAACAAGCGGGATTGCCAAAGTAGTATTATAAAAAGCTAAATCATAGTTGAATCATAACTTATAGAATATTTAAACATTTGCCTAATTTTTATGGTTAATATTTTAAAGATAAATTAAAAATTGTTCGATTAGTAATAGAACATTAAAAGTAAGCTAGTGATAGAAAATTACACTTAAAATTTTTTTTTTAAGAATATGATTCGGTTTTAAGAAGCATTTTTCTGCATCTGGGGATTGCTGAATTTGTCTATCATCACAACATTTTTGGTTTCTCAGTCTGATAAAAAAAAATGTGGAAAATTTCATATGATCAAAAATGTAAAATGCAAAGAATCAACGCCAGGTGGAAATGTTTACGCCACAAACCCGATTAGGATTTTAAATCGGAGTTGGTAATCGGGAATCCAACCATAGATCACAATCAATTGATTTACATAACAATATAATCGATCGAGTTGATACCGATAATTATGATAAAATTTGGTGAACTTGCCCCCATCACCCCGATAACTAACCCGACCCAACTTTGAAGTTTGAACTCTGATGACAACTACATTGATACTTGTAGGCCGATCACGCCCGTTTTTAATGTTTCATCTTACTCCACCAATTTTGCAAATGGTGTCGGGGCAATCGGGGTAAGTTTAAATTTTCCCCCTCGGCAACCTGACTGGCGAAATACTCTCTTGCAAAGCACGACATTTCGTTCACGGAAAGGCTACTAACCCTTTGGTTTTATAATGATTTTGTTTAACTCTTTGTAAACCAAAAAGCAGACATGAGATATTAGTCAGGTATTTTTATGTCTTTCAGGGACGTCCGATGGAATTCACTATTCCATATACTATAACTATGTCCACTTTCAAGTTAGAACCGGACTTCAAATGGATGTCCGGTAAATATCCATGATGGATGGAACAAGTTGGATTTAAAATGGACATCCCCAGGATATCCTGTGCCACATAGGTCGACAAATTGCAAGGAGAAAAAAACAATTTCGTCGGCTGCGTTTTACCTTGCGTATTGAAAATAAGGCACGACATTGGGACGATTGCTAGTAAAAAAATCCAACCCAATGGATTTGGGTATTTCATCAGAAGAGGAATTCTGAATCATATTGAAAAAAGGTTTCCTTTATACTAAACATATTAAAACATCCTGTGTACCTAATCATAATCAATTCTTATTGTCAATTGAATAGATTTGAGACTGGGTTCCAAGATGACGAATTGGTGATTGCCACTTGCGTTCATCCGAAGTTCAAGCTCGATTGGATTCAAGATGAAACTGATGTGAGATCTTACAGGTAGTTAATAGCTAGCAAGATGGCTGTTATTCAGGAAATGGAAAACAATGAAGTGTCTGCTACTTGTGACCGTGACCCCTTGGATTTCCCTTCCAAGAATACTGCCACTCTAGACGAGCTTGAGTTGTTTTTCATTGACAAGGATAAATGTCTAGCTATGCTTGACAAATATCCAAGAGTAAAAAGTTTATTCTTAGAATATAACACAATTTTACCATCAAGTGCGTCAGTCGAGAGGCTGTTCAGTGCTGGGGCACTTGCACTAACCGCACGACGAAACCGTGTTGCCGAAGACATTTTTGAGACTTTGTTGCTGCTCAAAGTTAACTCAAATAACAAAAATTAATATTCCTTGTCAACTTCTTAATATTAGATGTACTTTGAGACTGTCATTTAATCTAGTTTGAAACGTTGATCTCTGCACACTACAGAAGAATAAGCATCTGAAATTCTGAATAAACTAGACCACACTGAAAACTGTTGATTCTGATTTTTGATTTTTGATTCTTGATTCTAATTTTGATTGTGATTCTTGATTCGTGATTCTGAATAAAAAATCATTTAATTATTCTGATTTTTGATTATCTGATTCTTTGATTGTGGGATTCTATTGAGATTTGATTCGAATCACATTTCATTTTGATTCAGATGATAACTGTCTTCTGGCTATAAACAAGAAATCATTTGCGAAAACAATTAATCCTCTTTCAAACCAGGCGTCACATTCATGTTAATTGGAGAAATCTTTTGATACTACTTCTTAATATTGTAAAATACTTATGAAATATTTATCGGTTATTCTTCATGTAGGTTATTTCGTATTTCTCATTCTTATTAACTATAATTAAATGTTTGCTGCTGGAGATGCCCAGCAGCTGTCTTATAAAATTATCTGCTTATTATAATTTTTTACACTTATTGTTACAGATTCACTGGGTGTATTACTCGTAGGCAGGTTGCACGATACACAGCAGTACACGACAGCACTAAACAGTACTAACAACACTACAGCTACACAGAATCACTTAGTCGTTGTGTTTGTTTACTCGTCCTTTTTTTGTGAATGTTTTATTTGAAAGCAAAATTAGGAAAGAAATTAACCTGTGCTATTTGTGGAAATGTATATGAAGACGGCAGCAGAAAAATTGGTGTTTTTTCAGTACCAAAGAATATGTTTTCTCGGTGGAAATCGATCATACCTGAACTGAAAGAAACAGCGAGACTGTGCGACATTCATTTTGAAGAATCAGATATAGTGAAGGGTTTCTAAAACGGGCAGAATTTTCATCCCCTACAAAACTGGAGATTACTTAAGTCAGCTATTCCAAAATTTGTCTTGGGTACATTACAAATGTACTACTCTCAATTTACGATGAAACAACTTAAAGTTTTTAAAACAGTTAAAACAAATGCAGAATCCCCATCTGCTCGTAAACCTTTAAAGCAGCTGTTAAATGTCATTGGCCATAACAACCGCTTGCCAACAAAAAGACAAAATAATTGTCATTCTACTGCACAAGCAAATGCCAGAAAACGTAACTACATATCAAGCAGTAATTCAAATTTGAAACCGCTTGTAACATTTTCCCCCTCCATTTCACAGGCTGCAGGAAAGAAGTAAACAATAAGCCCATTGCTGGAGAGAGTATGGTTCAGGAAATAATTTCGTCACAACAGAGGTAATCGAAATAATTGGATTTCATTTGTATTGCAATTCTTATTTTTTTTCCTTTACTTTAGTCCACAGAAAGTATTGATTGTTTCTTTTAATGAATGTGCAAGCCAGGGGCCGTAGTCTGAACTTGGATTGAGTATCAATCCAGATTGGCCTCCATTGACTTGACATGGCCATCCAGATTGGCTTGACGCTCAAGCCAAGTTCAGACTACGGCCCCAGGATGACCTGATTTCCAATCCATCACAAGATCAGGATAGCTATTGCGAGCATGGGCAACTTATGCCAAACCACTGCCTACAACTGTCAATACAAATGTTTAAAAAGAGACTCGCACATAACTTTTTTTCCAAAATTTTAATTTGGCTAACGTTACCTATTTTATCGTGAATTTTCCAGTAAAAAGTACAGCAAAACAAAAATAAATATAAATAAACACAAGTGAAACCAGAGTCCAGAGTGACACTGCCAAAGAGAGTAACAGCTGACAGGTAGTGATAGCAAACCTCCCAAACGCTTGCCTAGTACAGCAACGCTACGCGTGGTGGCAGTTGCTTCACTGTTACCGTTTTCTGGCACGTCCGCACTTTCCCTCTCCCCCTCTCCCACCCACCGGGTGATCTCACTTTGAAACACCCCCTCAAAAAGCTATGACAAGGGCTTACGGCCAAATCCAACAGTGTGGCCATACCATTTCCTCCTAGACCATGGCTAGACCTTTCATGTGCCAAGCCAAAGACATTGTGGTGGAAAATTTAAACACGGTGAAGTCCCCCAACCCTTTTATTTTTGAAAAAATAATTTGAAATTGTCCCAGTTTACGCCAGGACAATTAGAATTGTACGAGATTATACGCTTCGATTTGAACTTGTGTTGACCTGTATTGAAACAGCTGTTTAAAGGGGGGTAGGGAAAAAAGGGGAGTAACCGGCCGTCGCCTCCTCAGACCATTCACTGATACAGAGATAGGGAGGGGGGGGGCGGGCAAATAAACAAACGGAACAGCAAACAAATAAGCAAACAAACAAAGGAAAAGGGGGGAGCAGCACAACAATGACTCCGATCTTCTTCGTGGCTCGAATTTCTCATGGTGTCCATGAGATGGCTATCCGACTCTTAGTCCCCTCGACCACGATATCCCCGGCCTCTTCCACGGAAAGCGCTGTTGTTACCGGATGATCTAATAGAAAAAAGGAAAAACCATTATGATTTTAATTCGGATCTACCTAAGACGGACCTCACGAACGATAGATTATTTGAACTGTAAGTGGTGGGAATGGGAGGGATCTTTACAGTTCAAATCGAAGCGTATAATCTCGTACAATTCTAATTGTCCTGGCGTAAACTGGGACAATTTCAAATTGTACATATCGATTTACTAATCGATTTGAACTTGTGATCTTTAAAGCGACTAAAAATAAATACCCACATAAACTTACGACCTTTCCGAATATTACATCCATATAAATTAACGGGACGCGGTTCTCCCCCGTACAATGCGTATAAATAAATGACGTGAACTAGGACAAACGAACAGGAGCAAATTAAATACTTGTTTTTAGCTGCTGATTCCATCCGGCTGAAGGACAATTCCGACCAGTGATGGGTCTGTCGGTACTTCACGATGATAAAATTTTCTGAAGGTGGACGCGGAGGCCCAGTGACCCGCGCGCAAGACCGTATCAACTGAGATTCCAGCTGCGATTGCCTTCGAAACCGCGGCCCCCCGTGTTGAGTGGGCCGAGAACATATTGATGTCTATGCCCGCCTCTCTCAAGACTTGTTTGATCCAGCCAGATATCGTGACGCTCTTGACCGGATTGTGCTGACCTACTGAGCTGATAAACAGCGAGCCCTCGTTATGAGGGCCCCTGAATACCTCTGTTTTCAAAATGTATGCTCGTAGGCACGCAACCGGGTCCAGCAGCTCGTCATCTAGCTTTTCTAATGAGAAGGACTGCAGCGATCCTGCTTTCTAAGCCTTGCGAGGTCTGTTGAGGGCGAAGGAGACTCTTTTTTCTGCGAATATTATGGACTTTAAATTTACCGAAGCCAAGTCTGATGCTCGAAACAAGGTGGCTAGGGCCAAGAGTGTCGCTAATTTCGACGCCAGCGCGCATAGAGAGAGGGCCGCATTTTCTTTTGTTTTGAGATGAGACAGCACTGTATCTACATCCCAAACGGAGTCATACTTGGCTGCTGGGGGTTTTTTGTTGTAAATGCCTTTCATTAATAATAAAATCTTTGGATGTTGGCCCACTGGGAAGCCTTCAACTTTTTCCAATGTGGCGGACAGGGCGGATCTATACACATTGACCGTACTGTATGATTTTGACCTGGATTGCTCCGCCAAAAAGGCCGTTACCACGATCAAATCATTACACATGGGATCCGAACCCCTTCCCACACACCAATCTGCCCAAATTCGCCAGGCACTACCGTACGCGCTGGTTGTATTTGATCTGATGGCCCCCACGAAAAGCTCGACCACTTCTCCCGAAAAACCTTGCTTTCCGTACATCGCCCTGACAATTTCCAGGCGACTAGCCGGAAGCCCGGAACGCTGCATAATGGGTTCGTCTCCCCTTTGACCGATTTCAGCAGCCCTGGGCTCGGCCTCAAGATCCGAGGGTGTCGCACGCCATGCTCAACAGCGATGGGAACCACGGCTGAGCCGGCCAAAGTGGGCAGACCAATAAAATCGACGCTTCTTCCCTCCGCGCTTTCGACAGGCAATCCCGAATGACTGCGAATGGCGGGAACGCATATGCCCCTTTCAGCTCCGCCCAATTCAGAGAAAACGCATTCCATGCCCAGGCTCCGGGCTGTGGGTTCCAGGACACAAATTTTGGCAGCTGCGCGTTCCAGGGATTCGCAAACAGGTCGATCGAGACCTTCCAAACTCTCCAAAGAGCTTGAAATGTCCTCGGATCCAGTTGCCAGTCGCTCCAATCGATCCTCCTTCTCGACTCCCTGTCTGCGATAACGTTCAAAATTCCCGGTAAATACTGCGCCCTTAATGTAACATTTCGCTCCTCACACCAGCGCGCAACTTGGACGGCCAAACGCGTCAACGATTCGGAATGTGTGCCCCCTTTCTTATTGATATACGCAACGGCCGTTGTGTTGTCCAGTCTGAGCTCGACAGTGCAGTTCGTTTCAAATGCGGCGAACGACCTGAGTGCATTGAAGGCGCCCAACAACTCCAACTCGTTGATGTGGCGTCTCGCCTCTTCCTGTGACCACGTCATACTGGTGCGGAGACCGTTACACTCCGCCCCCCAACCCGAAAGCGACGCGTCGGCGCAAATTGACATGATGGGCTCTGACTCAAACATAGACTGGCCTTCACCGGTGGCCAGGTTTTTCGCCCACCACTCTAACTCTTCTTTCGCTAGCCGTGAAAGGAAAATTTTTTCCTGCAGGTTCCCTTCATTCGCTCTTGCGCGTTCTATATAAAGAGCTTGCACCTCTCTGTAGTGAGCCTGTGCAAACGGCACAGCTGTTGCCGCCCAGGTAAAACTGCCTAACAGACTCGCTAGCTCCCTCAGTGCCACCCTTGATTTTTTTGACAATTCCGCACTCCTGGTTCCTATTGATTCGACCTTTTTTTCTGGCAAGCGGAACCGCATCAAAATTGAGTCAACCAACATGCCCAAAAATTCCATCAATTGGGACGGAGTCTCTACAGACTTGTCCGAATTGATCACAAAGCCCAGAATTTGTAAAAATTTTTTAATAAAATTTAGTTGCTCTACGATGACCATCTTACACTGATTCAGCAGGATGATGTCATCGAGATAAATGATCACCCTAAACCCGAGGCTCCTCAAGAAAGCTACAACTGGTCTTAAAAGCTTAGTGAATGCCCAAGGGGGCAGAGGCGAGGCCGAAGCAAAGACAGGTAAACTGGAACACTTCCCCTTCCCATATAAACTGAAGGAACTCGTGGAAATCACGATGGACGGGGACTGTCAAATACGCGTCTTTTAGGTCCAGCTGCACCATCCAATCCCCTTTTACGATCAAGTGTCTGAGCGAGGCCAGGTTTTCCATCTTAAAGTGTCTATATACCACAAATTGATTGAGACTTTTTAAATTAATTATAGGTCTAAATCCTCCCGACTGTTTCTTTATAATGAACATCTGGCTGACAAACCGGATCGTACTGGCCCTTACCGCCGCTCATTTTTGAATTAACGACCTGACTTCGTCCCGCCCAATGTTCAATTGTTCTTCTCCCATTCGTGCGTTCGACGGAAAATTAAGCATCGTGGGAGGTGACTCGAACTCAAGTTCCAGCCCGTTCCTGACCACATTAAGAATCCAAGGATCGGCTGAAATAAGTCCCCAAGCTCTCCAAAAATGTCTAATTCTTCCACCAATAATACTTAAAGCTACTGGGGGAGGGGAGCTAGAAAGGGAATATATTAAATCTATTGGGTACCTATTGTCGCTCCAATCTTGTTGGTTGTTATTCCACCGGCTAGCCGATCCGGGCCCTTGGCGGCCCTGATCACCTACGCCGTTTCTGGTATCCCGAGAATCTGGTTGCCGAAACTGGGGCGCGTGCCGTTGATTACCGTTGTCATCTCGGATGTTACCGGCTCCGCCACTGCTGTGGTTGGTCTGCCGGCCTCGGTAACTGCTCTGCTGATCGTGGGAAGAGGGTAAGGAGACACGCTCTCTGACTGGCAGCTTGCCCTTTCTCTGCCCTCCTACGTCCAGGTCGACCAGCTCTCTGACGAAACGCCCACTTTTCGATAGCCTCTTCATGACGGAGCTCCCAAACAGATCTTTTCCTTCACTGACTTCAAAAATTTCACGGTCTTCTAAAAGCGGAATGATCGCAGGGCCCACTATTTCCAGGATGTTCCGACGGCGCAAGTCAGAAACGTCAAAATAGGATCTTCCGATTAACTCTGCCAAATGACGGACTGCTTTACCCGCATCTCCTTCCAACTCTTTGGACTCCAAAAACGCAAGCACTGAGAAAACTGGGAGCATGGATTGTTGCACTTTGTAAAGAGTCTTCTCAACTTCATTGACTCCTTTTCCGGTTGATGGCCCTAACAACTTTTGCAATTTCAAGTGCATCTCGAAATCGATTGAGGGGACTTTAAAGTCCATGCTGTCTTCCACATCCAATCTGTATTTGGATTTCAGCTGCCCAACTCTCTTGTTGCTCGCTCCTCTTCTCAGTCTTTTCAGCATGCGTCTGCTTTGCTTGATGGAAGGCTTGAGTCTTTTCTTCTTACTACTCTTTGGGGCGTGCTGAGCTTCTATGAAGGAGGCTAGCTGTAACAGGGCCTGCCCCACCGCTGGAATCGGTCTCTCCTGAGCCACTCCGTCTGCTGCTGCCACTCCGTTTGCTGCTGCCACGGCACCCTCCGGAGCTTCCATCCCACCTGCATCACCATCTCTTCCTTGGGCCGGGACTTCTTCATCGGCTCCACCCAAAGTTGCACGAATAAGATTTGACAGTGCTACTGAGGCTGCGGCAGCATTCCCTGAACCACTCGCCTTCGGATTGCTGGGTTTTTTGTGGATACGATCGGGGGACGTGTCCCTTTTACTGCCCTTCTTCCTACGTGATGCGACGTACGAGTCGGTGGACGAGGCGTCCGAAGTGTCTGTCGAAGACGACGAAGTTGAAGATTCACTAGAACTAGTAGCTTCCGATTCCCTACGCCTTTTATTCCCCATCTTGCAATCGAACTTTCACAAAATAATTGACTGGTAAAGAACTACCGAAAACTGCGACTGCTCCCCTTCAACAGCTAGAATGGTCTGAGGAGGCGACGGCCGGTTACTCCCATTTTTTCCCTACCCCCCTTTAAACAGCTGTTTCAATACAGGTCAACACAAGTTCAAATCGATTAGTAAATCGATATGTACAATAATTTTAACAATCAGAAACCAAACCATTTAAAATCTTTTTTGCTGTTGGAAAGATGTCCGTAGAATGTAATATTTTGATCCATTGCACTTCAAATGTGACTAGCCGGCGGACGTCGCTGAACGACCCATAGAGGACATGGATGTCTAACGGACATTCGGCCATGAATCGGACATTCGATGGAAGAAATGTGCTATGTTGGCGTCTATGCGGATCTCTAATTTTTCCTTTTCTAGCAGGTGGCTTCCAATCTTTTTTCTAACATTCCTTTGATAGGTCTTTGTGCGAGTCAAGATTCGTGAGATGGGTCCTCTATGCCTTCTTTTTCGCTTGGATTATGTGCCTTCTCCTGCGTGCCTCAACTTCCCGTCAATCTTTCCTCCTTTGGTCAGAGAAAGAGGCGTTTCTCTACTCTCTGAAAGCTCTCCTAGTATCGGTCACAATTACATTACATGTTATATCCCACCCGTCCGACGTTTATAATTTAATTTAATTTAATTTAATTCATGACGAGATAAGGGACCATATAGAATTCTGTCGATTGTTAAAGGCTTACCAGTAGATAGGTAAATTCTTGTGCCGAAGTCGATAGGTGTAAGTAGCGATACATCCGGCAATTCCATCGTCACTGTCAAAATCAAGATACCTCCTCTGTTCACGTTTACATGCGATTCCCACAAATCTCGATGAACATTGAAATCTCCACTGCTCACAAATGGACTAGCTCGTGTAAATAAACTAAAAATTTTCTTCTTTTGAGGCAATTGTCTCCTCTCGGTGCGTAAGCGGAAATAATTTCTAGGTTTGCAAAGGTAATTGACGATATAAATATGGCAGCTCCTTCAATAGAACCAAAAGTAGGGTGATGGAGGGAAACTGAATCGATTTGTAAACTAAAAAAGCGACACCACCTCCATTCCTGTCGTCTGGTCCTTCTTCCCGACGGTATAAGAGGTGAACTGATCATTGAAACTATCATTCCAATGAGTTTAACTTTATAACACCAACGTTGGGATAGAATAACTAAGGAAGTGCTTTGACTTAACCAGCCTCAATTTCGTAAGGCCACGTGAGGTTCATTGTAGTATTTTTATTTTTTTTATCGTTTATCATCTGTTCCGTCCATGGGCGGTCCGACGATTCTGTGAGAGTTGATGGTTACGGCTGACCTGTAGCTTTCGGATTGATTCAGCAGTTTGATTTCTCCGCAATGAACTTTTCATAGCTTGTAAAAAATATATAATTTTTTCCTAAAAAAGATTGCTTTATGTCAAAGCCAAATTAATCAAATCAATGCAAGTTAATGTATGTGAAGTTAAAAAAACATAAAATAGACAATAAGATATCCAATTTGGGGACCCATACTTAATAGTTAAAAGATTTCCTATAATACTCTATAACGGATATAAAAAGAAACATGTAGAAAAACCCAATTGCAAACCAAAACCAGCTGTTCAAGAATTGGTTTATGTTTTGAATATCCAATGCTGTTTCACAGCTCTTCTTCAGGTTAGTAGAGTATTCTAAAACCTTTTAATGTGTCTTCCATGTTATTGAAAAGGGAGGTGCCGTCCGCGTAATCTATTACATCACTATCTAATTGTAAACATTAGGACGTTCCATTCCCGACGATTATAATTTTTTATGACGGCGTTTATGGACCGGGGTTTTTCTACATTCAAAAACCACTGTATTTTTTATTTTGAGGGAAAAAAATATTTAGGAATCATGCCGCGTGAAAAAGAGTGATAAACCCTAGTTTTTTTACCTTATTTACCATCGGGTGGGAAAATTGGCAACAAATTCTAAGATGCCACAAAAAAGAAAACTAGATAAATAGTTTTTTACTAATTTTATAAATTTCATGAAGATTCAACAACATTTAGACATCATACAATAAATATTTTTTATTCAAATTGTATTTTCTTCGTCACTTTGTACAAACATCCAAAGATTTTCAGGTTCGATTTATTAAATGATTTGAAATGTGCCCTGTAATCTTCGATCAGTTGGAATAGTTATTCCTGATCAAGTAACTTTACCGCGGTATATATAAAGTCTGAAAATAATTTTAGCGTTCTCTCTGCACAATCATTGGCAACTTCAAATGAACGCACAAACTTTTCAATTTTCTTACAATCGAACATATTCTTTTCCAGTAATTCACCGGAGAATAAATCCAATCAAAGCATTCTTCACCTAACTTCTTCAAAGAGAATAACCAACTACGAGGCCCGAGTAAAGTTTTCAGCTTATTTGGTTTGATTTCCCATGGGCGGATGACATAAGACGAGGAATTAATTCCTCTGACAATTGTCAATAGTTTTTCTACTTAACTCTTTCCCAGTGAAAACTTTTGTTCGTTGTCAAAAACTGATAACATCACTTCTTTTTCGTTCAAGTAGCATAAATGATTATGTACAGACTTTATCGCAACAGTAACAGCTGCCTGATTTTGTGTGCGTGCATTAAAGAAAAGTATTTTAAATTGACCACTGGTAAATTTGTGGACAGCCTGGATTTTAAAAACACTTCGCTATGTAAAATAGCAATGAATATCGACATTTCCTTTACATCTTTTGATTCTTCGTTACTCATTTCAAATTGATGAGATGAAAAGTGCATTTTAAGAAAGTATATCAAAAATGCATAAATCGGGCATGGTGATGTCTTATCGATTCGGAACCAAATACAAAAATATAATTGATAGTGTCGATTTCCCTTTAAAGAAAGAATAATATATGCCGGTTTTCTGAATTGCAACAGCCGCATTGGATCCACCCTACTAACCGTATTTTTGAGTGACAGAAAGCTGTAACTGGCGAGTTAAGTTGAGCGGAACTCGTTCTTTTAAAGTTGAGCGCCGTTCAACTCATTAGGAAAACGAGTTGAGCGCCGCTCAAAATTTTGAGTTTGAGTTTAAGTTCGCTCAAAATTTGAGGGCGCTCACGGTAAGTCTGCTTTTGGGAGAATACAAATTTAAGTCATTAATATTCATTTAAAAAATTTTATTTTTTGGACAATTAAAGACAAATGGTTAAACAATACTCAATATTAATTTCAATTAAAATCATTCATCACTTTGAGGAAGATATAAATATAGTGTTCTGTTTTTTTAACAAAAATTAACCAAACTCTAAAATAAAAACTCCCAAAATATTCCGTTAAACTAACAAATATTTTTGCTTAGCATTTAAACTGTTGTTTTTACACTTAATTTATAACAATAATTTACTAACAAGTTTGTTAGAAAAATTCACTTGCTGGATTTCATTATTATTTTTACAATTTTTATTTTACAAAATAATCTATTTCTGTTCTCTTAGGTTTCATCAAATGTTTTCCGACAACGAGTTGCGATAACAATCTCCAATCCAATGTAAAATCTGTCCTAGATGGAAAGGATGAGGATATCACACGCTAAAGGTTTTTGTTAAAATGTAAATCCTAACGCTTACATAGTGTCATGCAGCAAATGAATTCATCTGAAATTTAGTTTTTTTATTGAAAATGTAACACAAAACCAAACCTCATTTTCAATGCATTTAACAACACAGAGGAAAGTTTTGATGACATATCATCATTTCTTTCTGAACATAGTCCATACAAAAATAACGGAATAATTTTTTTCTTCTATAACTGGGAAGATAAAAAATAATAAACCAATGACGAATTGAAAAAATACATAAAATTCTCTCTGAGTCCAGAACAGTTGGACGAGTATTCAACGGTGAAATTCATTTGACAAGTATGTTTTATTTTCTTTTTATTACTTCCAATGGATATTCAGAAGTATCATATTGTCATGGGTGAAAAAGGGAGATTTTTTATATCTTAGCAGAGATGAGTCACCCCTCCTTCGACAACGGCTGTGATCGTGGTGAAGAAATCATCAGAAGTCCGCTCTAAGGAAGATACGGAGATACGTAGTTTGGAAGGGGAGTAATTCGCGCGACGGTATAAAACGCTGCCACAGATCTTTTAGTTGGATGAGTCTCCATCGAGTGAGCTCCCGGAGCTGGGCTCTGTTAGAGGAGTTCCCTGAGTTATCTAGAGGTCTTCAGACGCTTCTTCGAGTCTGCGTAAATTGTTATTCCGCTTTTTGGTTTTAGTAAAACATTGTTTAGTTTAAGTCATCGCTTGTTGTATTACTTCTTGTTTGTGAGAAATACAACATTCCTGTGACAATATACTAATATCGTAATTATGTATTCCAGACGTTATAATCTGTCCAGTTTTATGCCGTGCTAAACCTCCCCCCAGTAGATATTAAGATTGATCCAAAAGAGGTAGGAATCAATTCAATATCTTCCGTGAATTAATAAGTATACATGCAATATAAGCATAAGGGATATAACAGTAGCGAATTTGCCCATTATTCACCTACAGTTTATGTGCAGATCATAAATGGATTCTTACCCCTTAAACCAAAACATAATAAAGCGTTAAGGTTGGTAGCAAGTAAACATGGATGTATGGAAAATGTCTCAATTCTTATACACTAAAAGATAAATAAATTGAAAGGAGATAGTAAATGCAATCATAAGTAATGAAAACAAATATAATAGGTTATTTCACGTAAAAAAATCTATTTTTGAAGTATTAAAAAGCGATAAAAATTATTTGCAGCGTTGCTTCAACATTAAAATGGAAAAAATCCACCTCTACGAAACGCGTCTCGTACTGCACCAATTTACGAGATATTTTGTCTTTCATCACAATTCTTCCTATTAAGCGAAAAAAAATTGTGTATCTAAAGACAAATGCAATAAGCATCAGAAGTTGTCACTATTACTCAAATTTCTTACCAGAAAGAGCACTGGGAGTAATTACGAAACAGGATCAGTGACGCTGACTAAACAATTTCCTTAGCGTTCATCCTAAAGAAAACGCAAATCTTATTTTGCTGCGAGAATAAGTAGAAAGTTTTTATTACAAAATAATATATTCTTCGCTGACATACTGTAAAAAATTCAGTCAGTTTTCAAGAATAGTAGTTAGCTGACAAGAGTCATGGCGTCATAAATCAGCTCCATTTTCTTCTATATCTTTGATTCAGTAAGTATTTTGTTTATAATCACCTTTTGGTGTAAGCTCACAATGAAAATCCATCCCAATCCAGTTGTTCAGGCTCCACCAGGAATTTCTGCTTTCTTTGCACAAAATGAGCATCGTTTACACATTCATGTGTTTTATGCCCAATTCATCATCTGAAATTTAAAAAAATTAGAAAAGTTCACAATGGGAAGAAAGTGCTCTCTTTGGTAAAGAATTATTTAGGCTTTCCAGTTGCATTGTGGCTACATTATGTCTGATTTGTTAGAATACTTCCCAATCACTTTTGATTATCCAATGGGGTGAAGGTGTATAGACACTATTCTTTTACCCTCCCTCTTCTCATTTTCTATCATTATAGTGTTTTAGACAGATTTTTTTTCAAAAGTACATTACCTCCATAGATTGTGGGAAATGCAGAAGGATAAAATTGCTCAAAATATCATTCATCGTATCAGGAGAAATAAAAATACCAGACATTTCCAATCCTTTGAGTGGTAGTTGAATGTTTAAATTCCAAATAAATAAAACAAAAGTCAAATACTTTAAGAGAAACATTTAGTTTTTTAACATAAACTGTTGCCGTTTTGCCCTTACAATTTTATACGAAAATTAAGAAAGGCTACTTCTCCTGGCATAGCTTATAATTCTTATATTACGTTAGGCCTAAAATACTGCATATTTACTTAGGCAGATCAGTAAGACTGCAAATGGAGTGATTATCTGAATCCGGGCCAGTCTGTATGGACCTTGTTTTATTGTTTGTTTTTTTTAATTCAAGTTGATTACAGATTTGACAAATTACAATGAGGAAAATGAATGTCTTTTGAGTTAAGATGAAGGCAAAAAGCGAGTGCTGAAAAACGAAGTTGGAGTAGAAAAATACTAAATTATTCTAAGAAATTTAAATTTGACATCCCACATTATGTTTCAATCACGCTTTTCTAGATACGGTCAATGACAAATCGGTTAAGGGTAAGTACTAGGCTCCTTAAATATTTTCATAAGAAATTTTTCCAGCAACGTTTTCAATTCAATTTGTTTACAATGCTCATTTTCAGATAACTACGTCATATTTACTAGCATTCTACTCAACAACAATTATTGATAAAAACATACAAGTAAATATAAAAAAATATCTCGTTCTTTTCTTAACGATCGACGAAAGTTTCATGAGCATGCGTCAATATTTTCCATCCCGACTAACCGTCCTCGCAAGACACCCGTCGCTGTAAGAACCCATGTAAAAAGCTCTAAAACAATGGGTGTTCGGACATTAAGGGCGAGTAATGTATATGTATTGTTTAAGCATCGCCCCACTATTTTCCGGTATTAGGTCGGGTTTCGGGACTGACCCCTATCTGTCACTTATTTAATATATCATGATGTCGACTTGTTTCATTCTTGGAGGTGTGAACAGAACAGACAAAAAGGACTCTTGCTCACTCTTTCACCAAAAATAAATAGCTTAGGAGAATATAATCTTTCCTTTTTGCAACAACGGCGTATTTTACGACCCCTATTTTTAGAGATGAAGTCCCCAATCCCAAAGCGTGGCTTTTAGGATAATATCGATTACTAGTCCGGTTGGAAACAAACAGTTCTAATTTGAAGGGACTGTAAATTTGACATCCTTTGGACGTAAATGTGGGACTGAATTTGAAATGGAAAGCTATGTCTAGGAAATTCGATAAAAGGATATAGTGTGGATATCCCACTAATCCATTTTTGGAACGAAAAATAAACTGACACTATAATGACTCTAACGGGATGTCCTAGGAATGAAGAATTCTTATGAGTTTGGGATAAGACTGTTTTCGTCTTCTATATATCTAAGTGGGACCAATCAAGGAGGTATTGCTCAGCTCGTCCCAGGGATCCCAACGATCCAACGGATGAAGACTGTTACGTCCATGGGACGTCCAATTCAGGACAAAGTGACGTTCAAGGGATATCCCCATATATTGTGAGGATCCGCCACCCAAATCAAATTCAAACGGTGTACGTGCTTCTTTTATTTCCCTTATCTCTCAGTCCAGACTTGCCGTGATTGAAATAAATTTATTATCACGGTCAAACTCAAACTAAAAAAATTAGCGATCGATTAACTCGTTTTGAGATGAGTTTGATCGCAATCAAACTTAAAAATTCTGATCGAACTCAACTTAAATTGGAACTCAACGCTTCTTATTTCACGCCATCTACTGATAATATATAGAACTATATTCCCATAATTCTACTCCTAAATTCGGCTTAATAATTATACTGTCATAAGTTTTTCAAACTGTTCGTAGTACTTTCTGTGGTATTTTGTCTTTTTACATTTCAGTTTTACTCTTTGACAGGGAATTGAATTAGATTAACGATCACAATTTCCGAGCTATCTGTTCAGGGCGATTTTTAAAATGAGAATAGTGATCCCAATTCCAACGTGTCACATGAAAATGCCAGGTAACAATTTGTAATATTACGATAAACTTGATTTTGTTCTTTCACATTTATATTTGTACTTCTATAGCATGAATGCAACCACTGTAAAGAAGCTAGTAATTTCTGAAATATTTTTTTTTATTTGTTGGGAATGTCACTGGCAAACATGCCAGTCTGTATCGGTGTCTGTTTTCTGGCTACGTTCAAAAGAAAAAAAAGGATGGCACTGACAAACTGCTTGTTGTTTCTCATTGTTCTTGACATAATGCGAAAAGGCATTTTTTGGTAATATTTTTGGTTGCAATCATAATGCATGTAACATATGATAACTATTTCAGTGTTTCCCTTATTTTCAGAAACATGATCCAACTCAAGAACTTGGCCACGTGAAACTTTGGGATGATGCTTCAAGCATGTAACGTCTGAGAGTAATTACACAGTTACTCTCTCGACTTCTTTGTCAGCAAATAAAGGTATAATAATTATCCAAGAAAACCTTGACAGTTGGGTGGTGGTAAGTTACAACATTACTCGATGTATGTTTTTCTGATTCTGAATTGTTGTATGATTTTTTTCAGAATTACCTCATTGTAGACGTGTCGTCTATAAACACTGTTGAAAAGCCGGGTTTCAAGCAACTGGTGTCTAGTCTCGCACCAAATTTAGTTTTACGTGGACGCACATTCTTCACCAAAAAAATAGAGTTGGAATTCACTGAACGAAGACAACAGTTGATTGATGTGTTAAGCAACTGTACAGACGCAGCAACGACGATTGAGGCATTGACGCAGAAGATCATATATCGGTGAGACTATCCATTGGTTTGTAGACGAATCCTTAAAGCGAAGAAGTGCCTGTCTTCGCATCCGCCGGATAAAAGGTCAACATACTTATGATGTCCTGACAACTATAATAGAAAACCTCCATAAGGAGTACTCAGTTATAGACAAAATGCGTGGAGCCACAACCGATAACGGTTCGAACTTCGTAAAGGCGTTCCATGAGAGTAGTGAGGCATCAAATGTGCCAAAATATGAAGATGACGATTTCGAACAAAGTGATGAAGAAGAAGAATTGTTATATTTCGAAATTGGAGACCTAATCGACGGTCGAATCAGGGAAGACCATCTGTCAAGCAATGTAAATCCCACTCTGCCGCTACATCGCAGATGTGCCTGCCACATTTTAAGGTTAATTGCAAAGGCTGACATATTGAAGATTCCTGATCCAACCTTTCAAGAATTAAGTCAAGTTTTGTTAATTCTGACATTATATCATAATGCACCACATTAGACAACTGTTCATCTTAAAAAACGAGATAAGATGGAAATCTGAATACTCCGCCATACGGTGCATTGTCTGGCTCTTGAAGAAGAAGAATAGATGCATGAAGAAATTTTTTCATGAGCTTAGTTTAACTTTGTTTATCCCTAACCAGGAACAATACTTAAAGGAGTATACCAAAGTAATGTGATATTTTACCGAAGCATTAGATGAATGGCAAGGGGAAAAGAATATTGGTTCGGGTTATCTCCTTCCCACAATTTCTCTTTAAAAAAAAAATCAGCTGCAAGACGATGCATCAATCACACACTGCCAGTCACTAATAACTGGAATTCTTGATGCGATCCATTGTAGGTAACTTAATTTTAATCTCTTGTTACTCCAGTTAGAGTACCACATAGTTCAATGGATAACTAATAATGATTTTGTAAATATGTACAGATTTGAACATATGTTTGCTGACAACGAGCTTCATTTGGCAACACTTACCGATCCTTTCTTTAAATTGTCCTGGTTGGATAATGAAGATGAAATTAGACGCGCCAAAAACTTACTAAAGGGAGAATACGTTCGCTTTCAATGAATATCCAATGAGACCAAATCGTATGCTATTATATCAGTTGCATATTTAAAATTTTGAAGAAAGTAAATTTCATAATATTTATTTGGAAAATTCAGATGAGTTCAGTGACGGAACATGTTCGTCAATTTCAGATCCTAGCCCGGAAAAGAAACCAAAATGTACTAAGGATTTCTTTGCATCAATTACAAAAAAATACTAAGACCAAAGTTATTGATGAAGTGGAGACTTTTTAGAAGTTATGTGGGAATTTCGACGATCTAAGGAATTATCCAACGATTATGAAGATGTATAAGTATGTGACAACACGTTACTGTGTGTAACAACATTGTAATCTCATTATTTTTTTAGGCGATATAACGTGACTTTGTCATCTTCGGCCGCAGTCGAGAGGCTGTTTAGTCAAGGGGGATTAATATTTACCCCAAACGACTATAGTTGACAGCAGTGTTTCGGATTTTTTTTTTAAATCAAATCCAAATCCAATCAAATCCAAATCCTCCCGGATTTTTAAAAGATTTGGATTTGCCTTATTTTTCAATGGCTTGGATTTGGATCGGATTTGATCCCCACAAAAAAAACCCGGATTTTTTCAAATCAAATCCAAATCCTTTATAAAGATCTGTTTCGGATTTTTTCCAATTTAGAATTTTTTTCCTGTACCACCCAGCCACTGTTTAGTATTTACCTTTCTTGTCGTCTGCAGACTCTGCACTTGATCCTCTGTAAGACCAGACATTTACTCTTTACCGTTTTATTAGATTGAAAAATTTCGTGATTTCCTCAGCGAAATATGAAACTTATGAGTCCTGTGACTCCTGTCAAACACAAATGATGAATTGTGGCTAACTCTTTTTTTTTGCTCTTTTCACCATTGTCAGTCAGAATACTCAGAAATAAAAAGATTTAATCCAACTAGAGAAATCTAAAGGAACCTGTTATTATAGTTTTAAAAAAATATGGATTTTGTAAGAAATCAAAAGTCGAACAGACTTTTTAGCAAAACTTCTATTAAAAAGTAAACTAATCCAATTAAGTCTTGGATTTTTATTTGATATTAAATTAGGGATTAAAGTAAAAAAATTTAAAGGAAATTTTAAAAATTTTTACCTTGACACAGAAATATGTAGAAGAACTTGTATGTAACTATGTGTTACATGTTGCAATCATAAAATTAACAATTGATTGTGAATTGGATTGGATTTGGATTGGATTTGGATCGGATTTGGATCGGATTTTCTCTAATTTAAAATGATTTGGATTTGGAGTTGGATTTGGATTTGATTTGGATTTGACGGATTTCAAAACACACGCAATGATTTGGATTTGAGTCAAATCCGGCAAATTTAGAAAATCCGAAACACTGGTTGACAGACAAACATTTTGAAATGTTGTTTTTCTTAAAAATGAACAACAATATGTTAAATAAATGGTAAATAAAAAATTAAAGGTGATTCAAGAACCAAAGTTTTATGTCTCATTGTCTCTTCATTTATCAACGATTTTAAGGTCTAGAAATTTCGGCATGTTTATTTTATTACCCGCTAGATGACGTATTTTTAATAAACGTAAAAATTGATCGCAAATATGAGATTGAGCGAACTCAAAATTATTGTAAGTAGAGTTGATCGTGCGATCAACTCATTCCATGATGAGTTTGAGTTCACTAAAAAAATTGATCAAACCGCAAGTTTGTCTCAGTCATTACCCTGTTTTGACCCTAAGTTTCTTGCCCCGAATGACCCCTTTTCTAATTTTTTTACCTTAACGGTAAACCCAGCTGTCTTCCGCCCGACTTTTTATTTTGAAACCGTCTAACCTCATTGGACCTTAAATTCTGTTCTCTGTCTTGCCGTATAAAAAGTGGGACCACCTCCACTTGAAGGAGAGTCAGGAGTGAGGCATCACAGCAAGAAAGAGAAAGGAACAAAAAATCGTCGTGAATTTCGACCACCTCGGTGACTGCGACGACCAGCCCGGGTTGAAACATCTGGACCAAGTGCAGCCTTTACACTCGATCTTATACTAGGCCCTTCAAATGGAATGAGATCAACCTATCTTTGTACATAAAACTACCCGGGTAGAGGGAAACATTCAACTGTGAGTTCTCCCTAAATAAATAAATAACAAAAAATACGCGGCGCTAGGCGACGACCAACGCGCCTCACACGCTGTACACCAAGCCGAAAAAATCACAGAATCTAATCGGCCGTGGCCAAAATTACGAAACGAAGCAGTCTACGCTGCACAAAAGTGCCATTGCTCTTCGTGCAAAGGAGGCGAGTGCTTGTCTTCCCAGCCGCCTAACTATCCATCTCCAAGGCCGCACGGAAACTCGACAAAGCCGACATTGGAAGATCAATATTGCCAATGAAACCTATCCAATTTATTTCACAACTATCTAAGTCCCACCAGCTCTTACAGAATTTTTTCACCTAAAGCTAGTTCCCTTAGATTTTGACATCCCTGATATTTATATAGACTGTGGCAAAAAGTCAACCAACCTCGCTTCTATCCTTCCCCTACCTCCATTTCAAACTAAACAGAACATCCTAATGATAAACAATTCAATTTTTTTTTACTTAGAACAGCCGACGTTTTATTGAAGCTATTACATCGTTTCTTCCTTTATTGATATTTCTGTTTGCGAAGCGGTGTTCTAGGTTTAAGCACACCTGGTACAGAGGCAATTCTATTTGTACCGAGCCCAGGGCTCGAGGTGGTACGAATTTCTTTCAACGGAACACGCCACACCGAGCTCCGCGATCATAGACGTCCGCGTGACTTCTCCTTTTTCGAATTATTTGTTTTGTTCCTGTAAATCTGTTTTGAAGAGACCGTCTAGGTTTAAACATTTTTCATTCAGATTTGTTTAATCAAGCTCCACGCTTGAAGGTGCACATATTTTCTTCGACGGTACAAGCCACACCGAGCTCCACGCTCTCAGACGTACGCGTCACTACTCGTTTGTAGATGAATTAGTTTTCTTCACCGTATTTCGTTCCAAGTAAAAAAATTATCATTTTATCTGAGTCGATTGTCCTGCGGCGGTCGCTTTATGAACTTGATCCATTGTAACGAAGACCAACGCAATAATGTTCATCAAATACTTCTGTTTAAGTTGTCATCTCCCTTCAACTGGATGATGTACTGTTTTGAGAAAAGAGATTGTGAGATACAATCTATTTGGACATTGGGGAGCCATGTCAGGATCAACCGACTAAATCAAATTTAAATGATCAAATTGAACATGCTTTTTTTATTTCCCTTATCTCTCAGCTATTACCCCGTTTTGACCCTAAGGTTGTTGCCCCGAATGACCCCCCTTCTAATTTTATTATCTCAACGGTAAACCTAGCTATCCTCCGCCTAACTTTTTATTTCGAACACGTCTGACCTCATTTGACCTTAAATTCTGCTCTCTGTCTTACCGTATAAAAAGACGGACAGCCTCCACTTGAAGGAAAGTCAGGAGTCAGGCGTCAGGCAGAGGTGTCGTGTCTAATTAAAGAGCAGGTTTTATGCGGGGACATTACAACCATGACAGTGGTGGGTATAGGATCAGCCATTTATGTTATATCACCAGACTTATTGAAACACACACTTACTTTCCGGAGCAATGGCATGGTCTTATAGTACTTGCCAACGGAACAACATTAGCAAACAATTTTTCAGATCGAATACACCCACTTAAATGTTAGTTACATCGGGTGAACTACCGCTTGAGGAATCACATGACCAATAATCCAACTCCTAAAATATCATAAGATTATAGTTATTACCATATGCATGATTCCAGCTTTGGCAGTGATTCCAGTTTCTACGACGCTTTGTGCTGAACCAACTGCCATGCCCTTGTTCATCCCCTGTAAAAAAATTATTGACTACAAAAACACTATCCGTAGGACATGCTATGCTTTTGGATAACATCCAGTCGATTCCAGTCACGAATTTCTCCTCTGTTCCAGTTTTGTTAGACGAAGGATCGACGCTAAGAACTATACATCCATGTAGAGACGGAGTGGTTCCGTGTAACTTCGATGAAACAACTACTGAAAACATCCCACAGAACGATAGCAAATTGGCAACACCCAGGGAAAAAAACTACTTGACTACTTTGCGGCAAATGACAAACCCATCGGATATTTTTCAACGGTGGAATATCAAACAAATATGAAGGAAGGAGAAGCACTAATTTGTCAAAGACCACATTCCAGCACATGAAAAGCTCGCAAGATTATCCAAAATCTATCGGAATACATGTTCGATACGGGCCTCATGGAACCTTATTATAGTCCTTAAATGCCACCAGCAGTTCTGATTAAGAAAAAAGATGGTTTGTAGAAATTCTGTGTTTTCTACTGCGACCTCAACGAAGTGATCATCAGAGACGTGTACCGGTTATCACGACTTATTGGCATTCTAAGCAAATTGGAACGATCAGAATACTTTCCATAACCGACTTACAATCTGGATATCACCAGATATTTTTACGTAAAAAATATAAAGAAAAAACATCAATTAGCACGTCAGATAGATTGTATCAATTTAAAGTGCTACCGCATGGGTTAATCAATGGTCCCAGTTCATTCCAACGAGCAATGGACGGGATCTTAGGATGATTACAATGGACGTCATATCTCGTCTATTTAGACGTTGTTGTGGCTTGTGCACCAAATTTCGAAAGTCACGTGCAATGGTTCCACCTGGTGCTGTTTTGCTTGACCCAATCCGGTCTCAAACTAACGGTAATGAAATGCCAGCTCGCCAGCTCGCAATGACTGCATTAAAAGTGCTATACACGAGGCATCTAAACAAAGGATAGCACTAAACCCAGAAAATCTGTATGCTGTGGCGGATTCCGAGGAATGCAAAACGGGCGTACACACAGTTTGGAGGAATGCAGCTACTTTTTTCGCGGGGGGGGGGGATAGAAATGGGGGTGTTGCTACTGAATGAGACTTTGAAGATTTGTAAATCAAGACATTCAACATGCGCCCTAACCTTTTCAGGAGTGAGTCTTTTGAAAAGAAGTTTACTAAATTTGGGTGGCAATGCACGAAAATTGTTATTTTGAGTCATTACCCAAGCAGATCTTCTGGAACTCAAAAATAAGATCAATGCTATTGAAATCCAGAATTAAGCGGTGGTTCATGTGTTGGACAAACACGCATCCATTGTACACGAAACTTTACAACTAACGCGATCGAATCTAGTTTTACTTCGGGAACTACAACGCTAATCCGTTACTTTAAAGGAGAAAGTGGACGTTCTCGAAATAGGATTGGTTTCACCGCTTTTAAAGCTTGATTGCGTTATTAGTTTTTAGAGCAAATTTAGCTAACGGATGCAATGAAATAAATATTTAATGATATATATTTTATTTAAAATTTATAATAAAATATTTATATGTTTTATGATTGTTTTATTATTAAACAATTACACTATTTTCAGGACCGAAATAATTTTGTAAACAGTTGTGTCATCCAACCTTAGAACGCGGATCTCCCGCGTCGCCGACGGAAACCTATCCCATAAACAACACACAACACAGTGGTTTAACTAACAATTTACTAGCAAATAGCTAGCATACCGATGGAAAGAATTTTGTGTTTCTATTTGCTACCCGATTAACTGACCCGATAATGATAATAACGAGTAGGGGAGAGTGGGGCTAGTTGGCAGGAGGGCAAGTTTGCAATTCTTAATTTAGACGAATTGTGTGAAAGAGGTTTTATTGAAATAATTCATAGTCAAAGATGTTTATCGTGCGCACATTTGTGCAAAGTTTTATGAATTTATCCCAAATAGTTTAGGAAATAGAAAATAACGAAATTTTTTGCGTCAAATCCACAATAGTTGCGTGCTTGGTATTCATCAATTTTATCTTTTCTTGGTATGCATATAATTTTTAAAAATATTAGTTTTATAGAAAATTGTGTCCTCTATCGAACTGTAACAATGGATTTGTTTTAATCAATTACAAAGGAGTAATAAAAATTTTTATTTTAATAAACCCCGGGTTGGGGAAAGTTGATACATTGCAACATGGGGCATGTCGGCATAGGCATTATACATGCATATGTATAGTACATGGCCTGTCAAAATGTCAGGGAATTGTTAGTCGAATTTTTGCTAGATATGACTTATGGTGAACAGTGGTATGCATTAAAGGCCAAAATTTGGCAAATTTTAAGTGTTTCTCTTTATACGATGTTCACCTGTGAAATGTTTGCCTGAATTATGTATATTATTTTTTATTTTTGCATTTAAGGCTATTAATCCTTATGTAAGTTATCACAACTTATTTCTGAGTTTCCCACTCTAAAATAACTATAGGATTTTTGTTTATTGTAATGTTATTCTAGTTTGTTTACAACATCAACATTTCACTGAAATCCGTATTTAAAATACATGGGGCCAACTTACCCCACTACCACTGCCAACTTACCCCGTTAGTGGGGCATGTAGGCAAATTTTTTTAGCTTTTTGAACGTTGATTTCGATAAGAATTCTTCAACGTAGATCAAATTAAAAGATAGCACGAGAAAGCTGGTTATCTGAGCTTTCTTTTACAATTTTTAGGTGTCAAAATATGAAAAATTAAAGAAACCAGAGAAGAAATTTAAAAAATTGTACCAACTAGCCCCACCCTCCCCTAATGGAAAGACTCTGTTTTGTATTGCAGAAATTTTTCTTGTTAGCCTAGGGGTAAAGGAGTCTAGTGATAATATAGTCTACACTTTTTAAAGACATTTAATCCCTGGGGCAAAAAGAAAGGGTTTCTGGACTTATATTACCCATTACCCTTAATGATGATTTTGCGCCAAACCCGCCCGACCTCTCTTCAAAAAAGTAAACAATTAATATTTTCTACCCACAGATGGCTTTTTCAAAATAAATCAGTGTACTTCTTTTCTGCCGGATACTATACAACTTAAAAATATTTTATAATTCATCGATCCTTCTATCATCATACACGCAATTGTTTTTAAGATTTTTTTGCAATTGTTCTGATATTCTGCAATTGAAGATGTTCCTAGAACCACCTGTGCAAGTAGAAAAGCTAACCAAAAAGCAACGAGCAACGGTACACATGGAGTATGTTAAATTAATCTACCGGACTATTTAGCTGTTTGACCAGATCTTGATACCTTTGTTATCGGACCGTGAAATGCTTAATTGCCGCCAATTTGACAAACAGCTTGGCAAATTTTATACAGGGTACTCCAAGAGGGAGAATAAGAAGTCGTGTGACATTGCCCTATTCACTAAGCAGCATGTCCTGAAAACTGGATATTCCCAGCGAGTCTGGAGGAAGCACCACAGCTACCGCAGTATCGATCCAAATGTCAAATCTTTCAAAATTTCCACCAAATATCACGGAATAAAAAGTAGAAATGGTCATTTAACTCTCCGCACTAAAACTTATACATCTAAATCACATTAGCAATCTTTTACATCAACAAGAAAATATGAAAACGAAAAAATTATATTAAAATCTATAAAAATCTCATATTTAAAAACGATTGCTACAAAAAAATTCTATATACAGAAGGTGCCAAAATTATCCGAACACCACGGGTTTCCGAACCATTTTAGCATGGGTTCTTATGGCGGCGAGTGGCTTGTGCAGTTTGGGAAAATATGTCCAAAAAATGTCTGTAAGGCTATGAAATTTCATTTTTAGCTAGGAAATGAATAAGGTACCTGACACAATTTTTTTTTCAAATTTTTCGGACTTACGGCCACTCGTAGTTATCAGTGCACAATTATCACTACACCAACTCTTCCCATGTGCTTTCTTATTTAAGAAATGTGATTTCTTGTTTAAGAAATGTGCTTTCTTATTCAAGAAAGCACAGGGAAAGTGGTGCACAAATGTGCACAAATAGGATGGAACTTCCGTTGCTGTGCAGTTCATGTAAAAATTAACTTTTATTTCCTTATATTGTTTAGCTGGGATTCATTTTTGGCTCTTTTTTTGCTTGAAAATCTATATTTTATTAACAGTAGCGTTTGGAATAATGAATAATTGTCTTTTTCATGGGGAGACTAGAAATGGAAACGGAAGGTTACGAATTTTTTTGTTCCGCTGATCGTTTCAAAGCATTAATTTTCACTGATTTTCAAGGTTTTAACTGTCGTGAAAATTGACATTTAGAAGGTTTCTCTACTGGTGAATGTGTCAAACCATTCCTGAAGAATCTGTTTCAATCTAGTGATCTTCCAATGGGTTTGCACCATTTGCACGAAGACGCCAAAACGAAACATCAAAGGCGTTGTCCTTTTGGTCTGGTACCCTTATGATACTACTGAGAGACCGAAAAAATCACGTTGCATTATTACTCCGCATAATTTGTGTTATAAATAGTGGAAAAGAAAAATTGCGCTGGAGTCAGAAGATCAAGCGTAAGGCTTAGTTAACATATTTACCTTTTTGTTTACTTGCCAGCTATACAAACGAATTCAGTTAGATTCACAATAGCAATAAGATTATAGGGAACAATGCACATAGCACTTGCATGGCTTCTGAAAATCGGTGGTCTATAGGCGGAAAAGAGTAATCCTAAAATCAAAAGACCACATGGAAAATCGGTTTATTATTCTAGGTTGTTAACTAAGCTGCGGGGTTCTTCGATCTTAGACGTCGCATTCGCTTGTCAATTATATTTTGTATGATAAGAAATTAAATTAACTAAGGTCAACTACATAGTCATTTGGAGTTTAATAGGGATACATTGATTTTGAACTCGCGCAATTCTGGGGGCACCGGAAAACGCCCCGGTTACTTAGTAGCGCTTAGTAGTATGTTTGGAAGCGTGTATAGACCTGCCTTCTTATGGTGCGTTTTATCGTCAACTTTTTATTAGCTCAACCCGAACCTAAATTGAGCTCAATCAGTATTTTTTCGTTAACCAATTCGTCACAGTTGAGCTCGATTTCCGCTTTATGGTTAACAAAAAGTTCAACCAAAGTTGTGCTCGACCAAATTTTCGAGCTCAACCACAAAAGTTCAACCACAGTCCAGACTGTGGTTGAACTAAATTCAAGTTGGTTGACCCTCCCACTTTATAATAATTCTTATTTTATTTAATCTGGCAACCTTTTTTTTGTTCAAGCCATCACAGCAGACGGCTTTCTTTAGATAGGGACGTGGCACGTGGGTCGTGGTACACGTTTGTAATTTTTTTCCTATCACAATGAATACAAAGTGTGAAGGTGTTTTAAGGCCAAGAGGTAAAATATTAAATAAAATAATAAATATATATAAAATAAAAAAATATAAAAAAATATTTTAAACTTGGTAATAATTCCTACATTATTACCATTCCAGAAATTTGAGATTAGAGATAAGTAAATAACTACTGAATAGACATTGAAGAAATTGAGTTATCTGCATTTTGTTGCTACAAATTTTTCATGTGGACGTTTTACGTCTGCTACTCACACTAAATCAATATATTAAAACATTTTAGCAAATTTCAATAAACTACGTAATACTATTATAAATATTTTTGAAAAATTTACAGACACCGTTATTTCCTAAAACAACTTTTTTTTTATTTCTATCAAATTTACAATTAAGCATTTCTGAAAGGGATGGGAAAGGAGGAGGAGCTTTCCATATGTTGAGATCAATTTTCGTTTTATGGTTAACTGCGTAGTTTAACCTAAAAGTTCTACTCAAACAACGTAAAACCCGTTTTATGGTCAACCAAAAAGTTGAGCAGCTCAACTACAGGTTGACGATAAAACGCACCTATTGTGGCCACTTTTCCTGTAAATCTAACGTTACAGTTTTTGCATATGTGTAGCCGCTATTAACTCCGCTATTTTGACCAGCAAGATTTCAACAGAAATTTTTTAAAATTTGCTATTAGCACGTTTAATGGAAATTATAATTCTTCGACAGATTTAAAATGTCGAAATCGTGAGTTGAGTTGTATTCCGTCGATGGAGAAATTTAGCTAGTGATTATCACTATATCCTTTCAAGAAAACAAAAATAATCTTTTTGTCATCATGATCTGGCAGTAAATACAGGTTTAACGCGAGGGTTTGTCAATTCAAAAAATATTCATACACCCCAATATTTTTAAGCAAAAATACAAAAATACAAAAAATATGATAAAATATGATAAAATATTAAAATATATTAAAATATATTAAAAAATTGAAAAATCGGCAATAGTTATACTTAATATATCGAAATGCTCATACGGGCGCAGTTATGATCCTAACGGAAATAGGTAAAATAGAAGAAGCCTACCAAAAATAAGATTTACACTGAAAAATTTGTTTTTTTTACAAAATTTTGATATGGACCGAACATATGCCTTCCAACTGTAACAGGTAATAGATGGCGCAGGTCAACAATAACATTACATCAAAGTTTATCTGGTATTCAAAATCAAATTTCGAAAAAATTGTCGGCTCGGGTGGGTCGGTTTGGGTTGTTGGATAAACCAGTGCGCCCCGCAATAATTTTTATTGACGAACCGTCAATGACGGTTTAGGAGGCCAAAATTTTAATTTTCGAAATTTTTATTCATTATTCTTTTTTTTTTTGTTCTTTTTGTTTTATTTTTTTATTTGTGAAACGACTAACATTTTCTGTTATCCCACTATTAAATTTTATCGAAATCGGTAACTATAGTACTAAGGCAATTAGGATATGGGGTAGAGATTCTACGGTACTGAAGTTCAAGTCCCGGTGCTGATTTGCTTTTCTTTTACAGTTAATTAAATTTTAGGCTTCATTTGCTGAAGAAAATGTTCATTTTTAATTATTTAATGGTAAATAGAGTTGTTTTTGTAAGAAAGCATGAAAAACATGTAAAAAAAGATCTAAAAAAGTTTCACAAAATTTAGCAAATCTGGAAAATATGAAAAAATGTGAAAAATATTAAAAAATATGAAAAAATATGAAAAAATACGAAAATATTTGAAAAAATGTAAAAAAAATATCGAAAATACAAAAATATGAAAAAAGGAAAAATATGAAAAATACGTAAGCGTTCATTTTTAATTCGTACACCCAAATGACGAGTCGACAACCCCCGGTTGAACGTTCTAGTTTAAGAGCAGAAGCGTTTTACTTTATTGAATTAAAATTTTCGATTAATAGGCTACAAGATTTTATGCCCGTCATTGCCTCCAGTGATCGGGTTGCCGAATCATTTAAAATTTTGATTCGAATCAAATGCCGTCAAAATCACGTTGTCGACAGAATTAAAAATCAAAAATCTAATTCCATTTAACCCAATTCATTCTACAACCAAAATTCAAAAATCCGAATCAAAATGAAAATCAAACACAAATTCTAATTTCACTCCGCCCCAACCCGTTGAACGAAGAGGTTCCCCGATCGGCTTTTTCGGGGCGGGGCGGTTCGTTTACCCCGATTAGAGCCAATCTGAGCCCATTCTTACTAAACAATAATTTTCTTTTTCAAAAATCAATTTTGTAAAAAAAATGAGAAATCAAGATCAAAAATCATTATTTTTCAAAAACTAATTCAAATTAAAAATCAAAAATAATGGAAAATTGATTCAAATCATGATTTAAATCAAAATATGCTATAAATCAAAATTGATTCGGCTGATCACTGCATAAAAGTATACTATCTAACTTCGCCATTCCGTAAGCGTTTATATTTCTATAGCATTATGGAAAAATTGATATAGTGTAATGTTTAGGGAAGTATTAAAATAATTGTTTCTGTCGTTCAGCGGACAGCTATAATAATAGGCTGTTTGAACTTCCGCCTCTGTTAAATTTTTTTAAGTTTAACCAACAAAGACGACATCGACGACACAAAATTTAAAGACAAACTCCAGCCAACTTTCCGGCTAGTCACTGATTCATAGGTAGAAAATATATAAAAAAAAAGAGAGAAAAAAAAAAAAAAAAAATAAAAAAATCGAATTCTAAGATCTTCAACATTTTCAAATAACTAATCTCGGATATATCACAACCAAATTTTAAAAATTCTTTGTGTGTTGTGAAAATTGTTTTCTTTAATAGGCTGATAATGCGAAAGTCTTGGCAAATGCAAAAAAACCAACACGTTTTTTTAAGTTCCTTTGCTGATGATTAGATGACACAGCAAGATTACACTATTTGCATAATTCGACGTGTTGATAAAATCTGAAGGTAGTGCACACAATTCTGGAACAGGGCGTACAGAAAAGATTTTGAAACGGCTTCCACTTATTTTGGCTTCCATCATGAAGACCAACATTAATTATAACACCAAAATTCACTAAATGACGCATCTCATACGCACCACAACTAAATTGTTGTGCTAGACTATACAAAAGAACTTTGCCTCGTGAGCAGGCTTCAAAATCTTTCCTGTCCAGGAGTTGGAAAAATGTGCACAGAGCACAATTACGTAGTACATTTCCACAAAATCTATTCTAGAACTGAGAAAGGCAATCGATGTCTCATATATTGATAGTGAAATGATGGTTCTGCTTAATCCAGGTTTTTCCAGTCAACAATCGGATAAAGTTTGCTGAGATGTCAGATTGTGCCCGCTCCTGTCACAGTGAGCCAATGGTCTAACAGAAAAACGTTCTCTAGTAATCAGACGGAAAATAATGTTAGTCAATATAATTTTTCTATACTTACCCGCGGATTGGCAATCGATTCCAACATCGTAGGGGAAAGTTAGGGCATTGAAACAATTAACAATATTGTGTTCTCCCGGAATTAAAATATGACCAAATTTGGCCAAAACGTACAGTTTGGTAGCTAGTGATTTTAGCTACTAAACTACACACGGTTTCTGTATTGTATAAAACTGATTCGAAGTACATTGTGAAAAGAAGAACTACGTTCCATGTTTCTTCCCATTATGATGAGGCCATTGTACTAAAATTGAAAGCACGCTTTTCCCACAAAAACTTTATGCCTCGTGATCATCAGTAATATTGGAGATTTTTTTAATGAAATTAAAAATTCGTCGTCATGTAAAAATGGTAATTTGTCTTAACTATTATTTCAAATATCGAGCTCTTATTTTACGTGTCCAGAGGTTATGAGATTAAACGGGATTACACGTCAATCAGAATTTCTAGAAAATATTCCACGTCGACAACAGTTTGGCCTTCCTAACACCGTAACACGCCAGTGGCAATGACGCTATAATATTTCCCAGACGACAATATTTCATCTTTTTAAATCTTGTGAATATAAAAGGTCAATGTAATGGGATAACCTGACACTGTTACCAACCTTGCTAACACTACTTTTAAAAAATTATTTATGACGTGAAATTGGTAGCATATTATGGTTAGACCACCCGGTTTATAGGCTACGACTGTTGTGAGAAATTTTGCCTCAAATAAAGACCACTTGTTTTCCTAGTTCACCATTATCTAGTTTGGTGTCTACTGTCAGGATACAAATGAATGCTTTAAGCTACTTTTACGTATCTTTCAATTAATTTAACATCGAGTGAGGCAAACTGGCTATCAGTTAAGCGTACTATTACCATACTATAATTAGTTGAAGAATTTCGTATTTTATGAAGATTTATTATTACTATTATTATTTTATTAAATCTGAATGTTTACGTAGTACAAAGAAAATTACTCGTTTAACATAAAAACACCGTAATTTCTTTCCCACGGTTAAACATAAGCCGTTTTTCAAGTTTCCTAAAGGATTTCATAATCATTTTGAATTTTGGCTAGAATACTGACATTAAGCCAAAACTGTAGATCACGTACACTTAGGGCTCGAGTTGCCATTCCACCAATACTTACTATTCATTCCGACCGATTCCGACTTACATTTCGCTTTGTTACGTTAATTGCACGAACCACAGAAAATTAGCAGAATAAACTCTAAATTATTTTACTCTCTATCAATGTTCTTTAAATGCACGTACAGAATTATTCGTAGTCCTCTACCTTATCAAAACACGCCAACTTACACGATTCGTGCAGATTCCACGCAATAAGGTCGTCGTAGTGGTTACTGTTTCACAGGTTAATAGATTCCATGTCAGATATTGTCTGAAAATTCAATGTTTAAAAAGTTCCACAGACAAACAACAAGCTTTGAAACATTTCTGCTAAATCAAAACAGCGGCAAAAACTGCAGGAGGAATATGCATTTTTTAAATCCTGCTGCATGGACCTGATCCAAGCATTTTCCTCAAATCAGGGCAAATAGAAAATCCAGCAAGAAAAACATATTCCTTTTTTAATTGTTCGTTAAGCAAAATCGAGTTGCGTTCTGTACGTACAGGAAATTTTGTACTGGAGAACCCAGGTGCAGCTCTTTTTTCTACATCATAGGTAAAACAAAGCAAAAAAAACTCCAGCCTTCTGAAAGAAGCCAGTTTCGTTCCTGAGAATGAATGATAATGTTCACCATACAACGCCTTATTTGAGAAACAAATACTGTCTTATGGCTTGCAAGAAACTTTAGCGTTCAACATAAGTAATGGCAATCATCTGGGGTCGGCAACTGTTGCAAAAATCAGTCAGTTTTGAAAATGCCAATCTCTCAAGAATTCAGAATCTTAAATTAGACTTTTTTTTTGTTGAAAAGATGACATTTTTACATGTCTCAAATGACCAGATTTCTATTTTTTTTTTTTTATGGCGTTGAATAAGTAAAACATTTTTTCACTAGCACACATCAAGTGCTTTGATTAGCACTGAAGTGTCTTTCCATCCAATGCCAACAAATGGATATAGCTACCCCCAACACAAAATTCAGGGGTGTGAAGTAAACAGAAAAATGCCCAAAGACTGACAAGCGGGAGTGAAATAAAAGGGAAGAAAAAAAAAACGGAGACCGATAAACAGGTTAGAAGTAATTAAAAAACCTCAAATGACATTCCAATAGGATACAGTTCATCTGCAAGCTGATGTGCAACTGACGTCATTTGAGGAAGACATGAGCATTCAGTGCTTTTCTTCACTGTGAAGCTTTAAATCCTATGGTGTGATCAAGGTAACCTACGTATAAAATCAAGGAGTGGCGATATCTGGTCGAAGCCAAAGTACGAGCAGGACAAAAAGATTTTTAAAAGCAGCTTAGCCACTTGCAAACACATTTTTTTAGAAGGGCTTCTGATATTTGCTAAAAAGAACAATTTCTGCGCATAGACATTAGTCATACACAAATGTCTAATACATGAAGCCATGGGGTTGGCAACCGTTACAAGATGTTGGAAATATCAATCATAAGAGGTTTAATCTCGTACGCTTGATGAAATCACCATAGGTGAGGAAAAATTTTAAGTGTCGTAATTTTCGTCTTTGAGTTGTCAATCCCCCGTATAACACCTTTATGCCATTGGCGTAAAAATTTGTTTGTAAAAAGATTTTTTTCTTTTTTTTTATATTTTTGAAAGAAGAAGCACACAAGAAAGATGATCTTCGACAGGTCATCGATTTTGTGTGTAGTACACATTTTACCAACAAAACCAATCAAAGTCATGTTTTAAAAATTAGTTTGGATTGGTTGGGATGGCAGATATAAGTGAGGACAATTAAGAAATCAAAACACCAAGAGTCGAACGACTTACAAAAAGGCAATAATCAAACAAAAAAAGAAAAAAACAGAAAAAAAGGAGGGAAAACGAGAAAGAGAGAGGGAGAGAAAAAAGAAAAGAAAAAGACAATAGCTTGTCTCAGATTTAACCTGAGAAACGGAACTAATTCAAGCAGAGATTTAATGTCGTAAAAAAATAAAGAAAAAGGAACACAATGATTTTTAAAAATGTTTGTTTTCGTGGTTTTTTTTTCTTGTCTTTTTTTTTTTTTTTTAAGGTTTGCACGAGATTTGTTTTGATGCCTTTCAAGAATAGGCTGAAAGTAAGTCAGAGAGTATAGTATAACCAATCTCTCAGAAACGGCGACGTTTTACCAGAAAATCCTCACGATCGCGTTCGTTGGGTCGGCCCCACCTCGGAGCAGAAACTCCGTGAGGTGGCCCGCGGGGTGGCATGTTTCCCATGTTGTTGTTGGGACCATCCATACGACCCCCAATGGGCATGTTGTTAAACATCGGTGGCGGCTCCAAAGGCCGCTGTTCAAAGGAGTTGTGGAACGGCTTATTTTCCTTAATTAGATAACAACATAGGGACGTCCCGATAAGTCTTATGATAAAAATTGTGAGCCACACAGCTGTGTTCTCCACCCCCTCCCAATAAGAATCAAAGATTATGAGTGGTAATAAAAATATATATATATGACAACGATCAGTCATCGAAAAAACAAAAGGAAGACTTCTAAGGATACCAAGATGTTTCGTCAAAATAATGGCTGTTCTTTCACCGAATGTGATTCCCTACACTGACAACCATAATAAACCGATGCGCATAATACCCTTGACCCCATGGGATACTGGGTAGAATTTCAATTTCAAGACAAATCTTCAGAAGAAAATTCTCGAAGTTTCAATCATTCATGTTGGTCATTACCTTTCCTATTTCAAACAAGTAGTAGTGCTCTCTCTATCTAGGTAAACCCTACTGTCCTAAATTAGAACTTTGGTCTAGATTGCAATAGAGGCCTACAAAACAATGGAAGTCTTATCAAAAGGGTTTTCAATAAACCCTAACCTTCGTTGGTTCATTCCCTATTCCACAATTTCATCAAATGAACCTTGACCCACACAGAAAACAGAAACGATCTTTGAGGCTGATCGGAAGTATTACATTAAAACAGGATTGCAAGCGGCCTGTTGGCTTGGTAAAAATTGAAAAGTATTGACATACCATTTGCAGATCCATGAGATTATGAGGTCCATTACCACCCATCATTGGCCGATCAAATGTGGGAGGTTGGAGAGGTCGACGAAAATCTGGAGGAGTTCCATCTGTGTTTTGCTCTTGCATGAACATGTTGTTTTCTTGTTGACGCCGACGCATTTCGTCTTCCTGCTGGCGCAATCGATGCTGCATTTCATCCTGTTGTCGACGAAGAGTTTCCTCCTCTCGTAACCTGGATTCTTCGTGTTGGCGTTCTTTCAATTCCCAGTCACGTTTTTGTCTCTCGCGATCCTGCTCACGTAGTCTGAGTTCTACGAATAATTTGATAGCGTTGTGAGTTGTCATGTTATCGATAAAAGAAAGTAACCATTGTTTACGTTCACGAAGCAGTTCGGTTTCATGTTCATATCGAGCATATTCCATCTGGGACACCAACTTATCTTCTTCGATTTTCAATTCCCGCTCAACAGCATCCATTTTTTGCTTATACAGTTCCAACAATTGCTTCCAGCGTTGACCGTAAGTAAACTGGAAGCTATTAGGTTCAGCAAACCTTGGCCCCGTCTATAATTGTCAATAAATCTTTGTGTTAAAAACTAAAATTGAAAAGAATACATTATTTGAAGTACTTCGCGTTCTTTAGTAAACTCCGGAGTTTTTTTAGCAAATGCGCGTTCTGAAAATCCATCTTCATCGTCTAATTGTTCCATTGGTTCTACTACAACGGGACGTAATGACGAAGTTAGGAAAAAACAGCCATCGGTGCAACGCCGAATTGCAGCCTGGGCTCCTGGTTTGCGCACAAATTCAACAACACCTTCGTTCGTTGATTGTCCACGCTCATTAGCAACCACTATAGCTCTTTCAATCTGTAATTGAAAAATGTAAAAATTGATGACATACACTAAAATGGAAAGCACATAATTACATCTCCGAATATGGAAAAGGCTTTTTCCAATAATTCATTTGTTACGAAGGGAGACAAATTTTTCACACGAATAGCGGCGCTATGTGGAGCAGAGCGAACGCGCAACGTACGACCTTTCAAAACTTTCCCATCCAATTCTCGTTTTGCCTTTTCTGAATTGGAACGGTAATCCTGTGAATTTTTTAAATTATTTCAAACCACCGTGTAATGAACAAAAATATGCACTTGCCAGCCTGACAAAAGCAAATCCCTTTTCCTTATTGAGGAAGACTTCTGCAATTTCTCCATATGCAGAAAAGTGTTCCTTTAAATCCTGCTCCACTATATCATTTCCAAGGTTTCCAACATACAGACGGCTGCGGCCTGAAAATTTAGTTTCTGTAAAGGATCTGATTGGTAGATCAGCAGTAGAATTGGACAGTGATGCAAGTTTCTCTAGTAATTGGCGATCCTTTCAATTTTGAAAACAGTGTTCATGTGTTAACTTAAAGATTGGAACTTTTAAATTTAACTAACCTCTGACAGTTTTTGATGCCCATTACCATGTGAATTATCTTCCCATTTTTTCTCACCATGGCTTTGACCAACTTGATTTGTATTACGCTGAAACCGGCCAACGTTGTTACCATTTTTCCCATTTCCTTGATTGTTTCTCCCTGATTGTCCCCCTCTTCCTATGCCACCCCTACCACTTCCACGTTTTCCTCTTCCACTGTTATTTCCCACAGAGGCAGCAGTACCATTGACAGAATTTTGGGGTGTAGATATGGAAGGCGTAGAGACAGCATTTGAAACAGGAGAACTCTCCTTAGTTAGTTTTTCCGAACTCGCCGTTTCTAGTTTCTGCATGTTCTAAATACGCAAAAGAAAAAAGAAAAAGATGCTTCAGTTACAATGGTTCAGTCTACAAATTATTCTTGAATCTTAAGTAGGGAAACAGCAGATAGTGACACTTCTACCAAACCCTGCGACTTATTAGAGCTGTATTTGGGGAAACGTTTAGAACACGCAACATCCACTTGTGATTCTTAATCAATAAATTTATAAATCTCACATTTGACTTGAGAAACCCAGAATTTGTTGCTTTTAATATTCCTTCAAACACACGAACGACAAAACGCAGTCAACACATCAAGAAATGGCGACGAATGCTTGCAACGTTGTCTAATCCACAATAGCTGGAATTTAGCTATCGGATCGCCGGTCGGCGATAGGGATCGGCCCCAACCCTAATCGGGGCGCATTTTGCCAATCGGGTTTTCAAATTCGGTGGGTGGGGCGGGGCGTTCGGGGCTCGGGGTGAAAATTTTTGAACCCCTATCAGGGATCGGCCCTGATTGGCTGTAATTGGAAAAGCTTAAATCTATTGCCACGAAAGATGTCGTGGCAATAGACATTGATCGTCATGCAACGACATCTTTCGTGGCAATAGATTTAAGCATTTCCAAAAATTGCATTTAAATGCTAGAAATCAGACGGTACCAGAATCCTTACCAAAGAATTGTACCGTTGTGCGTATGCTCAGCCTCGTTTACCTGAGACCCAGCTTACTACCGGAATGTACTGGCGTTCAACTGAAAGAAAAAGCTAAAAAAAAATAATTTTTACGTGTGTCGCGCCAGTTTCTTTAGTAAGCTAAGTTTCAGGTAATCGGGGCAGAGCCCTAGTTGTGCGAGGTAAGCCCATCAAAATCTGGCTTTCAAAATTGGACAGGGGTGTAGCTTTTTACAGGGTTTTAACATGGAGTAGTTAGATCAGGTTATACCGTCCAACAATATCTATTACTTTGCCTCAAGTTTGTAAGAAAGGGAAGGGCAGAGTCATAGATTAGGTGGTTCAAGTATTCCATGTTAAACGCCTATAAATAAGCCACGCCCCACGTCACTTTTCGCAGCCCAGATTTTTCAATCTCGCTCCCTCCGATCTACCTGCACCACGCGGAGATCTCATGCACTAGAATGCAAAAAGGCTATCTCTTGTTAGTGCAATCCGACATCCGTGTGAAGCACAGTCGGAAGGAGCGAGATCGGAAAAATTTGGCTTGTGAAAAGTGACGTGAGGCAGGACTTACAGGAGTAGTTTGGCCGGAGTCATAGATTACATGGTTTGAGTACTCCATGGTAAACGCCTTTAAATAAGCCACGCCCCACGTCACTTTTCGCGGACCCGATTGTTAAGGCTTTTTCGGGTTCGCTCCCTCCGAAAGCAGAGTCATAGATTAGATCTATCTAATGGTGATATTAGATTCCAGATTAGATTCTAATCTTAGACCATGCCGAAAGTGCTGCATCATGCGGAGATCTCTTGCACTACAAATGCAACTCTCTAGACATCCGCTTGGTGCAAGTATTCGAAAACTCTATCTCTCTTGTTAGTGCAATCAGATCTCCGCTTGGTGCAGCACTTTCCGAGGAGCAAGATCAGAAATCGGGTTCGCGAAAAAAGCCGCCGTAAACCAGGGGCGCGTCAAGTGGCAAATTAACAACAATACGCTAGAAACGCTATATACCTGATCTCAGCAGCCTCCTGGCGGTAATCAACTTGTACTACACTTTGTACAGAGCCTTATGGAAAATCAGGATTCGTCTGATTTTCCACTTGACGCGCCCCAGGAGTAGTCAGACCATGTAATCTATGACTCTGCTCTGGGGAGGGTTTGACAAGTAAGGGGACCAGTTTGGCAACATGGGCTAGACAGTATCCCTCTGGCTTCTTATTATCTAGAAGGCTATGCCGTAACATAGGTATCCCCAGGTATCCCTAAGGCTAAATATTTGTTTTGTTTAGTATTTTTGTGAAGCTTGCCGATTCTTCTATTCATACTGATTGTTTCGAAGCCAAAGAACCTTTGACTCATATCGCTAAAATTTAATAGAGCGTTGGACATCAAAGTGGTAATATTTCCCCGATCTCAGATAAGCTTCGACATTTTTCGCTGGTCTCCAATTTGCGTCTCCATCCATGGGCTCTAGAAGGTAAACAATTGTTTACTCAACAAAGTTTTTTTATTGCAACAATTTGAAATTTGTTGTTAATCAAATCTCCAAAACCTGGAATACTTATGTGTTATAGATATTAATTGGGTAGTTGCAAACAATTTAACTGAAAGTATACTTTCTAGGTGGTTTCATCCAAATGTATCAGGGATTGATGCAGAACTACTTCTCTTAAACCGCAGCGAATAGATGGCAGTTTTTTAGCACGTCCCAGTAAGAGCAACCCAGGAGATTTCACCCTGTCTGTTAGGTAACATTAAAGTGTAATAATTTTTGTTAAGGCTTTTGATTTTGATTTTTATTTTAAAGGAGAAATGGTGAAGTTACTCACATAAAAATTCAAAATACTGGAGACTTCTACGATCTGTATGGGGGTGAAAAATTTGCAACTCTGTCTGAACTGGTGCAGTTCTATATGGAAAATCCTGGACAGTTGCGTGAGAAGAATGGTGAAGCCATAGAGCTAAAATTTCCTGTCCATTGTTCTGACCCAACTACTGAACGGTAATTAATTGTGTGAGAGAACAAAAGCGTTTACAATGCCATTTTCTGTATAACCGTCAGTTGCTGATTTCATTAATTTTTTTCTTTTCCAGTTTGTCTTTCAGGTGGTTTCATGGACATCTTTCAGGAAAAGAAGCAGAAAAAATTCTACTTGATAAAGGGAAGAATGGAAGTTTTTTAGTGAGAGAATCCCAGAGTAAGCCCGGAGATTACGTTTTATCTGTTAGAACTGAAGACAAAGTGACACATGTCATGATAAGATACCAGGTTATTTTACACTAATTTAATAATATTGGTAAAATTTTGACAAGGCTTTTCATGATTATTAGGAGCAAAAGTATGATGTGGGTGGTGGTGAAAAATTTGATTCACTGTCTGAACTAATTGAGCATTACAAAAAAATCCAATGGTTGAAACCACAGGAACTGTGGTCCATCTTAAACAGCCTTACAATGCTACTAGAATTCATGCGAGTGGAATAGAAAGTCGCGTCAAAGAATTGCAGGTACTTAATGCGAAATATATTTGCTTACTTTTTCATATTATTTTTCATTATATCCTCTGCAGAAGGAGCATAGCGTGAGTACAGGGAAAGGAGGATTTTGGGAAGAATTTGAAAGTTTACAGCAACAAGAATGTAAACATCTATATAGCCGTAAAGAGGGACAAAAACCAGAAAATCGGAATAAAAATCGATATAAAAATATTTTACCATGTATACTCATTTTATTTGATCAAAATTAGAAAAAGTTTACATACCTTAATTTTATCCCTAGTTGATCACACCCGTGTTCTACTTAAGGATGTGGATGCGAGTACAGCTGGTGCCGACTATATAAATGCCAACCACATACGGGTAAATAAACACGTTAGTAACTTTACCGTAGCTATGATTTTTTAGCATCTCACAAATATTTAAAATACATCGTTTTCTAACACGTATCTCGCAGCCAGAAGATGATGGAAATGGGGACCAGTTCCCACAATACATTGCTACCCAAGGCTGTCTGCCACACACAGTCAACGATTTCTGGCATATGGTGAGACAAAGACGCTAATGTAGTTATGTTTTCAGTTATGTCACTAATAAGTCGACATTTTAGGTCTGGCAGGAAAATAGTCGCGTAATTGTAATGACAACGAAAGAAATCGAGAGAGGAAAGGTAGAAACGCAAATGTCCTCTCGTTTGGTTATTTTTTTTAGATTTATTCATTTTTCTCTATGTGATATACCAGTCGAAATGTGCACGCTACTGGCCAGAGGAAAATCAAACAAAAGAGTTTGGAAAAGTTGTTTTAAGGTGTGTTAGCGACTCGCTTCGTGCTGATTATACTCTTCGAGAGTTCTTAGCAACAAAGGACAACGAAGAGAGGCTGATACATCAGTATCATTTCCAGGTAAGCTTTATATTGGAATTTTCCCTTGAATTTCTTTAGACGTATTCTTCGCCTGAAAGGCATGGCCTGATCATGGAGTACCAGGAGATCCTGGATGTGTGTTAAACTTTCTTCATGATGTGAATACAAGGCAGAATTCAGTTGCGAATGCAGGTCCTGTCGTAGTGCATTGTAGTGCAGGAATCGGTCGCACTGGAACATTCATTGTAATTGATATGATCATCGGTCAAATAGAAAGACGAGGTATCTGTGAAATAAAAAAGTGCGAGAAGAGAACCAAAGTATTTAATTTAAAAAAACTTCTTGTATAGGATTGGATTGCGAAATTGACATTCAGCGCATGATTCAAACTATTCGTGCCCAAAGATCTGGTATGGTGCAAACTGAAGCGCAGTACAAATTTGTTTATATGGCAGTTCAGTACTATATAGAAACTTTATCACAGCGCATGCAAGCCCAGCAGGTAAATGAGTGGACACGTTATGCTCAATAGATAATCGTTATGTGATAAAAAATTCTTGATTATTTAGAAAAGCCTACAAGCCGGCAGAGAATATACTAACATCCGTTATTCAACCGAAGGCGGTCTGACTCCTGCTGCTTGCAACCAATCCCAATCTTTGGAGTCGCCGACGGGCAAGAGTTTGTCAAAATCAACCCTTTCACTCGCCAGTGTGTCCACTCCTTTGTTAAATTCTTTTCATGTAACATTATCTAAGTCGGAGAAACCTCCAAAGGAAACAAAAGGGGTTGCCAATAGAACTGTAGCTGAACATCCAATACCGATGTAAGCTAGATTGCCATTTGTTAATAATGTTTAAAACACATTTGTATATATTATTATTTTAAGGCCTCCGAAAGATTTCCCAAAAATGCTTTACGAAAATGTCCCTCTGAACGAGCGAAAAGCAGCTGGAAACCAAGGACCGCCACTTTTCCCCCACCACCTACCCCACCAAGAAAAATGTAAACCACAAAAAGGAAAAGGTTTCTCATCAGAGTGCGGACGTGAATTGGTGTGGAATTGACCAAATTTGGGATGTCGGGAGAAAACAGTTATCCTGCAACCACATTAGCGACCTGCAGTCGAATAAGATCTTCGTCGATTTAACAGACAATTTTGCTTCTTTTTTCCGACATTCCTATTATGTTTGCATTCCTTCGATTTCTTGCTTAATTTTTGCCTTTTTCGCTCGTGGCTTTATTTCCAACATTGGCAAAATCTTCATGCCTTTCGATTCGCTTAAGTCACACCATACTTAATCGTTGATGTAAAATGACTGCTTTATTTATCGGTCTCACTACTACAATTCTCCTGCAAAACCTTTACAGTGTTCGCTATAAATCAGTTGAAACTCATCCGAATCGTCAGTTGACTACTGTTGCTCTAAATTCACAGTTCTAAAGTATGTTGCGCTGTATACGACCCGAAGGCTACCAAGAGCCGCAAATAGCATAGAAAAGATATGCGACCGAAAGTGCTACGCGAGCAGGTGGGTTTACAACTTTACAGGGATGCGGACGGTAGAACTCCACGTTGAATAGAACCCTACCGATAGTGGTCCTGTTTTAAGAAATTCAAAATAAATAACTACAGAAGAATAACGCTTACATTCAACTCCACAGACATCAGAACCCTAGTTTTAAAAATATAAATATACATGATATCAAATGCAACAATGTACGAGGCAGTGTTTCGGATTTTTTTTTCAAATCAAATCCAAATCCAATCAAATCCAAATCCTCCCGGATTTTGAAGGGATTTGGATTTGCCTTATTTTTCAATGGCTTGGATTTGGATCGGATTTGATCCCCCAACAAAAACCCGGATTTTTTCAAATCCAAATCCAAATCCTTTATAAAGAAGAAGGATTCAGTCATCTGGTCTTGTTGAGAACGATGTCTTGCAGTCCATTAGATCCGAACTGGAATACCGATACAAACATTTGCGTACGGACCATTTTTAACCGAAAAACGAATTCACAATATTGTCACGTGGTCAATGACCACGTTATGTGATCCGGTATGCAATGCTACCGGACGTGTGACGTCAGTGTTTTCCCCCATATATAGTCCCCCGTGGTCGTGTATCAGGAGGCAGTCTTAGTCTTGTGAACCGTCAATACAACATACTGTTACATGGTGGAGATGCAGAACCTCCGGTAAGTCTCTTTTGTGGTTGTGTTTCTCTTCGATTCTGTGCTGCGGAGGCGGTGGCTGTCAGGGACCCCTGAGAGTCGACGACCCAACTGGTTTTAGCACCTTAAATTGTTGGGGTACGGGGTCACGGCTCCGACCGTAGGGCAATCGGGGAAGCATAACGAAGGAGAGACGCCGGGGGAAAACGGTGAAAAGGGCTGACGGAACGGAAGGAAAGAATCGGAGAAGTGAACCGTGAGCCAAAGTTGTTGGCAAGAAGCGGAGAAGTGAACCGGGAGCCGAAGAGTTCGGCAAGAAACAGGCGGTGCGAGGATTGCGGGAAGTAGATGATAGGAGAGGAGGACGTAAGGAGGGGGGAGAGAATCCGAGACGCTCGGGGACGGTTCGTGGCACGGGGTAGTTGGGGGATACCCGAGATCGGGAGTGCATCCCAGGGGCGGGCGAGGACGCGCAGTCGACCGTTGAGGGAGAGCGGAACGGAAGAGCGAGGAGAAATAGAGGACGGGGCTAACGAACCCCAACAGGAGCAGCGACCGGCATCCGTTCGGCAGGAGTATCATCTCACATTCAGTGAGGAGGAAACTGAGCGGTGGGAGGACGCGGAAGAGGAAGAAGGATCGGGAGAACACGGAGAAGAGCAGCCAGAGTGGGATTTCACGGATTTGAGAAGAAGATCATCGAATATCAGTAGCTATATCCGGGGATTCAGAGCAGCTCAACAGTAAGTGGGCGCAAGGCACGCGATGGCCGCACAGATAAAATTCCAATCCCCACCCACCTTCGGGGGAAGGACGGGGAAGACGTCCTGCAGTGAATGCATCGATACGAAAGAATCGGGAGATATAATCGATGGGGAGATGAAGAACTTCACGACCACGTGGAGCTGTCGCTGTCCGGGGCAGCGCAGAAGTGGTACTCATAGAAAGAGGCCGCGGGACAACTAGCAGCCGAATGGGAGGATGTTGCAGGACCGCCAATTGTAACCGGAGTAAAAACACAGCTGTTGGAGGAATTCAAGCCAGTCAATCAGAATCGATTCAATGAAGCGAAACTGAGAGAACGCAAACAACGAATCGAGGAATCCACGATCGAGTATTTTTACGACATCCTGGATTTATGCCGCAGAGTAGACCCGAATATGTCCGAAGCTACGAGATTGGCGCACCTATGGAGAGGACTCAAGCCAAGTTTACCAGAGAAACTCTGGAGTTTGAAACCCAACTCATGTGACGAATTCCTTCAAGAAATTAAGCGGTATCAGGAAATGACTTCCTGAGCAAGACACGAGGAATGGGCGATGGGCGTGGTCGGAAAACAAACACCAACGGCGGGAAGTGAGAGAATGGATCGAATAGAAAAATTGCTAGAGGGACTGATGGGAGCCGTTGCATTAAGGAACGCATCAGGGGCAGCCGCACAGCAAGGAGAAAGAGCGGAGAGTCAACAGTATCGGTCGGATAACCGATCGATACTGAAATGGACTTCGGATGGGGAACCTATCTGCAGCAGATGTAAGACGGAGGGACACATCGGGAGAGAGTGTCCAACAAGAACAAACGGTCAGGGAGGCCTGAGGGGTCGGACACCGGACGGACAGGTCGTATGCTACGGGTGTGAAGGGATAGGACACATACGTCGTGACTGCCCGAGCTCCCAGCGAGAAGGAGGGGCACCACAACAGCAACGGCAGGTGCGATTCGCTGGAGAGGGTAGGCAAGTAATTGGTCTAGTAGGGACACAGCATGTAGACCCGGAGGTGCTAGCATGGCCAATTCTGAAAATCGACATCCAGAGGATGGTAGTACTGGATGTGTGGTGCTGGGGAAAACGGGTGGCTGCCGTGATAGATACAGGGGCGGGAGTGTCCGTGTGTTCGCCCAAATTAGTAAGAGAACTAGGGATAACAGTGACACCATGGCGCGCAAATCGTCTAGTATCAGTTGACGGCAAGGAGATTCAACCGGGAGGAGCCGCAATGCTGTCAGTATCAGATGGGAGGATGACCGTCAAGGGGGAGGCTTTGGTTCTGGACGGCGACATCGACTTACTTCTGGGGAAAGACATGTTGGAAAAACTTGGAACGCGGATGAAGATTGGGGCGCTACCGGAGATCTTCATTGGAGACACTGCCATGGGAGCACCGGTGGAAGAGATGACGGAGAAAGCACCGAAACTAGTAGTCCAGAATGAATGCGAGGTCCCACCCCGATCGAGGAAAGTGGTCGCAACTCAACCACTAGATTTGAATGGGTTTGGCGAAGGTGCACTGATGGAACCATCCCAAGCATTGCAGACGACGAAAAGGGTGTCGACGGGTAAGGTCCTAGTTAGCGGCGTGGGAACAATCGGACAGATGGCGATAACCCACTTATCGGACCACAAACAATGGATCGAAGAGGGGACGGTGTTAGGAATAATCGAGCCAGTGACCGAAATCAAGGAGGGAGACACGCCAGTAGCCGTCGCGACAGCAGAGGCAGAGAAGAAAGCGCGTCGGGAGCACAAATTTGACAGCAGGATTGGAGAAGGATTAATGCCGACAGACAGAGAAAAGATCCGAGAAGTGTTAGTGGAATATGGTGACTATTTTTCGTGGCCCGGAGACCAACTAGGACTGAGTACGGCAGCAGGGCAGACAATAGAGGCCAGGGGAAAGGACATCCGTGACCGAGAGGCTGAAACTAGAGAGACTATACCCCTGGACGAGGAGGTGCAAGAAGCTCGAAATGAAAGTGTGGACGATCAGGTGCGTCGATCAACACGAGTCCGGATGCCACCGGTACGGTACGGACAAATGCCGCAGGTGGCAGTGGGATCTTCTCCTTCTGCTAGGACTACTAGGACCGCGGATGGGGAACTTTTCCCACCTACTCAACTGCGGTCGGTAGACGACTCAGTAGACGACTCGGAGAGGGAAAAACGAGCGGCGGAACATCATACATACCCATTCGACCTATGGGGTGTGGGAGCAGCGTTGTTTATGGCCAGTGTGGCTGTGTTCAGCATCCAGTGGTGCCGCGGGAGAAAAGGAGACGTTAATAGGGCTGACCTTCGGGAACGCCTACGGATAGTGGAGGAGTTCGTAGAAGAAGAAGCTAAGAAGCGACGTGCGCGGCGGTGGAGTACCGCCGAAAAAAAACGAAGTTTTGTTTTTTTGGGTGGTGTCATGTGGTCTATATCATGTACCAATGTTCCCGTTTTTCTTTCGGTATATCTTTTTTGTAATGTTTGTTTTTAGTAATGCATTCGGGGACGAATGCAGCTGAGAGGGGGGATGTCACGTGGTCAATGACCACGTTATGTGATCCGGTATGCAATGCTACCGGACGTGTGACGTCAGTGTTTTCCCCCATATATAGTCCCCCGTGGTCGTGTATCAGGAGGCAGTCTTAGTCTTGTGAACCGTCAATACAACATACTGTTACAATATTAAACATTTGGTTTTTATAATTTAGGAGACTCCCAAGAAATTCAAGAGGGCACGGCAGGTAGGGCAATGAATTCACCTCCGTCTAAGCGCCAAACCTTGACTCGGGCTCTATTTTCAACGGTCATCCAGAAAAGGGCTCAATCTGCTAGCGCATCAAAGGTCCTTGATGAATTTGAACTCTACCTCTCAGAACCAGTGTACCAGTCAAGTGGTCCAGATTCTCCTGACAATGATTGTCCTTCTGACTTGCGCTTTAGTCCCTTGGGTTATTGGAAAGTAAACGCCCATCGATTCCCGTTGTTGGCTTTGATAGCAAGGAGCTCTTCGGGGTGCCCGCTTCGGGAGGAGAGATCGAACGGGTCTTTAGCACCGCCACGGACATTGCAACGGCTAAAAGAAATCGCATTAAGCCTCCTCTCTTCGCGAAAATGCTTTTCATAAAGCGAAATATGAAACTTATGAGTCCTGTGACTCCTGTCAAACAAAAATGATGAATTGTGGCTAAATCTTTGTTTTTTTGCTGTTTTCACCATTGTCAGTCAGAATACTCAGAAATAAAAAGATTTAATCCAACTTAAGAAATCTAAAGGAACCTGTTATTATAGTTTTTTTTTAAATATGGATTTTGTAAGAAATCAAAAGTCGAACAGACTTTCCCTGGTGAAAATCGCTAGTAATTTATTACGAATTAATTACCAATATTCATGATTAATTATGTAATTATTGTCTATTGTTGTGATTAATCATGTAATAAAAGTTTATCATGAAATTTATTATATTTATTACTTGATAATATTGCCATATAGTATGTAATTAATTACACAATGAATAAATTTTGTAATTAATGCTACTCATAGTAATTAATTACTTAATGAAATTTGGAAATTGTGCCCAACAATAAATTTTGTTGTAATAATCCTAAGCAGCAAGTAAATTATTATAATAAAAAAACGCGCGCGATAGCATTTAATCATTTATACAAGAAATTTTTATACGCGTATGTTTTGTTATAGCATTATTTCAATATTCGAGATTAAAAAACAGTTTTTGCTTGAATAAAGACACATTTTGTATATTCTGGTGGAATTTAGTTTACAGAGCAAAGCAAACATAATAAACCATGCAGTTATATTAACACATTTTGTATCAATTAATCCAATTCAAATCTTATATTGTTAACGAGAAAGATTTCTTCATTGTTCATACAACGTACGATTAAACCTTTATAAGTTATTTCGTTTGGGGAAATAGCTATTGTTGAGCCATCTTCACTTCGCTGCACGACCTTGAGAAAAGCATTCAAATTCACACGGCTGTATCTTTCAATAGATGGAGCAATGGGGTTTAGACTTAAATTATCACAAAGAATTATGAATGTATGTGCTGCTGGAGAAGTTTTTAATACACAGCCAGTGCCCAAATTCAGCATGCATTTACAATTAACTTGTAACTGAACAACGTTTTTGATTTCCAACCCATTTCCTTCTACATCAGAAATAACACAGTTTTGGCGTTTAAATTGGGTGCTATAAGATTTTGTACTGTACATTTTTCCATTCAAACCGAAACGTTGATAGCTAAAGGCGTTTACGCAATTGAGAATTATTTCATACTTTGTTTCTATAGCTAAGACTTCTGAAACAGTCAATTTTATGAGTATTTTTTCCCAAGTGGAGTGGGAGTAGAATTAGCAGAATACGAAGAATAATCACTTCCGACCTGTGAATCTAGTTTACCGTACAAATCACGGACACCCTCTTCCGCTAGAGGAATAAATGATCGCGCATACTCTCTCAACTGTTGCTTAGCTAAAAAGGAATTAAATATTTGCTCTCCAAGATAAGTGGTACCATGAAAAAATGATTTTAATATCCTACCCAAATCTTCATACAAAAATGACGATGACGCCCACGGAGCCCCCAATTATTTACTGAGTCAGGAATATGTTGCAATACATGAACGTTGTATGTACATTGCTCTTCCCCATACAGATGTGGTATTTCCGAAATAAACTTATGTATCAGAATCTTTGCGCTTTGGATTTCTGATTGGGAAATTTCCTTTTTTAATAGGATCCTAAATGCATTTACTAATAACAACCAATGTTGATAGTATTTGCAGGGAAGCAGAAAGTATAATACAACTGGGGAATAGAATAATAGCCAATTTCGTAACTCACTTGCCTTCCACAAAGATATTTGTTCTACCGATCTGGGTGTTCGTCGAATTTCGTTTGGTGGAAAAATGTTTAGTAAGATTTCGTCAATAAATGATGCTTTTTTTATATAATAAGCGAAAAAATATTGGGAAATGAAAAGATGAATAGGGTACCCACTGGGCCACTGCTAGGAAGAAAAGGGGGAAATCTAAATTATAGTTATAAAAACTTAATTTTTAACGTGAAGAAGATGGTTTCTCCATAAGACGCTGCAGCCGCAGCAGACCAACTTGGACACAAATGAGATTTTCGCATTTGTGGAAAACGCGCAACGCAGGATGTTTTACTGCTCTATTAAGTCTTGGGTTTTTATTTGATGTTAAATTAGGGATTAAAGTCAAAAAAATTAAAAGGAAATTTTAAACATTTTTACCTTGACACAGAAATATGTAGAAGAATTTGTATGTAACTATGTGTTACATGTTGCAATCATAAAATTAACAATAGATTGTGAATTGGATTGGATTTGGATCGGATTTGGATCGGATTTGGAACGGATTTTCTCAAATTTAAAATGATTTGGATTTGGATTTGGATTTGATTTGGATTGGATTTTGCTGATTTTTTCGAGCTTAGGATTTGGAACGGATTTCAAAACACACGCAATGATTTGGATTTGAGTCAAATCCGGCAAATTTAGAAAATCCGAAACACTGGTACGAGGGTGTCTAGAGTTCGGCCCCCGTCGCCGTATAATTTAACGATTGCTCGAGGTCGCTAACTAGCGACCGATGAGCAATCAGGATTATTTACAAGTGGTGAGACCTGGATCTATACGGTGTTGACCTTGTATTGCATCAGCTGATTTTGCAAAGAACAAAAAAGGGAAGACCACCTCAGGCCATAGGGGACCAACGCCCCTTCAGACCAACAAGGCTTTCAATAAAATAAACATAACAGGATGTAATCCGCTGGAGTTCGGTCTCTACTTTTCGAATGATTTCGCCTACTGCTCAGTAGTGTTGGGGATACCGATACCACAGACTACGAAGTAAAAACCGATAACCCCTATCTCATTGTGTAGGCGATGCTCGGGTCTTAACCGCTAGGGGCATGGCGTACGTATTGGACAAATTTTTCAGCTTTTTCACATTTTAGTACTGAATACGTGCTTCACACACACGTATTAGCGGGAATTGTGGTTAACTTTATTTCTTCAATTGTACACCTTAATTTTCTAGATCCCCTTCCGATATCCCGTGAATTATTTCAGAATTTAATTCTGATTTTCGGTTGCGTTTCTTAAAATTCTTATTTACCCCATTTTTTCACGATATTTTGGTAGTATACAGCTCATCATGAAACGCTGCATTTCAGACAGCATTTTTTTATCGCTCTGAAATGAGCGCGAAGTTTGTTGTTACCGTTGCTACTCTGTTTTCTTATGTTGACATTTATCAAGATCAAATTCTTATTAAGTCAATAGTGTTTGAATTTGATGTATTTTTGGGACTTGAACTTTGAAAATAATTTTTTTGTATTACTATTCTTAGAAATAATTAGCTCACAGCTTACTTTTTTACTATTATCCTCGGTCCTTGAATCTTATTTTACTACTGTGTAATTTGTCATTGGATACCGTATAACTTTAAATGACTGCTACTTGAGAATGATTCCTTCCAAACATTATTCGGTGTATTTTTCTGACTTGCTAATGAAGTGAATACTACTTAATGTCTAACAAAGATGTTAAAATACCTTTTTCTTTGTGCTTATGGTCCCAAAAATACATCAAATTCCAAACACTATTGACTTAATAAGAATTTGATCTTGATAAATGTCAACATCAAGTTAACAGAGTAGCAACGGTAACAACAGAACTTCGCGCTCATTTCAGAACGATAAAAATGCTGTCTGAAATGCAGCGTTTCATGATTAGCTGTATACTACCAAAGATGGTGAAAAAGATGGGGTAAATAAGAATTTTAAGAAACGCACCCGAAAATTAGTGTTGGCGATTATCTAATTTGGTTAGATACAAATTATCTACGCCCACTTTTAGATAACGATACGATTATCGATAAAGTATCTAATAGACCATTTTCACGTTGCGAAAAGCAGTATTCATGTAGTCCGGCAACCCTGCAAGCTGCCATTTGTAGTCTTACTTAGCCTTGTTTAGGTGGATTTAACATGGGCTAACAGCACGATGACTGATTTCTCCCATTAATTTTGCTACCAGGAGCAAAATTATTGTGCACGTTGTACATCAGGATATTGCCAACGTTTCAAGTGCCAAATTTTCAAGAATTCGCTACAACTAGTACTTGAAATCGTCGTTACAGTGAAGGGCTATCAACATTTGAAACAATAACAAACAGTCAACAGCAAATGGTAACTTTAAAAAATGTGCAATTTTCTTATAAAACTTAAATTTCTTGGTATAATTAGGAATGTAAATGTCTTCTGAGGATGCAGAAGATCTTTTACATGATTCAGTTATTGAATTATTTTACTTATCTGATTATTCTTCAACTTTGCCAAACGATGCTAAAGAAAGATATGTTGCTAAGCTCAATGAAGTACATTGTGACTGTCTTACATCATAGAAAATGAGTATTATTTGTAAGTTTTAAGGCCTTGAACTCAAAAAACAGCCCATCTCCAAAATTATCTCATAAGACTTGCAGCTCTTATAATTATTCATATCGTTAGCTGTATAAAACTGTTTTCTGTAGACTAGATAGTTCTAAACATCTCCAAATTCAACTGATGGTAATATTGTTTCTAGCTCTTGTGTACTGGAAGTCCAATACTCATTTTCTATGACGTAAGGACAGTCACACTGTACTTCATTAAGCTTAGCAACATATCTTTCTTAGCATCGTTTGGCAAGTTGAAGAATAATCAGATAAGTCAAATAATTCAATAACTGAATCATGTAAAAGATCTTCTGCATCCTCAGAAGACATTTACATTCTAATTATACCAAGAAATTTAAGTTTTATAAGAAATTACACATTTTTTAAAGTTACCATTTGCTGTTGACTGTTTGTTATTGTTTCAAATGTTGACAGCCCTTCACTGTAACGACGATTTCAAGTACTAGTTGTGGCGGATTCTTGGAAATTTGGCACTGATGTTGGCAATATCCTGACGTGCAACGTGCCACAATAATTTTGCTCCTGGTAGCGAAATTAATGGGAAAAATCAGTCCTCAAAGTCGTTAGCCTATGTTAAATCCACCTAAACAAGGCTGAGTAAGACTACAAATGGCGGCTTACAGGGTTGCCGGACTACATAAATACTGCTTTTCGCAACGTGAAAATGGTCTATTATCCCCATCTACTGGCCAAAAATATACTGCGTACATGATTGTATCAATATAAAAACACGGTTAACATAATATTTAAAAATTATATGCAAAAGGGACTGTGAGTTGTGGTAACCACGGTACTACTAACAAGCCTCAAACAGTAAAACAAAAAAATAGCAGTTTTTTCTCATTTGCATCGATAGTCGTCAACAAGATTTTTATGGCGGCGAGACATTGTAAAAATGTAGTTTGTAGTAGCGCTAAGGTTAACGACTTAGGCTGTGACCATAAAGTTCGGAGTTCAAATCCAGAAGCGACTGTATATTTTTCTTGATGAGTGGCTCTTTTAACGCTGATAATGATTTTTCTTTTTTTTTTTTTGAAGTTAGGTGCCACTGGCTATGGCTGTTTGCCACTGGTTACAGTTTACGGGCCGCCATAGTAGGGGCCTTATGCACCGTGAGCAGTGTAAATGTTGTAGTGTGTAGTTTGTGTGGAAGAGGGGCGATGGAAGTACCATCATTTTTCGTTAGGAAGAGGGTGTGAACTGTCCGTGTAGTGGTGCGTGCTGGATGTGGGAGCAACTATGCTCACCAGGGAGTTGAACTCGGATCACAAAGTGCCCCGATCCCAAGTGACGCCTTATCCAACTCACCCATCCGCCCCCTAATGATTTTCTCATTTTAACGCATTTGAAAGCTAGCAGACGACGGAAAGATTAGATTTTTTGTTTACAATTTGTATCGATACTACCCAACAGTAATTAATATTTTTATGCTGAAAGTTCTGAATAGATTACTGGCAGCAGTGGTATAATACCAGTCTAGTGATAATAACGTAGTGGGTTCAAACCTAGTCGAAGAAACTTTTTCAGCGGTTTTATTGTAGGGAAAAGCTTGCCTAAATTATTTTTGACGGTTTTATAAATCAGTTTGCATAACAGACCTATTTTTTGAATTCTAATGTTTCTTATTGTACTTTGAATTAGTAATTAATTTAATTTTAAAATAATTATTAAGTGCGATGCAACCTGATATCTATCAATATTAAACAAATTTGCTATCAACGCCAAATATAGTATTACAGACGACGATAATTTTCGATTTTCGTCTGCAATTTATATCGATACTACCCAACAACAACAAACTCATTGTTGTGCTGTAAAAATTTACAGAGTATTGGCACAGTGGTATAATACAAGGCTACCGATGTAAATTATTGGGTTCAAACCTGAACGAAGAATGTTTTTCAGCGATTTTATTGTTGGGAAAAGCTTGCTTAAAAGATTTTTACAGGATTTTCTAAATCAATTGCATAACAGATTTATATTTTTGAATTCTAATGTTTCTTATTGTAATTTGAATTAGTAATTAATTTAATTTTAAAAAATTAGTCATTGCTGTGCAACTTGATATCAATAGTGTCACGTTCCATCTGTTCTCTAATGCTTTAGTTCTTTAGTTGAGCGCTAGATGGCTTCGTAGCGACCTCCTTTCCTCTTTAACCCTTTTCCCCTAACAGATTCTGTCTACTTGTTGCGTCAGTCGGTCGCATCTGTTCTCTCGTCCGAGTTTGCTCTTTTTGTCTGTATGTTGCTTATGTATTAGCGTGTGAGAGTGCGTGTGTGTAAGTTGGTTGTAGACCCATTGGGGGCATCATCGGCGTAGTGCTAGTGTAGAAAAGTGTAGAGCCGATGGTGAAGACCACCGCCTTGTCCTGTGCCGTGTCGATTGGCCAGCATTGCGGTGCCTTTTGCAAGTGGTTTCTCAACAACGAGTGTGCTAATTTGATTGCCCGTGACAATAGTAAACAATTTTACTATCCAGCCAAATATAGTGTTACAGACGACGATAATTTTAGATTTTCGTCTGCATTTTGTATCGATACTAACCAACAATAGTCAATATTTTTTTAACTCTTATCAGTTTACCAACTTGATTGGCATAGTGGTATAAGACAACGCTCATGGCAGCAAGGATCTGTGTTCGATATCAATAAATAACATAACTTTTTTATTGCACATTAGTCTGGGAAAATGGTGATTTTACAGTGAAATCGTTGATAATTTGAAGGTTTGACTTTTTACTTTTTCTAGTTGATTTTCTATTTGTAAAATTATATCGATTGTCGTTCATATAGTTTATTTTGCTACAGCATAAACTGAATAATATTGCAGGCAACTATAGGCTCTGTGGTATCATACAGTATTTGGGATTCAGAGTATCGAAGTTCAAATCTCATCGATCCACATCTTTTATTTCGTATAGGGTATTAACATTTATTTTCGTGTTCCTTGCGTGTTCTTTGCGACTATTTGCAATTAAATCGTCTTAATTTTTCGTTTGTGAAAATTACAAAAATTGATGTAAAATTCGATAAAAATATAGATAAAACTAGCTTTGTAACATACTGTTTAGTCTTAAGAAAAGCAGACGATGATCAGTTCAGATTTGTATTGTGCAATTTATATCGATATTCGGTAACAAAATAATTTTTCTTTGCTTGGCACACTTGTTTATCTTCTCAATGGCTCTGTGGATGAAGACAGCAATTGCATGACAATGGTTCAGAGTTCAACTCCAGCGATGGGTATGAATCTATTCTTAATGTTTTGTTTTTCACAATACGCCATCTATTGAGTATCGGAAAAACTATTTGGAAAATATCGATACAACGATATATCTAAAAATATCGACTATCCAACATTTATCTAAAATATCGATATATCGTTAAAAAAATTAGATAGTCGCCAACACTCCGAAAATCAGAATTAAATTCTGAAATAATTCACGGGATATCGGAAGGGGATCTAGAAAATTAAAAGTTGTACAATTGAAGAAATAAAGCTAACCACAATTCCCGCTAATACGTGTGTGTGAAGCACGTATTCAGTACTAAAATGTGGAAAAAGCTGAAAAATTTGTCCAATACGTACGCCATGCCCTAACGATTAAGACCGAGCATCGCCTACTAAATTTCTCTCAGCCTTATGGCGATGATATCGGTCTTTACTTCGTAGTCTGTGCCGATAGCGATACAGCGATGTATCTATAATTTTAGATATTCGATATCGATACGATCCGATTCCGATGTATCTGAATATCGGATCAGCGCCATCTAGCGGTGGAAATAAAAACTCGATAAGCGGCAATATATACTATAATAGATATACTTATATTGCCGATTTACTGAGCGAATCCTCCTCTTCATCCTCAGTACAGTATCTTTAACAAAACAACCTAGCAGAAATATTACACGTCCGTTTCCTCTAAAATCTTGGGACTTGAACCGTCGACTCCCGGGTTACAATCCGCTACCATACCACTATGCCACCTTTACATGTTCAAAAAGTGGGAAGTAGGACGAGATGAAGTTCAATATATCGATTCGTATCGTACGAGGACCAAAAGGAAAATATTTGAAAACAAAGAAAATCAAAAATAAACCAATCTTTGGATTAATAAACTAGGGATGATTAATTATTTATAAAGACTGGAAGACGTAGAATGTCTTAAAGTGTAGTATTCTACAACATTTTCTGAATTGGAAAACTATTACTAGGGTAAATAAATCAAAAACCCCCTTTTTCCTATCTCCCCCTGCAATCAGAAACCCCCTGGTTTTTTAAATTTTGCCAACGTTGTGTCAGGAAACTGGGTCTATTATGTATATATTTTGTATTATAGAGTTGGCTAACGTCCGAAGTTGCCAGTTCGATGTAAATTGTGAAAAAAAATTGGACACGAACTAGTAAAGGTTCTTGCATGGTGGCTTACGGAGTTTCTCCGTTATAGGTTTAGTTTTAATTTTTTCCCATTGGAATTATCTTCCGTTCCATTCATAATTGGATTACGAAATTCCTTCGTTATCAGGTAATCTTGTAATTTTTATTTGACCTTGATATATAGACTGTACTTTATTTTATTATTAATTTTTTTTAGACGTTTTACTCTGTAACAGAACAATGGATGTTGTGGAAGAAACTGGCGGGCTGATAAGGAGCCCATAATAACAATCTGTGAATTCAAGTGACTATCACCATAGACTTCGGTGAAAAAGACAAAATGACAGTATGTAGAAAAACTAGTTAAATGTGAAATAGATTATCCATTTTTATTCCACAAGCAAATGTGGGTAGTAGAAGCCGTTGTTATCGAAAAAACTGTGCCCTTCGTTATAATAATTATATTAATTAATTATAATGGGCAATCTATTTTCACATTTAGATTCAGTTTTTCTTCATACTATGTCGTTTGTCTTTTCATCAAGTCCCTCAGTCTGTGCATAGTCAATTCTAATTCACAGATTGTTATTATGGGCTCCCTGTAAATATTAGCTGAGTCTATCTTTCACGGTTTAGAATTTTATTCACTGTGTCTTCTTACTTTGCCTGGATTGTTACATAAACGACTATACACGGTATTAAACACTTTGAGTTATATGGAGGCAACTGAGAACAAGAGAGAGTGGAGAGTAAGAGGGAAAAGTAGTAGAGGAGGCAGGGGAGGATTGCCAGATTTCCACAGTTTGACAAAAGAATAAACCAACATCCCACTCAAACAGGAATGGAAACCGTTCAACTCCAATCTTCTTTCTGAAATCCTGGAAAGCTGGACCAGCAAGCGCCTTCGTTAGGAGATCCGCTAGTTGTCCTTTGTCCCGACGTGATGAACTGCAAGACTTCCATCCATTTGCTGATCGCGAACGTAGTGGTATCGTACGTCGTTATGTTTAGTGCGGCGATGGAATTCGGGATTGGATACCAATTTGAGCGCTCCTTGATTGTCGCAAAACAGTTCAGTTGGTTCCTTCTGGTCACATCCAATTCCAGTTCAATCGGCGAGAATTTAAACGATATCTTTGCGGGGTTAAAGTCTATTTTAACCGACCAAAGTAACTGTAAGTTAAGTTTAGTTAAGTTAAGTTAAGTTTAAACAGTACTTAACTCTTTCATTACTCAAATATACTGAATTGTATATACTGTATCGTTTCTTTTTATTGTCAAACGTCTAAAAGTTGCTTTAGACTGACAATGTTGTTGTACAAACGTATTAGTTAGGCGATGTTGCTATCATCAAAGTGTAGTATTTACTAAATTGTTCGTTTAACATGAATATAATTATACGAATAAGTATGCTAGGTAGCTGTGTGGTAGAGCATTGGATTACTATGCTATATGTCATAGGTTCAAATCTTTCGTTTTCATTAAATTTTAATTTGGTTTACTGAACTAGTTTATATGAAGTAAATATTTAAATATCATATTCGACATTCTGCTATGGGTTTTCTATATATTTTTACTGTTGTTTTGTTATATGTATCACTAAATTTATTTAGTATTGTAAACTATACTGTACTGGTTTACTATACTTTAGTATAGAGTTGGCTAACGTCCGAAGTTGCCAAGGGAGCAGCGGTAAAATGCGAGTTTTACAAGATGTTACCTCGTTTAGTTTAACTTGATGAATTCTTAAATGTACACCAAAAGAGGTACACAGAAGTACATTTTTATCAAAATGAGATTGAGATTTATTTTGCTTATCAAAATTTAAAAGTCAACTGAGTACAATGTTTCACCATGATCAATCATCATTTGCGTTAGATTTACTACAGAATGGAAATAAAGGGGATGCAAATACAGATCATGGCGGAATCTTTGTTGTAAGCAGTCAAATTGCTTTAATCGTCGGTTCAAGGTTTCGTGCCTTGCTAAAACCTGTTTTTTCTTCCCATCATTGTTTCCGTTAGGGCAATCAAAAAAGTTTGGGTCGTTGTAACCGCGATCGGCAATGGCTTTCTCTCCTTCTATAAGACCGAAAATAAGACATCTCGGGCTAGCCTAAGATCTGACCATTCGCCACAGGGAAGTCCGCCGTAAGCCCAAACAATGTCTCCGGTTCGGATACAAATGGCTAGTTCGTATCTAAGACCGGGACCATAAAATTTATGGGAGTACCATTTGGGGTTGAATGGCGATGGCTCCATGATTCTGAAATCTACTCCATCAATAGATACCAGAATGTTGGAGCCTCTAAGGGCTCTATGGAAACGATTCTCCCATTCAATCTATGAATGAAAACAAATTAGCATTATATATAAACCCCAAAGAAATTATTGTTGTCTCCTACCACTGGCATTTTTCGAGAAGGCGAATGAAAATATGGCACCACTTCCGAAATGTTTTTTCCGACACTCCAACTAGAGCAGAACTTATGTGTTCAGTAGCATAATGCTTCAAATGCAATAATGTCCATAAAAGATGCTCTGGGCGCGATTTAGTCATGGGACGGACATGAGATAAATTGTCATAAGCAGGCAGCACACACCCCGGGGAAGTCCCAAAAAGGATCTGAATTTCCGATAGCCTAAAGCAATACTACCGTCAACGTCATGTTTAGTAATATTATGGCCAAGCCGCCAGAAAGTTTCAGCTGATGCCATTTTTTTTTAAGTATGAAAAAGTATAAAAAAAACAAGACCGAAAACCCAGTAAATCACTAAGTCCAATAGATTTTCGTCTGCTTGACAGGGTTGAACTGTTTGTGTAATTAGAGAATTTGTAAAATATTTAAAAACAGGTGTCAAGAAATTCTTTTAGGAATGATTAAATTGCCTTGACGAGTTTTTGCCTTAAATTAAGCTGTTCATATGGAATAACTTTAAAAAAAGTAACCTTATGCGGAACATTTGCAAAGTCTAAAAGATTTAAAAAGTCGAGATTTTAAGGATCTTTAAGATGCTAATTTGTCTTCAATATTGTTTAAATAATGGAAATTTCTTTTTTTAAAGCTGTTGTAGACATGAATCTGCAGCTTATAGGCAGTGAAAAAACTAATAAACCTTCCTTGTGGTGAAAATTAGTGGATTGAATGTTCAAATATTTGAAGAAAACCTCAAATTTTTTAACATTCAATTGAATTTAACATTCGATTGAATGTTCAAATATTTGAAGAAAACCTCACTCTCAATTTTTTTTAACATTCCAATCCACTATCATTTTTCCACCGCAAGGCAGGTTTATTAGTTTTTTCCACTGCACATAGCCGCAGATTCTGCATGTCTACAACAGCTTTAAAAAGAAATTTCCATTATTTAAACAATATTGAAGACAAATTAGATCTTAAAGATCCCGAAAATCTCGACTTTTAAATCTTTTAAACTTTTTGAAATGTTCCGCATAAGTTACTTTTTTTAAAAAGTTATTCCATATGAACGCTTAATTTAAGGCTCGTCAAGGCAATTACATGTTGCATAAAACAACTTTTCGACAACTATTATTAATTAATTTAACCGTTTTAAAACATTTTGCAAATTTTCCAATAATAGAAATCGTTCAACCTTGTCACAACAAAGCAGACAATAATTTTTGCTTAAGAAAGTCACGTCTTTTGCCACACTCAGTGTTTATTTCTTTAATAGCTAATTTCAAGCTTAGAATGAGCAAAAATGCCGCAGTGGAAACACAATCCTCCGTGTAAAGCCCACACTATTCTTAGTCAAATGTTCGCAGACGGAAAAATTGATCCAGCAACCACTGCACTGCAAAGCTGCATTCTCGTTTCACCCCCAGAATTTGCCAAGTTTACCATGCCGGTCTTTTACAACAACTTCAGGCAGCTTAAGCAATTGCATGGCCTCGAATGTATACCCACATTTTATTTTATTCTCTATTTGTTTAGCAATTATTATATTTTCAGATATTTTTTATAGTAAAAATTCCGAAAAAGCTCCATCGTCTGCCCTGAGTTGTTTGGAGGACTCGGCCAACTCTAGTAGTGCCGCGTTCTCTTGTCATTTCTCGCAAACGCCTCCGTGACGATCAAGAGTCTGACTTAAACGAGGAAATAGAAGATTTGCATAGCAGGATAATTCACCAGAACCAGCCGGTCCTGATGGCAGTTTATAAGGATCACTCATTAGCCGAGATAGTCTCTATCTGTGTTACGCTTCCTAGTGGTGTCACTGATATCCGCTTCACTCTTGATGGGCACTGGGCCCGCAACGACGTTTGCTACCATTACGTACACCTGGCCTCAAGTTATGTTCGACATTGAAGGTTTTTTTGCATCTGCCATTAAAAAAAAAAACTATGACAGTCGAACACCCCAAGATCATAGCCCTTAAATTGGAACTAGAGAACAATAGACAACACATAGATAGAAAACCTCAGGGCTCTATGGAGATCTCTCTGCCTATTCCTGTCAAAACCGATCCGAACACTGTTAACTATAAGTTGGCTTAAGGAACAGATGGCGTAATAGTATTAATGGCTGATTTATGTGCATTCCACAGATCATAAACAGCAATCAAACCTGAATTCAAATGTGATTTTGAAGAATTCTAGACTTCTAGTCGTTTTGGTTTATGTTTTTATTTAAAACAAATAAACTGACACTCGCAAACCCTATTCGTACCTATTCGAATTTCTCTCATTTTACCGCAGCTTCCAGTTCAATGAAATTGTGAAAAAAATTGGACACGAACTAGTAACAGTTCTTGCATGGCAGCTTACGGAGTTTCGCCCGTTGTAGTTTTAGTTTAAATTTTTTTCCATTGAAATTTTCTTCCGTTCCATTCATAATTGGATTACGAAATTCCTTCGTTATCAGGTAATCTTCTAATTTTTATTTGACCTCGAAATAGACTGTACTTTATTTATTATTAATGTTTTTGTAGTCCTATATTTTGTTTGAGTGATCTCTTTCATCTGTCGTCCGCATCTGACAAAGTGTTTTTTGTTCTTCTTCGACATGTCTTGGAGGTGCTGTGTTTCTGGTTGTGGTTCCGAAGGAGTACCTTATATTTCGTATTCCAAAATTGAATGAAAGTTTAAAAACTGCTTTGAAAGAAAAAAAAGGAACGAAGAATTGTTTGGCTTCAAAAGCTAAACGTGAAGGAATGTGACTTAAACAACAACACTCGTGTTTGCTCTCATCATTTTGCATCTGGTTTGTAAATCAATGTAGTTTATAATCATTTGCATCAATCACAGTGTTTTAAATATCATTTTCATAACAGGCAGGCCATGTAAGAATTCTTTTCGATAACTCTCACCCGGACTGGGCACCTTCACTACACGTCAGAAATTCTTATTTTGACAGGGTTGTACAGAGAAACATTAGTCGACATTCCAGAAGGCTTGAAAGGGAATCAAGAACATTGGAACAGATCAATGTGACATTCATCCTATTATTTAAAGTTTGTGATAACAGTCATTAATGCTTTTGTTCATGTATTATTAGGCTGTCGTAAACAATGGAAAGAGTGCCGCCAATAGACAAGATAATGATGTGCCCAATGCAGTGGTAAACAACGAACATGATGTACAGTATATTAATGAAACATTTTATTGCTTTGTCGAAAATCATAACTAAAACTTTATCTTTATTTCTAGCATAATGAAATACCTCTAGTGTCTGATATGTTGGAAAGTGGAAGCAATGATTTTGCATCTGAACAAGTTCCTAATTTTTTCGGTGTAGAAATCAGCGATGAATGTAACAACGGTGTTGAAAACCAACATGAAGTACGTTTAAAACATAAAAAATTTAGTCTTTTCATTTTTATATAATGTATTTCATTTTAGGCTACTGGAGTCTACAAAATATTGGAACTGATGACAACCCTAGCGGAGTTTTGTCGGGTCGGATCCCGTGTTGAACCAGTGTGCTTCACCCGTGTGAAGTGTGACACTGGTGAAACACACTGGTGTTACACCTCTTGTTCGCGTGATAGGGGCGGGTTTAACACCGGTGTAAATTATAAAGCTTTACCCGCAAATTTTATAGTTATTTTGCACCGGTATTGTTCTAGTTAAATATACCCGTATAAAGCTCAAATTTGTCCCAGTGTACTTCTCTGATTATCCCTACTATATTAACCGGTGTAATACACTAATATGTAACTGGTGCACTTCTCCAGCTGAAATTTTTGTATAATGGGTGCATAAACCCGTATCAAACCCTTTACATGTACTGGTGATTTTCTCCAGTTTTAATCTCATGCAATTTGTTGGTAGATCACACTAGTGTTACCCTATTGCATTTTTTTGGTGCATCGCACTGGTTTTGAACCCTTCAAACATACCAGTTTTCACAGTTACAATCTTGGTCCGTCTCTTTCACGAGTGCAAACACGCTAGACATTTTCAGTAAACAGACAAGTGATTTTTACTGCAACGTATTTTATTTCTATTGTACTGCTGAATGAAAAAGCATGACATTAGGGCAAAAACAAGTAATTGATTCACTGATGCAGTCCAGAAGGTCTAATAACCATGAAATGTTAAATAAAAATTGTCACAATGTAAAAACCTAACATTGGAATCTCTTAGTATACCAACGACAAAACACATTAAAGACTAAAACAGTTAACTAATGCTTGAAGTAACAAATTCACACAAACTCGCCAACAGGAATTCCCAACTGACATGCACGAGGAATAATTAAACATTAGTCGGGAAATATTAAATTAATAAGCTTAGTTTTACCATTGGCGTTATTCACCACTAAATGCGATCACCACGCGATATGTCTTTTTCCAAGTTCGTCTGCTCTTTTGCAGCTTGGAGAATTCTAAAGGTATGGAAAGTCAAATAACAAAAGACGATTGATAAGCGACAGCAAATAAAGCATTCTTACTGCTGGTATCCATGGCTACCACAGTATGTCGTCGTCTGCATTCCCACTTGTGTTTTACAATATTGTAAATAGACCGAGAGCCTGCGACGGTTAGGGGTAATTTTTGTAACAAAAGGCAGACCGCCAAAAATATTTAAGTTAAGGTATTTTATCGGCAGCAATGCAAGTCTGCCGTGCCGCAGAGGGTTCCCCTGGGCGGTACCGACTCCCGAAGTCGGCGGGAAATGCCCAAGTTGGGCAAAATTTCAAGAGGGATAAGATTTTCACTAAAAAAAGAGTGTGAAAAGTTATACCTAAACCGCTCAGACCAAACGAAAAAATCGGGTTCCCAATACCGACCAGACGCAGGTGTGTAACGGTTTTCCCCCTGTCAAATTCCTTTATGAATAATGGCAACGTCGCATTGACGGCAGAAAATTCAAAAATTTCCTTTTATTTTTTTAGTACTCGAATGATTTCTGTAATATAACATTTATTTTGGTTGTAATTATTATATTCTGAAATTGAATGAATACATAATAGCAACTTGCAACACATTACTGTCATCTAAAGCTTCGTCTGCTTGGTAAAAGATTTTTTTTTACAAGAAGGAAATGTGATGATACGAGAAGTTAAGAATGGAAAATAATGCAAGTGAACCTAACAGAAAGTGTATTCTTCACCTAGACTTTTTGTGCCTCCCCTAAACTCTTGAGGCTTTTGATTGTCGTCAAACGAGTGTTTGCCACCACTTCATCACAATAGCGAATTTGAAAGCAGCCTCACCGCTTTTGCGTCCCCTATTTCTTTTCGTGCATTTCTTTATTGCAGTCACCGGCACTTCAATTTCGTTTTATTTTATTTAACACATTTATTCCCCAACTCAATTCTAGCCACGAATTAAGTGCTCTTTTGTTTCTTCTAGCGTCTACTTTTTGATCCTCTCTTCCCTCAAATTTACAAACGAATCAAGGACGAAAATTATTCAACAATAATTCGACGCATTTTTATTGTTGAACGATTTTTAATTTCTAAAATTCCGAACAATCGACTCAAAATGGATGGGCTTGCATCCGCTTGGCTTTTTTATCGACAGATGTGCGTGATTCTATATGCGATCAATGCTAGTTGTTTTGAAAAAAATAATTCATTGATACGGCATCTGTAATTGCTATCTTCCTTGAAATGATGTATAGTTTCTAGATGAAGAGCACTCGCCAGTAAATATGGTAATTGCCGTGCCCTTCATTGATGAATTCTTAGTTTTTCGTTAAAGGCATCCGTTGTTCCGTGCCAATTGCTGTCTTCATTCTGCCATCCCACTTCCCCGACTCTTTCTAGAAGTCAACGACATTTGAGTAACTTTGTTTTTAACGTTGCCCCATTTTGGCAAAGCGTTCTGTTAGTTTGCCATATCCAATAAGCAGCCGTCAAAGGGAGCCCGAATCTAATGTTTTCTCGGATCGTTGTAGGTGTGAAACCATAACGTCCTATTGCCTTTGTGTTATTATTTACGATCCGTATAAACGTTCTCTTTGGAAAAATTAGATTTCCCTTGTAATTCTGATTGTTGGATTGCAACAGAGAACCTTGAATTGAAAAACAAATTAAGGTGTTTGACTTGTCTCCACTGCGCTCAGGTAACACTAGTTCACCATACAAAAGCTATAAACTGTATCTAATCGATAAAGAGCTACGAACGGCTGCAACTATCATTTATAAACAATTCCCTGGTTTAAAAGGAAAATGATTGCAATAGCTCCCTTACGGTTTCGTTCATCCAATTTTCCCATTCCATGAAATCCATTTTTGGCTACCTTTATCACCCGCTGGCGTGAGAACAAAATTACAGCTTTACCTTTGTCTCACCTTATAATGCAGATCGTCATTTCAGTGTGATTCTCTCGCTTGTTAAAAAAAAAATCCTTTTGATGTCGATGCATCACAAGAAACGACACGTTTGAAACCGATAAAAATTGATGTGGTAGTTAGATATTTGATCGTCACGTCTCTGCATTTCAAACGGTTAACGAAACTTTTGGAGGATGCACTTAGTTTCAAGATAAACGTGGACGGTGAGAAAAGAACCACTCGGCCAAGGTTTGGTACGAGTCGAATCTTTTTAAACGGCGACCACCTAACTGCAAATCCCTCCAAAAATTTCGTTCAACACTTTGAAAGTTTGGCCGTGAATACGTTGAATGGCAAACAAGTCACGTTGTTCCTTTACAACGGACTCGATCCTCTCGAAAGTCTCAAAAAGCTGTGAGTCGTCACTCGTCAGTGTGTCGAGGAATGAAAGGATGGAAAGGAGCGGATTAATCGGAAAAAGGGAATCACGTGCTATTAATCTGGAGATGAGGAAACAACTCAGAAAGAGCTTAATGTTCGTTTGACATTTAGGCCATATCATTTTGACGACAACCTTTGAAGTTGCCCAGTGCTCGAACGTTGTTCCATTTAAAGCAGAAGAGATCAGCCTGTTTTTAGAATTTCAAATAGTACAGTCGTCATAAAGCTGCGATCTCTTTGAATGTCGTATAATCACATCGTCAAATAAAAAGACTTAACCGTGTCGTTTTTTTTTGGGGGATTTTTGTATTACCATATAGCAACGAACGAATGCTAATTTCTACTAACATCCGGCCGGAAATCAATGGGTGAAAGAAAAAAAGTGTAAGTTGGAACTTCTTGTCAAAAAAAAAATCTTTTACCAAGCAGACGAAGCTTTAGATGACAGTAATGTGTTGCAAGTTGCTATTATGTATTCATTCAATTTCAGAATATAATTATTACAACCAAAATAAATGTTATATTACAGAAATCATTCGAGTACTAAAAAAATAAAAGGAAATTTTTGAATTTGCTGCCGTCAATGCGACGTTGCCATTATTCATAAAGGAATTTGACAGGGGGAAAACCGTTACACACCTGCGTCTGGTCGGTATTGGGAACCCGATTTTTTCGTTTGGTCTGAGCGGCTTAGGTATAACTTTTCACACTCTTTTTTTAGTGAAAATCTTATCCCTCTTGAAATTTTGCCCAACTTGGGCATTTCCGCCGACTTCGGGAGTCGGTATCGCCCAGGGGAACCCTTCTGCGGCACGGCAGACTTGCATTTCTGCCGATAAAATACCTTAACTTAAATATTTTTGGCGGTCTGCCTTTGTTAAAAAAATTACCCCTAACCGTCGCAGGCTCTCGGTCTAAAAGTGAACGTTTGAAACGCAGTAAACATTGGATGGAAAACTATATTTATGAAACAAGATGTAGACGCATTTCAATGCAGTGTCAAACCAATATGTTCCTTACAAACTGTGGTAATAAATTGAAATAAAAAATATGAGTGTGGCAAACCAATATGAAATGCATATAGATGTAATTTTAAAAGCTACATGTCAACCACTTTGATGAATATTTCTAAGTCCTTATCGCAGAAGAAGTAAACCAATATGCTGTTTCGTTAACTAGCCTACCCACGGTTTCAAACTGGTGTCACACACACTTAAAAAGGCGCAGAAACCACAAAAAAATGTAAGTGTGTGACACTATTATGAAACCAATATTCCCCGAATAAATCCTCAACACCAACTAGATGAATTTTTATGGTGCTTAAATCTAGTTCTACCTAAAGTTCATATTGGTGTCAGACACCCTCCGAAAAATGCCATCAACTATAGGGGAAAATATCATTAAGGAGTGTCCTGCACCCGTTAGGAATGCTCTTGAATCTGGTTTACAAAAATTACCTTTACTCTAAGTAAAAATGAGGCAAAACTGTTTCGTAACACGAGGATCCGAAGAGTATCAAATGCAGCTTTCACATCGCAAATTCAGAAATACGTTAAACGAGGCTTTTCATTTGAAATTCCTCGGTTGCGTGAAGCACACCCAATTTGAACCATAAATGAAGGGTTTGAAATAAGTGTTTTACACCACACCAGATCCACACCAAAAACTCCACTAGGGAAGGGAAAGGGACTGTCTACTTGTTGAAAATGAGAAATTACGTAGAATGAATGAGCAGTTAACTGCATCTGAAAAAACCCTTCAACAACAAGTGAATAATTTGAATGAAAGAGGAAAATGCCAGTTGTTTACTGAAATTAGTGTTGATGAAAAAAGTGCCTGTTTTTCACAGGGCTGAATACCTTTACCCTATTTATGATCTGTTCCAATGTTCTTGATTCCCTTTCAAGCCTTCTGGAATGTCGACTTATGTTTCTCTGTACAACCCTGTCAAAAATGGAATTGCTGATGTGTAGTGAAGGTGCCCAGTCTGGGTGAGAGTTATCGAAAGAATTCTTACATGGCCTACCTGTTATGAAAATGATATTTAAAACACTGTGATTGATGCAAATGATTATAAACTACATTGATTTACAAACCAGATGCAAAATGACGAGAGCAAACACGAGTGTTGTTGTTTAAGTCACATTCCTTCACGTTAAGCTTTTGAAGCCAAACAATTCTACGACCCTTTTTTTTCTTGCAAAGCAGTTTTTAAACTTTCATTAAATTTTGGAATATGAAATAAAGGTACTCCTTCGGAACCACAACCGGAAACACAACACCTCCAAGACATGTCGAAGAAGAACAAAAACACTGTCAGATGCGGACGATAGATGAAAGAGATCACTCAAACAAAATGTAGGACTACAAAAAATTAATAATAAATAAAGTACAGTCTATATCGAGATCAAATAAAAATTACAAGATTACCTGATAACGAAGGAATTTCGTAATCCAATTATGAATGGAATGGAAGATAATTTCAATGGAAAAAATTAAAACTAAAACTATAACGGGCGAAACTCCGTAAGCCACCATCAGAGTTGCCGCGATCGATTTAATGATCGAGATCGATTGATCGATCGATCGAGATTTTTGCGATCGAGATCAATCGATTGATCAAACCGATTTATCAGGATCGAGATCGAGATCGAAAGGGGTTGAACGAAATTGATCTCGACTGTGGCGACACCTAGTGGCGGATACAGAAAGTTTTTTAAACATTCATTAATCATACGACATAAAACTTTTTTCAAATAGTAGACGAACTTCGCGTCTTGTTTTTTTTTCTATAGGGCAGTAAAACATCCTGCGTTGCGCGTTTTCCACAAATGCGAAGATCTCATTTGTGTCCAAGTTGGTCTTCTGCGGCTGCAGCGTCTTATGGAGAAACCATCTTCTTCACGTTAAAAATTAAGTTTTCATAACTATAATTTAGATTTCCCCCTTTCTTCCTAGAAGTGGGTACCCTATTCATCTTTTCATTTCCTAATTTTTTTTTCTGGCTCCAGTTCTATCTACTTTATTTTTATTTTATTTTTTTTTGTAAGTTGCTCGTCTCTTTTAGCCGAAGAATTTCGTTTGCTGCCAGAAATTCGTCTGCTACAAGGGGATGAACAACAAACCATTCACAAACTATAGCTAAATAAAAATAAACCAGATAGAACTATGGCTAGAAAAAAATTGGGAAATGAAAAATAAATAGGGTCCCCCCTGCTAGGAAGAAAAGGGGGGAAATCTTATTATATTTATGAAAACTTATTTTAACATGAAGAAGTTGAATAGAGAATTTCTCGTAAGGTATCCACAATTATTTAACACCTCATCTGGAATCGAACACCGATCCCCAGCATCACACTCAGAAACGCTACACCTACGCCATTGACAACGACGTAAATGTTCACAGGCAGCTGAAACATACGCTAAATTGTTTCGGTAAGAAACATTACTAAGCCCAAGCCCTAAATTTCCAACTGTCGTTTAAAAAAACACCACCCTGGGGGTTGCAAAAATGTCCCGACCTGTAACTTGCCTTAAAGCGTAATACCTTAAGGCACTTTTTTAAATATCTAGACTTACCCAACCCTGCCCTGACGTGTCCATCACCCCGTCTACCCTCCCCCTTAAAGAAAAACAAACAAAAAACCCACTACCTTGCCAATAGGTGGCTTTAAAAAATTAAATCGGTGTTCGGATTTTTGTGCAGGATACTGTACAAAAAGATCTTCTCAACGAAGAGAATCAGATGCTGCTCGATGAGTCTTCTGGTCAGGCCTCACAAGCCAATGAGATTCATACTTTAGATGAGCCCCCGGATCAACTTCTCACTGCAGATGGTACAGAATGGCTGGTAGTGGATTCAGGAAATGAGGACGAAGAAATAATTCCATCAAGTTCGAAGGTTCCAGATCCACCACCCAAAACGCAGCCAATTCCAGCTTTCAAGCAATATACTTTTCTTCAATAAACGGAACAAGAACTTTATGTAGTTCATTTACTAGTTTGAATGGAAAAAATGTGGAGCAATAGAAGTCAATACAGAAAAAGTATTTTGTATTTGTATTTGTATTTGTATTTTATTTTATTTGGTATTTGATGTTTTGGGAGGAAAAATGTATTTTGAAGGACGAGTATTTTAAAATACAGTATTTGTATTTATAAAATACTCGTTTTTTTCAAATACGCTGCACTGATCCAAATTCGGAAAAAGTATTTAATTACGGTATATTTGTAGTCGAGTTATTTATTGGAATAGAAAATTTTATAGGGAAATACAATCGAGGAAAACGAGTAGATGGTGTATGGGTATTTGGTGGGGTTGAAAGAATATCAGGAAAATGCTTCCTCGTTGCTGTCCCAGATAGATCTGCTGATACCCTACTGGATATAATCAAAGAATGGATATTGCCTGGATCTATAATAATATCGGATTGCTGGAAAGCATATGATAAGATAGAGTAATTAATCATAATCATTTTTTTTCATTTTTACCATTTCTGTTTAAAAAATTATTTTACGTAGGGAACATAATGAATATATCCATTTAAAAGTTAACCATAGTTTACATTTTAAAGATCCCGAAACTGGAGCGCATACTAATCAAATAGAGGGTAAATCACCTTGGTATATAATATTATTATTTTACTTAACTGCTTTTGTGTTAGGATTTTGATTGTTAGGATAGGAGAATTTTTATTTCAGCTGGTATTGTAAATGGTGCTATGTTTGGAAACTTCTAAACAAAAAAATATTATAAGTATTTTATGAAATTTAAATTGTTATAAAGTTGTGTAATATGTTCATATATATTTTAATCGTGCAGCGTATAGTTTTAACTTAATGTATATAGTTTTTAGATAGTTGATATAAAGAATTATTCACATGTTATCTACTTCTTAGAACTTAAAAATAATTTGTGTATAGTATTTAACTCTTGGAGTTTTTGTTTTTTATATAGATATTCCTTTAAGTCATTGTTAACCATATTCATGTCTTGTTCGTCCTCTAAATCCTCATTGTGTTCTTCTTCTGTTTCAACTATCACATTGTTATTAATCTCTATATCAGAAATTATAATATTATCTATTTGTAGTTGTCTTTCTTTTAATTCTTTTATTTCTATAAAGTCCAAAATAATTGTAAAAACTTTAGAAATTTATGTCGTTCAAATTTTTTTTACCTTTTTCCATTTTTTCAAATTATTCGAGTAGGACATTTTTTTCATTTTGTAACATTGTTATTTGTTCTATCTGTATTAAATATTATTAATTAAATAAATAATTGTAATATTGTATATGAACTAAAATAATAAGACTTGCCAAATTAGTTTCACTTTCCTCATATAGAGTTTTATACCGTTCACTCTCATTCTATAATCAGATGAATACATATAAATATATTGTCATGCAACTATAGTAATAAATTACCTTATATTCTTCCTTGTACCCATTAGATTCGTTTAATTCATTTTGTAACTGAATTATTTTGTCTACAAGGGTAGTTTTTAATTCAGTCATTAATTGTTTTTTTTGGACCGATGTCATTTTGAATTTTTAAATGTACTATTACTATACTTTTCTTATATGACTGAAATATAATTAGCAGAAGTAATTGAAATCAGCATTGTCATTTTTGTAAATAATTTATAAAAAAATCGTAATATATATAAGAAGGATTTTCTACTCCGTGGGACTGCCATCTTGCGATTTACAAGCATGGAGGAAAACTACACACCCGCAAGAGGCTCTCCCATCGGGTGGGAAAAAACATAATGAATATAACGCCCTGTCATTTGGTTGTTAGACTTTATGGTGTGAAGTTTTCATTTTTTAATACGGATAACTTAGATTGGTAAATATTTTATTTTTACGGTACTTAATATACCTATCCAAATTTCCTGACTTCTTCGCTTCGCTTAGTTTCTTTAGTAGTTTAATTATAAATTTAGTATTTTCAGTTTAAGTTAAGTTAAGTTAGTAAAGTAAAATTATTAAGTAAACTATATATACTTTCATTCACTGTACTTTACTAATATAGTATATTACTATACTATGATATACTTTACTTTACCAACCAAAATCTCTTATTTTTCTCGATTTATTCGGGCTTCGTCCTCTTTTAGTATCTTTTCTAGTAAAATTATAAGTTAAGTTTATTAAGTTTAAGTTAACATAGGTTAGTTAAATAAATTTATTATGTATAATTTATAGATTTTCATTCACTGTACTTTACTAATTTATTTAATTACTTTATTATACTATACTTTACTTTACCCACCCAAATCCCCTATTTTTCTCGCTTTGCTCGGGCTCCGTCCCGTTTAGTTTCTTCAGTAGTATAATTATAAGTTAAGTTAATTAAGATTAGGTTAAGTTAAGTTAGTTAAGTTAAAATATTAAGTATACTTTGGTCGGTTAAAATAGACTTTAACCTTTTGCGGCTTCGCACATAGCTATATATTCCGCTTCCGTGGTGGAAAGTGACACACAGGACTGACGCCTGCTTCCCCAGGCCACCGGACCTCCGTTGTAGATTAACAAATATCCAGTAGTTGACCGTCGAGTGTCAGAGTCTCCAGCATAATCCGAATCGGAAAAAGCAGTGAGAACGTGGCGTTGTTCTGTTCCTCCATAGGTTACTCCATACATTGATGTTCCCTTTAAATATGCTAGGATTCTCTGAACGGCGATCCAATGAGTCTGTTTCGGGTTGTGGCTGAATTGTGCTACCTGTCCGACTAAGAAGGCAATGTCCGGGCGCGTACACACCATTAGAAACATCAAGCTGCCAACCGCTTCTCGGTATGTGGAGTCATCTATGGTTGGCGAAGAAGATCCACCTTCGATTACATCGATTGTTAATCTCACATATGGATCTGCAGGCTGCATTTTTCGATTGCACTCCAACATCTTGAAACGGCGAAGAATCCGATTGGTGTATTGTTCTTGAGAGAGATGGATGGTGTGGCGTATGCGATCCCTGTCAATTTTTATTCCAATAAAAAAATCTGCATCTCGCGCTGTGATGTCTAGGTGTGCTGATAGTTGAGTGATGAGCTCCAATAATTTATTTTTGTCTGGTCCGCAGAGTAATCCCTCGTCCACCCAGATTGCTAAGATGACAATACCATTCTCCTCACTTCGACGATAAACACATGGGTCAGCCACACTGCGAACAAATCCAAGACCAACTAGATAGCCGTCAAACTTGACATTCCACGATCGAGAGGCTTGTTTGAGGCCATAGAGACTCTTTAGAATACGGCATACATGAGTAGGAGAGTCACTAGAGATGAAGCCTGGTGGTTGATCCATAAAAATTTCTTCGTGAAGGTCTCCATGCAAGAAAGCAGTCTTGACGTCCAGTTGGATGATTTCGAGGTTGTGAGCTGCTGCTGTTGATAATATAACTCTGACTGACTCATGACGCACAACAGGGGCAAATGTTTCATTAAAATCTATCCCTTCCTTTTGAGAAAAACCTTTCGCTACGAGGCGTGCTTTGAATCTAGTCGGATGATTAGCAGAATCATATTTTACTTTGAAAATCCACTTGTTCTTTATTGTGCGACGACCTTCAGGTAGTGGTTGGAGCTGCCATGTGTTATTTGCTTGTAGCGATTCCATTTCCTCTCCCATCGCTGAAATCCATTGAACAGATTCTGGCGATGAGATCACTTCTTGGTAAGTCTGCGGTTCAAAAATTTCGTCGTGAATAGCGTCCATATCAGCGTGGCTTAGAAAAGCCAGGTCTTCAATAAGTCGAAGTGGCTTCTTCCGAGTGCGCGAAGGTCTTTGATGGGATTCCCCACTGGTTTCAAGTAGGTGATTTCCATGAAATGGTTCCTCTTGCTGTTCAAATCCATGAAACGGCTCTGTAATACTGTCAGAGTTAGTCCCTGATGAATCACGTTGATCGTTGGAACTGTCGAAATGAGACACGGTGGCACGTCCATCGGATGCCTGAGCATCCCCACCCACTCCATTTTCTGAGACAGTTTCCAGTTGGATCAGATCAGTACGGGGAGCAGCTACCGGAAGTAATAATGTAGCCTGGATGTTTTCATTGAATATCACATCTCTGGAGATTTTAATTTTTCCAGATGAAGGATCCCATAAACGGAACGCCTTTTGCGTTTCGGAGTATCCAACGAATTTACATTTGACTCCTTTTCGATCCAGCTTTGTGCGCTCATCCTTTGGGATGTGTGCATATGCATCACAGCCGAAAACATGAAGATGTGAGACATTCGGCTTTCTCCCATACCATGCTTGATATGGTGTCATGGATGGAACGGCTTTGCAGGTAACTCGATTTAATAAGTACACAGCGGCTGCTGACGCTTCAGCCCAAAGGTTAATGGGAAGTGTTGACGAATGTAACATACTCTTCATCGATTCCAAGATGGTACGGTTGTAACGTTCTGCTACACCGTTCTGCTCAGGAGTTTTTGGCGTGCTGGTTTGAGGAATAATTCCGCGTTTAGCCAACCACTGGATCAAATCTTTACTCATAAACTCACCACCATTGTCAGAACGAAAAATGACTATGGTTTTTCCTGTTTCAGTCTCAAAGCGCGTTATTAGATCTTGAATGTGCTCGTTGGCATCTGATTTCTTCTTTTGAAAACGAATGAAGCTGTAACCAGAATAATCGTCACGAAAAGTAAGGAAATAAAGCGAACCATTTGGAGATGGTGTAGGCATGGGTCCACAGAGATCACTATGAATGAGTCGACCAATTTTTGTTGCTCGAGTTCATCCACTGGTAGGGAAGGGAAGTCGGTGTGGTTTCCCAAACACACAGCCTTTGCAGAACGGGGGTCGACTAGATGATTTTTCAATGTTAAGGCCGTCAACCAAGTTAGACGAGTGCATATGATGCACTGTAGAGTGGCTTGCATCACCTAAACGTTCGTGTTAAAGCTGCAATGAGTTTGGGACACGATTGGCGAATAGTGCCGCAGTAACAGCAGATGATGAGGAGTTTGAAAAATGCATAAGCTAGAGCTTTTTCTGAATTCTCGAGCCTGTGGCGACTACTTTCCCCTTTTTCTGAGCTCCATGCCGTTTTTATCAAATGTAGCTGTAGCTCCGCGCTCTGTTGTGGCTCCAATTGAGAACAGGTTGGCTCCTAGATCTGGGACAAACAAAACATTGTGTAACACTTCATCATTCCATTCTCCATTTACTTTAGTCTTAATGGCGACAGTTCCAATTCCAGCTGCATATAATGCTTCGTTGTTCTTTCCTACGCCTTTTATTGCTCGGTCACCATGCTTGATAGGAGTGATTGTTTGAAAGATGGATTTCTGATCACTCATGTGTTCACTGGCACCCGAATCTGCGTACCAGCATTCGGTGTTGAGTTGTGAATCTGCTGACTTGAAGGCATAGTCATCATCAAAAGCAGGTGCAGTTGGTTTCTCTGTTCTTGGTTGAGCCAGCATTGCTTCATCTCTTCCAGCATCACGTTTTCCTTTGAGATAGGCTTCTTTTATCGAGCAATCCTCTTCACGATGAGATGCTCTTCGATTAAGGTTACGGCAGTGGCCACAAGTAGGTTTAGGACGACCATGTGAAGGAAAATCACTTGATTTGGACTCGGAAAAAACAACTTTACCTTTCTTTTTGCTTGCAAAGAATGCGCCATCTGAAGTTTCGACACTCATGTCGGCCAGTTTTAGCATGTTTTCTTCAACTTGAAGTCTGGACGCAAGTAAAGGAAGTGTCTTGATAGCATCATCAGTACTGTTCCATGCTGACATGAAGGATCTATAGTTGCGGTTACCATTTAATGGTAGAGAAAATGTGATTTTCGCTATGATTTGATCTTCTGAGATTGTTGAGTTCACATCACTTAGTTGTGATGCAAGAGATTCAACAGCTGAAACATGAGACATTATGTCGAGTGTTGAATCATATTGATAAGCCATGAACTTGCCCATTAGCAAATGTTTGTTTTCAATAGAGGCCAATTCATATTGATTTAGTAGCCGAGTCCACATTGAGTTTGCAGTCTTACAATTCATAATAGTCCTCATTACCTTCTCCTCCAGAGTAGCTACAATGTAGTTTTGTGCAGCAGTGTCTTTCTTTTCCCAATTGTCGATCTCGCCATTTCTGGTGGTGACTGCAGCATTGTTCGAGTTGTCAGCAAGTAGAGCAACGGCTGTTGGTTTGGTTTCAGCACCTTCAACAATACCAAGTAGTGCATGATTCTTGAGCACTAGTTTTAGTTGAAATTTGTAGAAGCTGAATTGGTCTCCCTTGAATTTCGTGATGTGCGACACATCTTTAGCAGAGAAAGTTCCAGCGGCAATCTTGGCTCTGTTCTAGAAACAACGTGAGTACTCTTAGCCTATTTTGCAGTTATTACAGAAAGTGGGTAGCAATTGCGAACCTGGGCCCATAACCTGTTGAATATTAGCTGAGTCTTTCTTTCACGGTTTAGAATTTTATTCACTGTGTCTTCTTACTTTGCTGGATTGTTACATAAACGACATACACGGTATTAAACACTTCAAGTTATATGGAGAACTGAGAACAAGAGAGAGTGGAGAGTAAGAGGGAAAAGTAGAGGAGGCAGGGGAGGAGTTGCCAGATTTCCACAGTTTGACAAAAGAATAAATCAACATTCCCTTATCAGCCCGCCAGTTTCCTCTACAACATCCATTTGTCTGCTACAGAAAGTAAACACGCCTACAAAAATATTAATAATAAATAAAGTACAGTCAATATCGAGGTCAAATAAAAATTACAAGATTACCTGATAACGAAGGAATTTTGTAATCCAATTATGAATGGAACGGAAGATAATTTCAATGGAAAAAATTAAAACTAAAACTACAACGGGTGAAACTCCATAAGCCGCCATGCAAGAACTGTTACTAGTTCGTGTCCAATTTTTTTTCACTATTTCATCGAACTGGCAACTTCGGACGTTAGCCAACTCTATTGGTATTCTCTTCAAGAATTGAGCCCCGGACCACAAATCCACTCTCCGCTTACAAACAGATATGCCATTTTTACTAAAATTAATTTTACAAACTAAAAAAGACATGATTTTAGGTTTGTCGATAATTACGATACGGAAAACCAAAACAAAATTCAGAAAGCAAAAAAATCAAAGTGTACATTCCCGGATTTAAACAACGGGAATATGCACCCACAGCCCAAGATTATGCCAACTAACCATGATAACGTTAAACAATTTACAATAAGGCAGATCAAAATTTCATGAAGAATACCGATACCGATGATTCGAAATATATTTCTCAATTGCAATATTCATTTCAAAAAAGATTTTCCTTATGTTTCCTACTGACATCTCAAAATAAGCATGTTTATAGAATCGAACATCATACCACGATATAATAGGAAAGGTACACTCTCGCGCTATCCCAGTCTCTTGGAAGAAACGGTGGGTGTTCAGTAAAGGGTCTCAAGATTCCTCACCAGGTTCGCTAGTATAGGGGGCCCCTCGCCTCTCGGGGGTGTAGTAAAAATGTGTTTCGTTCGTTATCTATAAAATTACCAATCAATGTGTCCAGAAATTGATTACATTTAAGCTTAATTTAATTCCCTATCCTTAAATACCTAATTCATCCAGATTAGGCAATTATTTATATGTTAAATTTGTGATTGAAATTCAAAATTTTTTGGAATTTGCGCCTTTCGTAACATTGCCTATTTCATTATATTAAACACGTTTGTCTTCTCTCTAGTGCAGCAACTTTAACACCTTTGTTAAAAATGGATATATTTAATAAATATTGACGAATTCTATTTATAATGAACTCTGCACTAGAGAGAAGACAAACATGTTTAATATAATGAAATAGGCAATGTTGCGAAAGGCGCAAATTTCAAAAAATTGTGAATTGCAATCATAAATTTAACATATAAATAATTGCCTAATCTAGATGGATTAGATATTTAAGGATAGGGAATTAAATTAAGCTTAAATGAAATAAATTTCTGGACACATTGATTGGTAATTTTATAGATAACGAACGAAAAACCCCAATTTTTACTATACCCCCGAGAGGCGAGGGGCCTCTTATACTAGCGAACCTGGCGGGGAATCTTGGGACCCATTACTGAACACCCGCCGGTCTTGGGGATAGCCGAGAGTGTACCTTTCCTATTATATCGTGATCATACTACCAGTTCACTGGGCACTACTGTACCACAGAGCCATTCTTCTAAAAAACCATGCGGTAAACTACGAAAGACATGAATTGAGGTTTATCGATACATTCCGATACACGCAAAAAAAAAAGAAAAAGCACAAAAAAAAAAACCACAAGTAAAAATTACTCCGTGTGAATAGAACCTACTACTCTCAACGTTACAATTCGCAATCACAGATTATACCAACCACCCACATCGACTGCGTTATACTTTGTTATAGAATATAAAAGCGAAGAAAATTATCTATACCGATATCTAAGAAATAATTAGATCGAAAGATTGGTGTTTCTGTGAAGAGAAACTCTATGGAAAAATTCAATTACTTTATCAAAAGAAAATTTAGTATTTGTATGCATTCTACTGTGAGACTAGAACACTGGACTAAGAATGACAGATTTACAGAGTTAAGAAGCGCTAGACCATACCATTGAGCTAAACGGATATTGAAATAGGAACAATCTAAACGCACCATTCAAACCATCTACGATACCGATACACCGACACATCGACGAAACGCCAATACTCCGATACGACATATCTAGTATCCATAGAATTTCGATGTAGCCCCAACACTACTAGACACCCTTTATTTCCCAACCTCCTTTTCCGTTTTTCGTTTTTTTGAAGTTGCAATATACGTCTGAAATACTTGACATAAATTAACACCGTAAACAGGGAAACGTGGGCGTTCAAATTCTTAAAAAGTTAATATTTTTTTGCCATTTTAAAAATCCCTAAATAGCGTTCACGGGAGTAGTTTATGTGGGAAAGGGGCGGAGCTTGACGAGTCGTTTTTGGGTATTTGGGACGATACCGTCCAAACAGCTCAAAAAAAGCGTGACCGTGCCCCCAGGTGATGACCGCCTATCAAATCTCTATCTAAATTATTTATCAAAATATTTTTTTTGTCCCGGAAAGAATGCGTGTTTTGAAAATAAGGCGAAAAAGAGGCGTGTTTCAAGGGCGGTGAGTGGAAAGCATCAATTGTCTTGATCGATACGATTGTTAACATCTTCCGCAATGAAATTTCCCAAATTATCATTGAACGCAAAAGATCGAAATGTTTATAGTGTTTTCAATTTTCCCTTTTTTGAATTTAAAACTTTAGAACTTAATTTTTGAGTGCTATGTTTGGGACTTAATTTGTGGAGCAAGATTTAAGTCTATTTTTATTGGTTGTTTTTTTAATGGTTAATAAATAGTTGTGTTCATTGTTAGTTTTGAGATGGAAACTTAAGAAATCGATTTTTTCCCCCCCATTTTCCGACAGTTTCGATTAGCCCACTTTAGCGTTAAACCAAGTGGGACCTGCAGCTGGCTGCACCTTTATTTAGCAAGTGCTTTGTGATGTAGGGTGGGAAAACCTGATAGATCCAGGTCTCACCACTTGTAAAACAATCCTGATTGCTCATCGATTGCTAGTTAGCGACCTCGAGAAATCGTTAAATTGTTGTACAAGTAGCTCGACCTGGATCTATACGGTGACTTTGAAGCATAAATCATAAATAAACCCAAGTAGAGTCATTTACGTAGAGCGCTAGTCACCAAAGCGCCCTTCTCAGTGGGTCGGTAAAAACGGGTAAATGTCGATTCCGAATTCCAGTTTCCTGCCGCAAGGATCGCTTCCGTCGGCACACCAGAATTAGCCGCAATGGACGTGGAAGCGCCTCTTGTAGAATGGGCCGAATAAACCGACGTGTCAATGCCCACGTCATTCAAAACAAGTTTGAGCCACCGAGCCACTGTTGAGGCCCCTACCGAGTTATGAGGGGGTCTTAGTCCAATAAACAGCGATCTTGGCCTGTCTTTTTTACGCCGTTGATCCACCGCCGTGACGAAGTCTCTCAAAGTTTTGACCGGGCTTGCTAGTGAAGGGGGCAGTAATTTCTCTACGGTAATAACTTGAAGAGCAGAGTTCCGCTGAGACTTCCTCGGTTTCTGAAGAGCAATCTTGCCTGATTATTTAGGAAAATTACCAAATCTCTGTCGATGCTGGCGAGCTCCGACACCCTACAAAGTGAAGAAAGAGCCAGCAAAATGGCTAATTTCATTGAGAGGTTCTTGAAAGTAAGATCACTATTTGGACCTAGGTAAATCAAGAATTCTATTACTGAATCCACTTCCCAGAAACGTGAATATTTAGGGGTGGAGGGTTTCTTGTTGTACACCCCTCGCATTAATTTCACTACCAGTGGGTGTTTGCCCAAATCGAAGCCGTCCAACTTGCCTAAGGTTGACAAAAGCATAGAGCGGTGGACGTTTACCGTTCTATACGCTTTTCCGCCACTAACCAGCAACGAAAGAAAATCTTCGCTATAGAAGGTAACATGGAATTGATCTCCTCTCTAACACACCAATCACTCCAACTACTCCACGCGGATTGGTAAGCAATTGATGTGGTGTTGCGTGACCCTCCCATGAGGAGTTCGACAACTCGGCTCGAAAGGCCGCTGCTTTCGAATTGTCTCCGGACAATCTCCAGGCGACCAGCAGGAGCGATTCTGACAGCGGGTGTGGTTGGCCTGCTAGGCCCAGCAACAACCGTTCTCTCGGGAGAACTAGGGCCGGTTCGCCCGCTAGCTCTAGTAGCAGTGGGAACCAGGTCTGCGCCCGCCAAAAGGGGATCACCAACGTGAGCTCTACTCGTCTCTCAACGCTTTCATCAGACATTTCTGAATCAGGCAAAATGGGAGAAATGCGTAGCCATTTATCTCCGCCCATCCCAGGCTGAAGGCGTCAACCGCCAGTGCGTCTGGTTGCCGGCCCCAACTGACGAACTGGTCCAGTTGTCTGTTCCAGGCCGATGCGAACAATTCTACCCTTAGGCTTCAACGAGCTCTCAGGTGACTGAAGACGGACGGGTTGAGTCTCCAATCGCTCGAGTCCTGGCCTGCTCTTGATAGACGATCTGCAACGACATTTTGCGTCCCCCTCAGATATTCAGCATTAATTGTGATTAAGCGTTGTTCGCACCATGCCACTATTTCTTCGCTAATCCAACACAGCCTCTGGAACCTGGAGCCTCCTGAATTATTCACGTAATGGACTGCCGTTGCATTATCCATCATGGGCCTCACTGACAACTGAGATGTCATGCTTGTGAATGATTTTAATGCGAATAGAGCCGCCATCAGCTCTAGCTCGCTTATGTGGCGCAAATGATCTTGATCCACCCTTTGGCACTGGCGTCATTCAAGGAGGCACCCCAACCCGAAAAGGAGGCGTCAGAAAAAATGATTAAATCGGGATCACGCACCGAAAGCGGTGCGTGATCGGAGCGATGGATAAATTCCCGTCGGCCGCGCTGACTGCAGGATGTACAGCCGCTGGAAGTTTCTATAATGCACCTGGGCAAACGGAATAGCTTGGATCGTCCAAGCTAAATTCCATAGAATTTTCGCCACCTCCCTTAATGAGATGTCGACGGTCGAACGTGCCTTGCGACAAATTTCAATGATTTGTTCTATTTTCTTGGGGAGGAGAGAGACGGATAACTCCTTGGAGTTGATCAAAAGTCACAGAAATTCCCTTTCCTGCGCGGCCATGCCCACAGATTTCTCCCATTTCATAAAAAACCCACATTTCTCTAGTATTTCTACTACAAGTAAGAAATCGCGCTCTGCCCCCTCCTTGGTTTGGTTAAGGATGAGAAAATCATCCAAGAAGATTAGAATTCGGATCCCCCTCCTTCTTAGCGAGGCCACTATGGGTTTAAGGATCTTTGTGACGGTCCAGGGAGCGGATGATAAACCGAAACAAAGGCATGACAATTAGAAAAGCGACCCTTCCCACATGAACTGGAGAAATTTCCTATCGTTCGAATGGATGGGAATGGTAAGGTAGGCGTCTTGAAGGTCTATTTTCGTAAAATAATCCTCCTTCCTTACCATTCCCTTCATTACGCTGACACCCTTTATTTTCAAATGTAACTTTTCTACAAACTTATTTAACCCTTGTAGATAAACTATTGGCCTAAAACCACCGGAACTTTTTGGGATCACAAAAATGCCGCTGACAAAGCATCTGTCTTCGAGCGGGATTCTCCCCACTGCCCCTTTTTCTTGTAACGAATTGACTTCCACCTGACAAATCACTGTTAGCTTCGGGCTAAAGGACATATTCTTCCCGGGGCGGCCTTGAAACGGGACTCCGGTAAAGGGAATTCTAACCCCCACTGAAATGGCGTTTAAAATCCATTCAGCAGCCGTCAGCGACGGCCAAAAGGAAGTAAATTGGCGCACTATTCCCCCAACATTAATGTTTACCACGGGTGGGCGCACAAAAAATGGCGTAGCAAGTAAATTCGAAGAAACTGAACTTGAATTCCTGTTAAAAGAGCCCTGCTTGGCGCCTCGTTTGTTAAAGCTGCCGTGCAGGTTAAAGCCGAAACCGGACCCTGATCTCCCGCTTTCACGCCACGCGATGCGCCGCCGCCCTTGCCGTGTCTACCAGATGTGGAAGCGGACGGTTGACCTCCCGGGCATCCTAAGGCCGGGAGGAAGTCCTTAACCATGCCTCTGAGAAAGGTACGGCCGAAGAGAAGGGCACATTCCTTCGGCTTGAATCGGGTGGATTCCGCTAACAGCGACTCAAAACGGCGGTCCGTCTGCCGCCAGATGTTTTCCCGCCTCTGAATGGTGATGTTGTGGAAGGCGTGGCCCAAAAGCTGCAAGGCTGATTCGGCCACGCTAACCATAAGGGGGTCGACTACGGCTGCTACCACTGCACTTTCCAATACGTACAGGAATGGTTTGCCGATTTCCAAAATCTTGTATTGGTCCGCAGAGAGGGACTTCTTTTTCACCTCCGCTTTGCTAGCTTCCCTTTCTCTTACTTCTTTTAGCCTTCGAGCCATGGATGGGTCCAGCTTTGGAACTTGCAAGTCAAACGAGCTCTTTTCAAAAGTGGGAATAAAATTCTCTCTTAGCTGTTTTGACTCCTCCGGTTTCTGAGGTGTAGTCATCCAGGTCCTGAGCTCCTTCGAGCAATATTTGTCCAGCTGGAAACTCTTCGGGAGAAGTGGCTCCTGCTCAATAGGTAGAGGGATAGCAGCAGCATCACTTGCCTCTTGATCCGACTCCGGCCCTTTCAGGGAGCGCAGGATCCTCTCGCTGACCACGACCGCGGACTGGTGAATGGCTTCGAGTGCTGTCCACTGAACGGCTGCGGTTCCGGTAGCGACTGTGGTTAGTCTCCAAGCCTACTGAATTTTCTCGGCCACGTGACGGTGAAACGCTACGCGTGTCGCTACGGCCTCTGCTTCGACTTTGGCGCCTTCCTCGGCGGTCCAAATCACGTTTTGCCCTCTTCCTCTCTCTTGGGGGTAGCTACGAAGACTGCGGCGACGAAGAGTAGCTGCCCTTGAATCTGAATCTGAACTTGAAGAGCTAGAAGAAGACGATCTTGAAGAATTAGACGACGACATGTGGTCACTTTGAAAGCTGAAAAAGGTCTAAAGGGGCTCTTATGGCTTGAGGTGGTCTTCCCTTTTTTGTTCTTTGAAAAATCAGCTGTTGCAATACAAGGGCAACACCGTATAGATCCAGGTCGAGCCACTTGTACAACAATCGGGGACATTCGCTGTGAGGATTTCTTAAACGATTCGGTACGTCTGGTTTTCAGCTGGGGCTCGGCCTCGTATTACCCATGACCGGTTACCTACCGGAAGGTGATGGTGCGACACACGTAAAATCATCTTGAAAAAAGCGCTAATGCTGACTCTAAGTAACAATGACAGTTACTTTAACTTTTGTGACGGAATGATTTTGTAAAAAATCGAACTCTTATTTCTTTGATTTTTTTTCCTGTTGGCTCGCTGACTTCAACAGTTTAGAGAATACCGAACGTCCAAGCTGATTCACATCGGTATCGCATTTTTCAATTGCCGTACAAGTGGCTCGACCTGGATCTATAAGGTGTTGACCTTGTATTCCACAACTGACTAGGATGATCTGAGGGGGACTAACGCCCCCTCAGATCTTTTTCAGCATTCAAAGTGGCAGCATGTCTTCGACATTGTCTAGTGTTTCGTCAAGTTCGTCATTTCCTAGCCCATCGTGTTTCGATTCTGACTCGAGGGCAACCAGCTTCCTTTGCTGTGACATAAGCAGCTGTTCGCGTACGGAAAGAGAAAGGAGAGAGATGGAGCGTGACTTGGATCGTCGTGGGAGCCGCCGGGTACGAGGCAGGAGTCGCAGCAGCTCGTGTGGTCTTTCGAGATCACGTGGCAGAGATAGTTCAGCAGGCTTAGAGAGCACCTGAATTTCTTACCCTCCTTTGAGAAAAGTTCGTTCGACTTACAGTTTCGAGGCTGGACTCTTCCATGGCTCGTTGGCTCAAGGAGGTAAGAGGAGTGGAGGCAAGTAAGGTGGAGGCAAGTATGGTGGAGGCCAAGGGGAAGACCCTCATGGCTTCGCAGTTTAAAATTTTGGACATTGCCAGACCGCTCTTGTATTGGTGGGGTAGCACCACGTATAATACTAAACTATCGACCCCCTTTTTGTCAGCGCGGCCGAGTCAGCCCTGCAGTGATGGGGCCACGCCCTCTACAATATCACAATTGAGAGGAGGCTTCAAGTCCTTGCTAGCTGAATTTGGCCGATTCAGACCCAAAAAGTGTGCACTTCTGTTCTTTCGCACATTCCTCTGGAGTATGGTCAGAGACGCGTCGGATGGCCGGAAGCTGAAGTCACTCAGGAGGACGGCCATCTACTGCAGCGTCGTCAAGTTGGCCCAGCAGAAGCAGTGGCAGCACGACTGGATCTAAAAGTGGGAGGTCAGGATCCGGTTTCAACCTTCACGGCAGCTTCAATAAGCGAGGCTCAAAACCAAGCTCCTACAATCGCGGCCTTAGGTTAGTCTCTCCGGTTCTGTGTAATCCGCCAGTTGCTATGTGTCCGTTGTTATTGCGTAACGTTATTGGGGGAAGAGTACATGAATTCACTTCCTTTTGGCCTTCACTTACGGCCGATGGACGGGTCCTGGAGTCAATTTCCTCTGAAGTGAAAATTCTTTTTGTCGATGTGCCGGCTCAGATTAGCCCCGTTGCTAATATGCGGTTCAATGCAGAGACGAGAGTGATCTGCAGCGCTGAACGAGTGGCCCTAGTAGCAAAAGGTGTCGTTGAAAAAATCCTGACCGAAGACATGTGCTTTGTAAGCGGTGTTTTCGGTATACCTAAGAGCTCTGGTGGGTTTAGGCCGATCATTAATTTGAAAGGCCTCAATAGATTTGACCAGCATTTTCGTTTTTAAATTGAGGATGTCAGTGTGTTGAAGGGAATGGTAAGAAAAGGCGATTTTAAAAAATTGACCTTCAAGACGCGTAACTCACCATTCCCATCTACCCTGAACATAAAATATATCTACAATTTTTGTGGGAAGGGTCACTTTTCCAGTTTTCATGCCTTTGTTTCGGGCTTTCATCCGCCCATTGGACTTTTAAGATTTTAAGACCACTAGTGGCCTTTTTGAGGATAAAATGGATTAGAATTATTGTTTATTCGGACGAATTTTTGATTCTGAATCAGTCCAAGAAGGGGTCAGAGAGCGATTTTGCCTTTGCGGTAGATGGTTTACAAAACTTCTATTTTTAGTAATTGGAACAAATCGCGGGCGATAACCGAAGAAATGAGAGAGTTTTTGGGCCTATTAGTGTGGACTCTACTAGTTAGCCCTCTCACTCTTGCCCCAAAAGTTGCGACAAATTGTCGATATGTTCCGCTGGGCACGAGCCGCCAGCTCCGTCTCGTTAAGATGGCAAGGATTTTGGGTAATTTGGCCTGGGCGATACAGGCGACCCCCTTCGCACAGGGACACTATCGCTGCGTCCAAAGACAATTTTTGAGAGAATCGAAACAGGTTGGTGGGGACCAATAAGAAAAGATTCCATTAGACGGAGAATCGATTTCCAATCTAGATTGGAGGGCGTCCAATGTGGAGATAGTAAATGGCAGACCGCTGTCGACTTAGGAACCAAACTTAGCCATTTTTTCTGACGCATCCCTATCAGAGTGGGTGCAGTCTTGAACGATGTCACGGCAAAGGGACCCTGGGCAGAGCGTGATCGACCCAGCCACATCAACGAGTTAGAGCTGATTGCGACTCTTTTTTCCCTAAAATCATTCACAAACCTAGCTTCGCGGGTCTCACTGCGGTTGATGATGAACAAAATCACGTCGGTTCACTATGTAAACAAATTGGGTGGCTCGAGATCAGAACATCTATATCAGATAAGTGCGGTGATCGTGATGTGGTGTGAGCCACGGGCTATCACTATTAACGCTGTAATATCTTCCGGGTGTGCAAAATGTAATTGCAGATCAGCTCTCAAGGGCGTCTCCGGACTCCAGCGACTAGAAGCTCAATCCAGTAATATTCAATCACCTGAGAGCTCGCTGGAGCCTAAGAGTAGACTTGTTCGCTTCGACGGGGAACAGACAGCTGGACCAGTTTGCCAGTTAGGGCCGTCAACCAGGCACAATAGTGGTAGACGCGTTCAGCATCGGCTGGTCCGGCTTAGACGCCTACGCATTCCCGCTATTTCGTCTAGTTCAGAGGTGTTTGATGAAGATAATGAAGTAGAAAACGGAGCTGACGTTAGTGACTCCATATTGGCCAGCCTAGCCGTGGTTCCCATTCCTTCTCGAACTGACATGCGAGCCGGCCGTGATCCTGCCAAGGGAAAGGTTTCTGTTGGGTCCGGCAGGCCAGCAGCACCCGCTGTCAGAGTCGCTTCTACTAATCGCCTGGAGATTGTCAGGGGACAATACGAAGACAGCGGCCTTTCGAACGGAGTGGTCGATCTTCTCCTGGGAGGAGCACAACACATCGGCTTCTTACCAGTCTGCATGGGGTGGTTGGCATAGTTGGTGTGTTTAATGCTATTCCTATTTCTCTTTCTTTGCAACCCGCGAAAAAAGTGCAAAATTAAAAGTAGGAAAATTGACTGAAACGTAGAGGAAGAGAAGAATGGAAAGAAAACGAGGGTATGGTAGGCACCATAGTATCCCTTCCGTCCAAACAAAATGAAAGGATATAGACCCATTTGCCTGCTAAAGAAACTTGCACGCATGACTGTATATATTTCGGCATTTAATAGTATTCGAAGCAAGCATACTTATGATAGGATTTTAATTTCAAATAATGAAAAACTACTTTAAACTTAATAAATCAGGCTGAAGTTAAAATTTAAAAAATATTTAACATTACTTGTTCAATTGCAGTTTATACACTTGGATTAACCTACACTGGATTAACCTTAAGTTTGACATTATCTTGAATTTTAAAAATCCTGTTGGTGATTTGTTATCGAAAAACTAATATGATTTACAACTATTCGATTGGATTGTTGGAAAATAATGGTCAAGATATGTGTATAGGGGCGCGTTGTTTTTTTACTTGAAAATCATGCAAATTTAGGTTGCATTTGTCTCCAAATACACGAAATCTCACAAAAAATGGCGCATACCCACACCCCTAGTTGCCGCATGTAAAACTATTTTTCTGACGGGAAAAAATAAGAAAATGACACATAGCCGGTCACGGAAAAATGCATTGCCAAAAAGGGATTTAAGTTTAAGCATAACAAGTGGCCGGAATGAGTAGATTACATATTTTTTCACATAACAGCCTAGTTAGCCTTAAATAGTCTTATATTTGGTAAATTTTAAAAAATAGTAAAGAAGACACGTAGTGCCATAAGGAAGCACGACGGAAAAACTTGCGTTCGGATAATTGTGCACTGATATGCCGGCTAGCGGCTACAAGTAATAAAAATAAAAAAAAAATTGTTTAGATACTTTAGTTTATTATTTGGTCACACAATTTTTTTCATACACTTAGGTGGATTTTTTAACCCTGTTTTTCTCAAACGCGCTAGCGCACTCCGTCATTTCCATTCTCCGAACCCATGCTAAAATGGTCCGATTACGCGAAGTGTTCGGATACTTTTGGCACCTACTGTACGTTTATCGATTCGTCTTTAATTCTAGACTAGTCGAGGACTTTAAACTAGTCGATGGTTATCGACTAGTCAAAGGTTCTCCACTTGTTTTGGATCATCTTTAGCACGAAGGACGTGTGTGAACTGGCGTAGTCGACGCTTACTAGTCATTAATGACAGTGAATGGTACGTTATTTTTTACTTAAGTCATTTTTCCGCAAAAAATGACGTGTTGGTGACTTTTGACGTTAACCTAAAAAAATCCCCGACTTTGTTGTTGACGATTGACGTTTCGGGATTGAAAAAAACCATAATTTTCCATCAAAGTCAATAGTTTTGCATCTCCTTTAACAGTACACAATTGTGTACTGTTGGTTAAAGAGTACACTCAACATACGAGAGTCCCGAGTTAGAATCTCGGGGAAGGTGAGTATGAAGTCAGGATCAATGCACGTTGGTCTCCATATACGGAAGGTGGTCCTCGATGTAAAAGTCGTGACCTCCCACTCCGTTCTTGTTTATAGTCCGCGTACTCTTCACAGTAATAAAACCGAAGCCGTGTAACTCTTGCTGGTGGACAAAAGTGTATAGTGTATTACTTGAGATGTTAATATTGCCTTAAAATGTCTTTCAAATAGTATCGGACAACTTCCGATCTAATTAAATAAATGCAAAATGGAAATTTGACGTTTTTATGACTTAAGTCATGACTTTTGACGTAGGGAAATTGTTTGATGACGTTTGACGTTTTGACGTTGACTCTTTACGGAGGAAACTTCCGTGACGTATGACTTTGACGTTTTTTATAAAACATCATTTTTTTTTGTTGACGTACCATTCACTGATTAATGATAGAATAGTCGACCATTTGACTAGTCAAGCAAACTTACGTGCAGAGGTGTGTGTTTTTCAAAAATCCTTCCTTCGCGTTACAACTTATTTTTATCTTGGAGTAACGCGTTAACACCATTTTTCTCGGCAGTTGACTACAGTTAACGGAAATCAACTAGTTGAAGGAAATTAACTGAGTTAAAACATTTAACCCGTTAACGCGGTTTTTTCTGTTATTTTTATGCATTTTAACGCGCTTACGATGGTATTCCTGAAAGGCGGAAGCGGAATTTCGGATTGGCGGAAGCTAATCGAGGCAAAATGAAGCATCAAAATATGATGACGGAATTTGTGGTGGCAACACTAGGTAGTAATACCTAGTATTACCTAGTTACCTAGTAATACCTAGATTTTTTCAGCTACTTTTACCTAGTTTTCGGAAAATATCTATTACTAGGTATACCTAGTAATAGTAATACCTAGTTTTTGAAAAATTATTTCCTAGGTAATTACTTAGGTAATTTCCATTTTTTGCAGCATTGTCAAATAAATGACTATCTTTTTATTTCATTGGAATTTAACAAAGACAGGATTTTCGTTTGCTAGCCACGCTAAGCTTCTCTGCTTTGTGGTAGACAGGCCCGGCACCGGCAGGCTGCCGGCGGCAGCCAATATTTCTCAAACTCAAAGTCAAACTATATGCAGTTAATAACTTAATTATTTATCATTGAGAAGTGACTGCAAGTAAGGTACTGAACTATACTTAATGAAAACACTAAGATTGTTTTGATTTTTATTCTAATTCTGAAATTGATGTTCTCTGTGTGTATTCTATAAAAGCTACGTAGTTCGTACTTCAGCAGAGACTTCCGACTTGTAAGCCTGCGAGTAAAGTACTTGATGAAAACACTGTTTGTCTGGATTGTAATTCGAATTCTCAAATTCATGTTCTGTAGGCTGTATCTGGCTACGTTCCCAATTCCTACTTCAGACTTTTAAGCCACAGCACATTTTCATTGGGAAGTGACTGCGAGTAAGGTACTTAAATTAAGTACCTTACTGAAAATACTATGTTTGGCTGGATTGTAATTCTAATTCTCAAATTCATGTTCTGTAGGCTGTATCTAGCTACGTTCTCAAATTTTCCTACTTCAGAGTTTAGACTTCTAACTTTCCAAGTTCCAAACTTCCAAGTTCCAACTCTGCAAAAATTCTACTTTTCAAATTATATAGTCACCTCTCACCTCATCTCACCTCATCTCCTCACCGCGTGCAATGGCAGAAAACTCTCACTCTTCTACAGCTACACATACAATTGTGGAACAAGAATCTGAAAATGAAGAAACTGAAGAAGTACTTCAAACATGAACTCCGAAGCGTACAAGAAACACATCAAGTGTGACTTCAGCTGACATTCACGACGAAGATGGATATGAAGAAGCTGAGTCCTCCTCACACAACAATTCAGAATCAGAACCATCATCGTCTGATTCTCGTCCAAACACTCCAAAAGCAAGCCTATTTGGCAATATTTTCGATGTGAAGGATCGAGAAAAGCTATTTAAACATTTTGTCTGGTCAAGATAGAAGATAAAGATTGCAAATATGTCAACAAAGGAAGAAATACAACAAATATGAGACTTTACCTAGAGAACCACCACAAAGAAGAAATGGAAAAACTGCAAGATTATGAAAAGACAGCAGCTGAAAATAAAAGTAAGAAACCTTCAGGAATGTCACGATCTTCTGGAGGACTCGTCGACTTCTTCAACAAACCATCTAATTCATCTAAACCGCGCGTCAAAAATCCGTATCCTCAAAAAATTTTAGCCTACAAAACGTTTAAAGAGGATCTCACTCGCCTGGCAGGATGCACCTCCTTTCCACTTAGCAAGGTAGATAGTAGTCATTTCCATGCATTGCTTTTTCATGCAAACAGTCGCATTGCCGACTGTCCTCCAAGCCGAAACACCCTCAAAAAGGGGGTTGTGGATTATTCAACAAAAGTGAAGAAAAATGTCATCGCATCGTTTAGAGCAGCGAAGAATTTTTTCGTCACAATGGATATTTGGAGCCAGCCAGGACTCAAAAAAATTTATCTTGGTATTGTAGCTGTATTCTACAATCCGAAATCCTCGAAAATCGAAGTAGCTGCATTGGCCTGTAGAGATTTTCCTCATCCACATAATGGATTGCGTATTAGGCAGCTTTTTGAACAAATTTTCGTCGAATATGATTTAGATGTGAAGAAAGTTATCCGTTTCACAACTGATAAAGGAGCTGACGTTGTTAATGCTTTACACATAGGCGTAGAGTAAGGGGGGCTCTGGGGCTCGAGACCCCCCTCACCCCCAGACCAATGACAGGGGAGGGGCAGGGCCCCTCCCCCCGGAATCGGAAGCAATTTAATTTTTTAATCCTATTTTTTTGCAATAAAATTAATATAAAATTACACGTGAAGTTTCATGTTCATCACGTGACAAGTGTTAGGCAAGTAATTAGCCGATGACCCGCTGTTGGCGCTAGTAAGTCGTTACATGTTAGGTCAGCTCAGCTAATTGGTCCGGCCTTTCAACTTGAACGTTCAAGGTCAGTCTCGGTCTTCAGTTACTACGTTAAATTGTTCTGATGAATCTGATGAGTGATCTCCCGAAATACTAGTTAGTTTTAGTTTAGTGACAGTGACCGTGAATTGATTTATTGATTGAAGTTTTCACCGGGTGTTATCTTTGTGCTACTACAAAAATGAGTAAAAGGAAAAACCAAGATTTTTTCAAGCCAATTTCGGCGTTATCGGCAAGAGAACAGGGTTCAGATTCGAGTTCGACGGAAGCTCCCAACAAGTTAAGTGACGAAAAATCTAGTGAACCTGTTTTAACTCAGCATACTCATCATTATGCGACATGGTGCGAGGGTACTATAAATGAAGTCTGTGATTCCCGTAAAAATTGTATTTGTGAAAAAGAAGACGGACAAGCACCAGAAACTGTTGCTCAGATTCTTCCGAACTCGCAGGATCAAACATCATTTGAATTGATAAAGCCGGCTTATCCCGATTCACATACGGATGCGTCTACTGGAAAAGGTATGAAACCATACGGTCGGCAATATCAAAATAAGTGGGCTCAAACATTTACTTGGTTATCGTTCGACTCGCATAAAAATTGTGTATATTGTGCTGAGTGTAAAAGGGCAGTGCAAATGGCCATGCCTCTACCAGCGTCATCCCGAGAAAAAGATTCTTACTTAAATTTTGTCGTGAATGGCTTTTCCAACTGGAAAAAAGCACTGGACAGATTCAAATCACACGAAAATTCGGAATTTCACAAGGTTACTGTATAGATGATTCGATCTGCGACGGGGATTGTATCAGTGTCCAATCAGACGGATAAAATTAAGAAAAAAGATGCTACTGACTCTCGCCATGCCCTCAAGATTATTTTTACTACGCTTCAGTATCTGGCTACCCAAGGAATTCCAATTTGAGGAAAAAAAGAAGAAGATTTCATTTTCCACCGCTTCATCAAATTATGGGCAACTGACAGTTTAACATTAAACAAATGGTTAAATCGCGAAGAAAAGTATAAGTGGCTTCCACCCGAAATTTCAAACGAAATTTTGGAACTTATGGCTCACTCAACTTTAAGAAAACTTTTTAGTGAATTAAAATCTTCCCATCATTTTGCATGACGCTGGACGAAACAGCCGACATTTCATGCTCAGAACAAATATCGGTTATTTTCCGGAAAGTAACTGAAAAATTCGATGTAGAGGAACTGTTTTTTGGGTTCTACAAAACCGAGAGCACGACAAAGTCAACGCTTTATTCCTGTGTTACTGATTGCCTCCGCCGTTTTAATTTAAAAATCAAGGATTGCCGTGGTCAGTGTTATGACGGCGCTGCAAACATGTCCGGTCATGTACGTGGTCTTCAAATTCTAGTTAAAGCCGATGAACCCAGATGTCTTTTTGTTCATTGTCGGGCTCATAACTTAAATTTGGCTGGTTAAGATTCAATCAACAGCCAAGTTGAGTTTTAAAATGTTTTAAAGAACCTAGTTAAGTCCTTTGTGACTTTTGCCCGTGGATCGCCGGAAAGACTTGCTTGTTTTAAAAATTTCACAACACCTGATGGAGTATCTCTGCGTCCCTTCTGCCCAACTAGATGGATTCTATGAAAACCAAGCATAACTTCAATTACAAGCAACTACTCTGCGATCATGAAGTGGTTAGAAGATTTCGACACCCATCCGGAAAACAGAAAACAACGTGCTGAAGCGGCTGGTTACCTGGAAACATTTTACAAGTTCGACACCTTTTGGAAGTTTGAGTTGCTGCGTATCATTTTCACAATGGTCGAAGATTCCAACACTGCCCTACAAGGAGTTCAGCTAAATTTTCCGAAAATATTATCAAAACTTTGAAAGAAATTATCAGTCGATATCGCTGTTCAAAGAGATTTGATTTGTTATGGGACTCAGCAGTCTTGGCGGCAAAAGCTGCCGGAATCGATGAACCAACGTTGCCTAGAAAACAGAATTTTCTATGAGATAGTTGATGCTGTCCTTGTCGGTCTCAATTCTCGATTCAAAGAAACGGAGACATCAAAACCTCTCATCAAAGTAGAAGATTTCATTATCCGGAAGAGTGACGTATCTCACGTGAAAGAATTCTTCCGTGATGACTTTGAAGACTACGGCAGACTAACGCTTCATCGAAACATCTTTTTAGATCTAGCAAAAGCAAAAAATGTTACGCTTGTAGACTTTCAATCGGCCTTGGATTTTTTGAAAAGTGTTAATGAAGATATTTCTCAGTCTCTAACAAGCATTATACCAGAGTTTGTCAAGTTAATGAAAATTGTATTAACTATGCCTGTTTCAACATGTACGGCTGAAAGAAGCTTCTCCTGTCTTTGTAGATTAAAAACTTACTTGCACTCTACGATGACTCAAGAAAGACTAAACCATCTAGCAGTCTTGTGTAGTCATTCTGATTTACTAGAAAATATTGATCTTGATGTCTTGCTTGACGAATTTATTTCCAAAAATGCTATTCGTATGAATACTTTTGCTCTCAGTCACTAAATTGTATCTCACCTCAGTAAATTTAAAGCTCACTGATGCTCACAACAAAGGAATCAATACAACCAAGAAATATGAAAAAGTCTTGGTAATCGATTAATTTTTTGGCTTAAGCCCCACCACTCCCCCCCTTCCCCGGAGAAAAGACAACTCTGCGTCTATGGCTTTACAGCCATATAAAGTTGTTCAATACGTGAAAGAAACTCCATCGCTAGATCAAGCTGAGGATCCTAGACCTGAACGTACTGATGATGCCTTCGTGGAAATTGAATTAGATATTCAAATAGCTGATGAAGAAAGTGACGATGACGAGGAACTTCTTTCAGACAATGAGTCAGACGATGGAAATGGACACGAGGAAGAAAATTGAGATCCTCAAGCCGAGAAAGAGATGATGTTTATGATTCTGAACAAGAACATTTCCGTCAAGCATTTCCAAAAAGGATGACATGCGTCGCTCATGCCTTAAACTTTATCTTTTACAAAATTTTGGATGTAAGCAACTCCTGCCTAAGCAATCTTCGAAAAAAAGTCTTGAAATTTTTCAAAAAGAAATATACTTCTGGGGTCGCGAATCAAAATATTGTCGCGGGTGAAAAAGGAGATTGGTTATCTCTTCGCAGAGATGAGTCATCCGCTCCTTGGACAACGCTGCGATGGTGGTGAAGAAATTTTCGGGAGAAGTCCGCTCTAAGAAAGATACGCAGTCCGAAAGGGGAGTAATTCATGCGACGGTATAAAACGCGGCCCCGAATCTGCGTTAGATGAGTCTCCATCGGGTGAGCTCCCGAAGCTAGGCTCCGTAAGAGGAGTTCCCTGGTTTCCCTAGAGGTCTTCAGACGCTTCTCCAACTTTTGGTAATGGTTATCCCTTTTTGTTCGAGTTAAACCATTGTTTAGAATTTAAGTCATCACTTTTTGTATTCGTTTGTTCTTGTTCAAATACAACTCGTGTGACAATATGAAGAGACTTACAGGAAAAAAGCTACTGAAAATAGCAAATTAAGATGGAATAGTTTCTTTTTTGTCCTTCAGCGTACACTCTTGTTGAAATCTGCCATTATCTCTGTTTGCCGAGAACGCGTTTGGGTAACTGATTTTGATTGGGCCGACGTTAAAAAAGTTGTTCTCTTTTTAAAACCATTAGCCATGGCTACCACCTACAGTACCCACCAAACTATTAGGTACACCCCCTTTTTTCAGTGCATTCTTATGGCACTACGTGTCTTTAAAAAAGTGCAAATACTCTTAAATGGCTTGGGCTAGATTTTTTGTATTTTTTTCCTGAGTAGATCTAATGATGATCTACATTTTTTATACACACAAAAATGTCGTAGGATTAACCCCCATGGCGCTACGGTATCGTTCACTTTATTAGGTACACCCCGTTTTCCCCCATATGCGCCGTGTTAAAAACGGCGTTTTCAAAAATATACAAAAAAAACTAAAAATAAAGCTAAAATCTTTTTCTTTGTGCCAAAAGATGCAGAATTCTTCACTCTATACTATTCCAAAGTATGATTTACAGTCAAACCAACTAAAAGAACCCTTCTATATACCCCAAAGTTTACCCCCTCAACATTTTCAAAATCAAAACTGGCGATGCCGCCGCCGCCACTGCTACAGTTACCCATTGCAGAATTACATCTAACTCGCATGGCGAAATGACAACAGAATCGGCGTGTTCATTATTTCGCTTAAGCCAACCTTTGATTCGCATGAGGCTCGACACCGCTACATTTTTCTAGCCTATTTCTTTTCGGATCTTTATTATTTTAAGTGCACTAAAGACACTTTCGGATGAAGCGTTGGAGACTGGAAGTCAGAACAAGAGAGAAATGCATTTTCGGAGATTTTGGTAACATACTTTGGTGGCTGAATTTCTTAAATGTAATACATAACACCAATAATTTTCTACTCCGAAAGTAGCAATCTGTGACTCGGTTTCCAACCCACAGTTTTCAAAAACACTGGTACCTAGCATCGCCTGACCCTTCCATTCATTTTCGGCGGGGAAGGGGTCGCAGGAGTCTTTTAGCTTCGGAAAGCGTTTGAATAAGAGTTGGAGAATTCTTGTAGTCAAGTTACAAGCATTAGCCGGTTTCAACATCTCATCTATTTGAAAATGTCATCGGTGAAGTCAAATCGATTTTTCATATCCAGAATGGTATCTATGGAAAATTTTCTACAATTATCACGGAAATGATCGAGTCTATTACGCTGCAAAATTCCTTAGTCTTGCGATAGGCAAATTCTTCTATACCGCTACATTAAATGAAATAAAATAAATTCATTGAATAGATAAATTGAATATTTCTGAAAAGAATAAGTGTCATGTTAGAGGACAATCAGCTAACTATTTTCCTTGTCTGGCAGCTCTAATAGATCTCGATCAATATCGTTTCCAAAATGGTTTTCCAAAACCGAAATAATAAAGAAACTTGAATATTCCTCCAATTCACTTTCAGTGGCTGAATCCTTAACTTCATCAATTGAGTCATGAGCAATGATCCCTAAATAAAAAAACACAATTCAAATATATAACTATTTGTAAAATAAAAAATGTTCTGCCTTACCGAGATAAAGATTTCCAAAGGTTGTCCTTATTCAAAGGATTCAAACTATTACAAGAAGTTTCACGGACGTAGTCGATGTGCATAAAATTACTGGCGAACTCACGAATAATTTTTTCATACTTTCTCTTGAGTTCTTGCACAAGTGGCAGCATGGCCTGAAACGTGGTGTTAAATTGTTTAGGGTGCTTAATGCATAAGAGACGAATTCTTGGCCACGTCAAGAGATCTCGTGTCTTCAGAATGTCGGCCATGGTTTTATCGATCTTGTTTAAACTTCCCTCGCCTACTACATCAGTGAAGTAGACACATAAGGCGTTGTATTGCTGAAGAATACGATTTACGGCATTTTTTTAAGTTAGCCACCTGGTTGATGAAGATCGAAGAATACATTCCTTGGCGCCGTCCCCGAAGTCTTCAAAAGCTTCAAAACTTTCCCTTCTTTTAGGGCTGCGAGCAAAATGGTTGAACACAGAATCAACAAGTCCTTCCAGTTCTCTTGGTAATTCTTTTGACGCATGAGACGCAATAAGGTGTACGCTATGACACGCACACTTTAGTATCAGAACGATGTTGGGGACGGGCTTCTTAGGAAGCACTGAAACTGAATTATTCACGCCGATCATCGCCTTGCACGTGTCTGCTGAAAAGCCCACGACGTTTTTCATGTCACATTTAATTCCAGATAGCAAAGTCAGTAGAAAATCACAAATGGCCTCTGCAGTACCATTGGTACACTTCACTAGATTGAGCAGCTCACAGTTTGAACGCCTCTGTTCAAACTCTTAGTACTGTACAACAATATCAGTTTTTTTCCACCACGAAATCAGTTGTTTTGTCGGGGATTACCCCGAAATATGTGGTTTTTTATGTGGCCTGGAGATCCTTGATCAAAAATGCTCCTAAACCTAAGTAGCATTTGGAAACTAAAACCTAAAAATTCTCAGCTTAAGAATATATTTGTCCGCTTACCATCTCTTATTATGTTGCCGGCTTTTTGCCTTCCGAGTGGAAATCTGCTCAACAGTCTTATCGTTAGAAATTGATTTAAAAAGCGGAACCAATCTGTCAGAGATACAGAGAGCTAAGGGGTTTTCTGCAATAAACCCACATAGCACAGGTCGGTACCACGGACATCCACAGTTTATCCAACACGGATAAGGGTGATTTCCTACGGACATCCGTGGAACTGCCTGATTTCTGAACTGGATGTCCCTTGGGTATCGACTGAATATTCCAAGAACTGCCGGGAAGATGCCGTCGGACATTCTAAGAACATCCGACAGGACTACTTTTGGCTGTAAATAAGACAATATAAGCGAAATGAACAAAGCCGAGTCAAGATTCGAACGCGGATCTTCCACTTCATAGTTGGAATCTCTGACCATTCTGCCAAAACCTTTCACAATCATTTCAACTATATTTTGTTACTGAATCAAAATATTGTGAAATACTTGTGAAATGTTTGCTGCTGGGGATGCCCAACGGCTGCCAGCTGCCTTATATAATTATCAGCTTATAAGAATTTTTAAATAATTTAAAACTTAGATCACTGATATCAAAAATGTAAATTAAATCGTAAAAACTAACTTCTCGTTATAGTTTTTTTCAAAATTTTTATAAAAAGCCAAGAGATTGTCTTAACCCCTCCCCCAAAAAACCAAGCTAACCCTTCCGTTTGCCAAGCTAAACACATTGCGTTGGAAAATTAAAGTCCTCTTTAGTTTTAAACACATTTTTTTTGTAAAATAAAAACAAAACATTCAAAAATCTTCTTGACTGTTGAATGGACGTCCGTAGAATCACATTTTTAAACACTCATTTGCACTTCAGTGGTTGCTATCCAACGGACATCACTGGAACTATTCATAGAGTACATGGATATCAAACGTGTGTTCGGCCATTAATCGGACATCCGACGGCAGAAGTGTGCTATGTGGGAACATACAGAGTCGTGTTTCGATTCCGGACACTTTCCTCTTTTGCCTACAGTTAAGGTACTGTTGCATTGCATTTCGTTCGTTATCTTGTTCAGAATGTAACTCCATATATTCCTTATGCTTTTTAGTTTTGCAGTGCTTTCGCACATCGTAACATGATGCAACTAAGCATCCGCTGAAGGTCTATTGGGTTGCATTTTCAACTGCCAAACGCAGTTTATGAATAGTATTCCCGCCATTATGTGGCAGCAAGTAGTGGTAGCAACACAGCTACATGTCGGACCCTGCGCAACGTTGTTGAATTTAATAGTACCAAACAGTATTTTTTATCCGTTGAGCCTTTTACCGTCCAGATTTGCATTTTTGGGTCAAGCGAAATGCGTTCTTCTTCAATAAGTTTATTGTCCATTGCTTAATAGTTGCATAATAGTTAAAGAAGCTAGTTAATTCATTTACTTATACAGAGCCGGTATAAAAAAATATTACGAATTACGGTTTAAGAGTTGTTAATGAATTAAAAATCCACTCTCATTGGGGGTGATACTGGGCACGGTTTTGGGGGTACAATCGGACGAAATCGATTTTTTAAGGGCGGAGCCTAAGTTGGTCCAATCATAGTCCAAAAAAGTTGTCTGCTTCGAAAAATTTGTTTTACTAACAATCGATCAAGAATCGATCACGCAATATCTAAGATACCCCGCCCACTTCTCCATATGGTATCGAAATTGTCCAGTCCTCCCCCCCCCCAACTTCATTCGTTTATTTTCTTCATGTTAATTTATTTTTTTGAAATTTAATCTACGCTAAAATAGATGTTCTATTGATAAAGTATTTAGGGACATTTTTTTAACATTAATAACTAGAAACTTTTAGTGCAATTTACCGTGTCCAGTATGGGACACCCTCTGTCCAGTTTCATCCCCACATTTTTCCTCAACAACAATTTTACCCCTATTTTTCAAAATTCAATAACTCGTAAACTATATAACGTATGGCAATGAAAAAATTCCCTAATGTTATATAAACAACGTTCTTTACACTAATCTAATTTATTTCAGCATAACATTGTTACACACTGAATAACAGACAAAACAAAGTTTTTGTCCTGTTTGACCCCGCTCTCCCCTACTCAACATCCGACCTCAACATCTGTCGGACATCCGACGGACTGCATTGTGTTATGTGGGTCAGGTGAGTTTTCCCGATCATGATTGGGTTGTTGCAGCTAAACACAAATTAATCCCGTCCGCATATGCTGGCATCAAAATTCAAAAAGATGGAATTGGAAGCCCAGCAGCAGTTGGCTATTCAGGGCCCACTTATATAGCTTTTAGATCTGGAAAACATTCTTCATCCACTGCCTATGCCCAATTGCCCACGGATTAGACTTTGAAAGAGTTTTTCAGCTACCAGAATTTGACGAGCTTTCGAAGAACCGTGATGGTGTCGTAAAACCAGTGTTTTTTTTACGGTAGATGGTGAGCCTGACGAGAATCCTTGCTTCCAAAAGACAATTGAGGTTGGCATTCACCATTTCCTTCAGAACGATCTGGAGGCTTTGTTCATCACTACTAATGCTCCTGGAAGGAGCGTTTTCAATAGAGTCGAGAGAAAAATGGCTCCTTTGAGCAAGGAGTTATCGGGCCTCATTATTCCCCGTGATAATTTCGGCGACCTTTTTGATGACCAAGGAAAAACAGTCGATAGTGTCTTTAAAAAAATAACTTCGAATATACAGGTAAATTTTTTATTTTTACATTGCTAGAATGTAAAATTACCTTTATGTAAAAATTCTAACTATCAACAGGTAAACAGCTGGCTAAAATTTGGTGATCAGTCGTGGTCGATGGCTTTCCCACTGTTGCTGAATTTATTCAGCCTGAAAAATCAGAGCTCAAAAGTGAAAATTTGATGACAAAACCCCAGCTCGGGTTGGCAAACCATGTGAGGACCAGTCAAGATTGTCGCGAGTTTAAAAGGAGATTGGTTATCTCTTCGCAGAGATGAGTCATCCGCTCCTTGGACAACGCTGCGATCGTGGTGAAGAAATTATAGGGAGAAGTCCGCTCTAAGAAAGATACGCAGATACGCAGTCAGGAAGGGGAGTAGTTCGCGCGAAGGTGTAAAACACTGCCCCGAATCTGCGTGAGATGAGTCTCCATCGGGTGAGCTCCCGAAGCTGGGCTCCGTTAGTGGTTTCCCTAGAAGTTTTCAGAGGTTTCTCCAACTTTTGGTAATGGTTATCCCTTTTTGTTCGAGTTAAACCATTGTTTAGAATTAAGTCATCACTTGTTGTATTCGTTTGTGCTTGTTTAAATACAACCAGTGTGACAATATTTCACTCAAATTGTGAAATGTGTCGACACAGCTTGCTGCTCTCGGCCAAGAAGCTCCTATTTCTCCCTAATTCCTTCAAGATTTTAATTCTGCCTATACCAATTCATCAGTCAAAAGAAAGATTAAAAGCTCCTGAGTCAAAAGCAGATCAAGAGAATCACCAATTCCCATCTCTGTTTGTTTCTCTCGCTCTTAAGTGGGACGATCTGCTACCACATTCAACAAGGTCGTTCAAGAAATTACCGTTTGATCTCTATTGTCCGTCAGTTCAGAAAACTTTGGTGAAGCGCACTTGCAAAGTGTCACGTTTATTTTGCTTCCAAAGTTGTGCTACAAACACACTTTGTTGTGCATAAGGCGGTTACTCCTAAACCAGTAGTTAAAATTCGACCTCTAAGACTTGCTGCTAAGAGACAGAGGGAATTAATGGCTGTTAATATATCAGAAGAGAGAGAAGAGGAAACAGTCAAGTGGATTCACGAAGATGATCTTGACTTGGTCGGCCTTACTATTCCTAATGAGGATTCAGATCATTTTTCAACAACCGTTCCCATCTTCACGATGGATAAACATCTAGCGCAACCATGGGAAGAAGATATTCTTTAATATTTTTTTCAGTATTAGGCATAAAAGAGTTTCCGACTGCATTTCTTAATCTACTACCAGATCCAGAATTATCAAGTTAATAAAGACTCATTGAAAAACGTCGATTTCTTTTGGTCTCAATTATTAATTTAAAAAAGGGCTGGGGTTAAAAGTATTGTGACGTGCCGTTTAGGGGGGTTGGAGGTTTTGTGACGGTCCGTGACGAGGAGGGGAGGGGGTTAAATTTTTTCAAAAACAGCGTGACGTCGTATTTGAACGTCCCCATCTCGCAATTCAGCCCAATCCCATCTGGTGTTTTAGTCCCATAAGGCCCTCTTGAAAAAAAGTGTTTTTCAATCTTAGCATAATTATTAGTGCAAATTTTTGCTTAAGTGTAATTTTAATATGTAGTTTGAATTTATTAAGACTTTATAAAAGAACTTTAAACAACCAACTCTATCTAATTTTTCTTAAATAGATGATTAGATAGCCCTTACCAAGAGCTATCATTTATGTAAAATTTCTTAATTTTGGACTAATTTTGGACAGTTTTACCGTAAAAAATTATTTAAATTTTAAACACGCTTCGGTTAGTTCTGTGCGGTTTAGCGGGTCTTATGTTATCCCCATACCAAAGCAATAAATGAAATTTAAATAACAGGAATTATACTTAAACATTGCTTGCGAGATGGGGATTACCTGAGACCCAATAAACCGCACCGACCTACCCGATATTAGTTTAAAATTTAAATAATTCGTTACGGGAAAACCATAGGTCCAAAATTAATAAATTTTACATAAATGGATAGCTCTTGGTAAGGGCTATCCATTTCTGTATAATGTGTGAGCAAATATTATTAGGAAAACAAGTTTGAAAAAGAAATACAATTTTTACATATGTCTAGTGAGTCGAGTATATTCATAGAGCGCAAAAACTACACCAACCTTTCTGTCAAAAACTTTTTTTATGTAAATTCTTTTAATTACTTTACAGAAATGGATAGCGCTCATTAAGAGCTATCCAATTATGTAAAATTTATATATTTTGGAGTTATAGATTTCCCGCAAAAAAATTATTTACATTACCAGGGAGATGGCGAGACCCGCCAAACTGCACTGACCTACCCGATAAATGGTGAATCAGTTTAGTACTCCAATAAGTACTTTTGTAAGCCTTTTTTACAGAAATGGAAAGATTTTATCGAAATATGGCCATTTCCATAATAGTTTTAAATTTGTGACTTTAAGTTTTCCCGTTAAAATTTAATATCCCCGTGAAAAGGGATGACCCATAGGCACTTGGGTAGCAATAAAGTAAATAAAATAAAGAACACACCGATGTGTCATACATTCTCGATGTCTATTAAATTCATGGATGATTTAAAATAGGTAAAAATAATGTATTTATATGAATAAATAAATTATAAACAATAAACTACATAATAAAAATTGAGGGAAGAAAAAAACAAATGAAATGGCAGCGCTGCAGAAAACTCCACTGTGGAGAGTGTGCACCGGAAAATGCATCGGCTGTGCAAAAAGGTGCATCGCGCTGTAGGCTGTTATCGCTCGGAATCACCACGAAACGTCTCTGAGAGCCGTCGCGATGATCGATATCTAGTTGTATATCAGAGGCCCGAGATAGTCCTACTATGATGAAGCGATGAAGGTTTTGACCCTTCGACACCTTCGACACCATCTCACGGATAAGTCTCGGCCCCGGTGCAAATATGACTTGACCTTGACGAGCTTAATAACGGAAGGTGCTGGCACGATGGCGAGAAAAATACATTTGTGTGTGTGTGTGTGTGTGTCGCGCCAGTAACTTCCGTTGTTAGCTGGTCAAGGTTAACACAACCCATGTTGCACCGGGACAAAGCACTACTCGCGGAGACCAAGTTTTTATTTTAGAAGGGTTTTATCAATGAGGTAACAATGTGAGCGCCAGATGGTGAAGTCGTAACCCATGTTTTTTTCTCTGATTGGCTCTCGCTGAGTCGCTGGATAACGCCTCGCCACCATTGAAGATATAATCAAGTTTACAGGCCTTAACCATTAAGTAGGTCTTGTTACAATAGAATAGGGGATATCGCGACGAGACGACGACAGAAGCCATGTTCTTGGCAGTCATAGATTAGATGATTAAACTACTACAGTACTCCCGACGTCACTTTTCACAAACCAGAATTTTTATCTCGCTCTCTCCGAAAGTGCTGCACCAAGCGGAGGTCTGATTGCACTAACAAGAGCGATAGAGTTTTCGAATACCAGCACCAAGCGGAGGTCTCGAGAGAAAGCGTTGTAGTGCATGAGATCTCCACATGGTGCAGCACTTTTGGAGAGAGTGAGCCCGAAAAAGCCTTAAAAATCGGGTTCGCGAAAAGTGACGTGGGGTGTGGCCTAGTCACAAGGCGTTTTACATGGAATACCATGGACTACTCTATTGTTAAAGACGGGACTCTTTCCCTATCTCGCCTTGTTAAAGGGTGTCGGGTGCAGAGTTGCCGTTCGATCACTAGTTCGCGATCGATTGATCTCGATCAAAAAAAAATTTGATCGTTTCGATCGTTTCGATTGATCAAAAATGAAATGATCGATCGATGATCGAAATCGATCGAATCGATCGCGTTAAATTTTTATCATTGTATTTATGTTTGAATCTTTCCAGCAATTAAATAACAATAAACAGCATTATTTAGTGGGGTTACCAGACGTTTTTGAGGGTTTTTTCCCACTCACGACAGCAGGAGCCATTTAACTTCAAAAACAGCAACATGTTGAAATTCAAATCAGATAGCTTGCATCTCTTAGAAGTGAAAATTAAGCCTGCCGTACTGAATAATCCCTCGCAAGCTGCTGAAGAAGGTAGACCACTATTATACTTCTAATGGAAATATAAATATAAATTAATAATGTATAAATGAGCAAGAATTAGGAATAGAGCAGTAAAACATCCTACGTTGCACGTTCTCCACAAATGCGAAAATCTCATTTGTGTCCAAGTTGGTCTGCTGCGGCTGCAGCGTCTTATGGAGAAACCAACTTCTTCATGTTAAAAAATAAGTTTTCATAAATACAGTACCCGCAAAAAGTGTCCGAACGCGGGCCTTGTTTTGGACTTTTTTACATTGAGTCTTACGGCGGCGGGTACCTAGCGCGGACCGGGAAATCGGGCTCAAATATGTCAGCAAAGCAATTAAATTTTACAGTTTTGCTGACAAAATAACAAGCTATAGGGTACTAATTTTTTAATTTTTTTTCTAATAGGATTTGTTGACCAGCATGCTGGTCAACAAATAAACGAACACTGCCCCTAATTTCTATAGCGTCTTATGGCACCATGCCCTATTTATAGATATTTATTTCGTATGTAAGGAATCATTATGTACATAATACAATTATTCCGTTACATAAAGAACTCTTTCGTTAATATTCTATGTTAATGGCTATAGTGTAATTTCAATATTTAATTAAGGAGAATTTTTTTAAACAGGGAAGGTCATATCTTGTTACCCGACAAAACTAGTTTAATTTTTTTCCACCAGGGGCGCTGGTTTTACAAACGAAAAGGTTTTTTGTTTACTATATACTATTTAAAATGAATACCTGAATCTGTTTGACAAAAGGAGAAACACTTTTCAAAAACTCGACAAGGATTTTAAGAATAAGTTTATTGTCCATTGCTTAATAGTTGCATAATAGTTAAAGAAGCTAGTTAATTCATTTACTTATACAGAGCCGGTATAAAAAAATATTACGAATTACGGTTTAAGAGTTGTTAATGAATTAAAAATCCACTCTCATTGGGGGTGATACTGGGCACGGTTTTGGGGGTACAATCGGACGAAATCGATTTTTTAAGGGCGGAGCCTAAGTTGGTCCAATCATAGTCCAAAAAAGTTGTCTGCTTCGAAAAATTTGTTTTACTAACAATCGATCAAGAATCGATCACGCAATATCTAAGATACCCCGCCCACTTCTCCATATGGTATCGAAATTGTCCAGTCCTCCCCCCCAACTTCATTCGTTTATTTTCTTCATGTTAATTTATTTTTTTGAAATTTAATCTACGCTAAAATAGATGTTCTATTGATAAAGTATTTAGGGACATTTTTTTAACATTAATAACTAGAAACTTTTAGTGCAATTTACCGTGTCCAGTATGGGACACCCTCTGTCCAGTTTCATCCCCACATTTTTCCTCAACAACAATTTTACCCCTATTTTTCAAAATTCAATAACTCGTAAACTATATAACGTATGGCAATGAAAAAATTCCCTAATGTTATATAAACAACGTTCTTTACACTAATCTAATTTATTTCAGCATAACATTGTTACACACTGAATAACAGACAAAACAAAGTTTTTGTCCTGTTTGACCCCGCTCTCCCCTACTCAACATCCGACCTCAACATCTGTCGGACATCCGACGGACTGCATTGTGTTATGTGGGTCAGGTGAGTTTTCCCGATCATGATTGGGTTGTTGCAGCTAAACACAAATTAATCCCGTCCGCATATGCTGGCATCAAAATTCAAAAAGATGGAATTGGAAGCCCAGCAGCAGTTGGCTATTCAGGGCCCACTTATATAGCTTTTAGATCTGGAAAACATTCTTCATCCACTGCCTATGCCCAATTGCCCACGGATTAGACTTTGAAAGAGTTTTTCAGCTACCAGAATTTGACGAGCTTTCGAAGAACCGTGATGGTGTCGTAAAACCAGTGTTTTTTTTACGGTAGATGGTGAGCCTGACGAGAATCCTTGCTTCCAAAAGACAATTGAGGTTGGCATTCACCATTTCCTTCAGAACGATCTGGAGGCTTTGTTCATCACTACTAATGCTCCTGGAAGGAGCGTTTTCAATAGAGTCGAGAGAAAAATGGCTCCTTTGAGCAAGGAGTTATCGGGCCTCATTATTCCCCGTGATAATTTCGGCGACCTTTTTGATGACCAAGGAAAAACAGTCGATAGTGTCTTTAAAAAAAATAACTTCGAATATACAGGTAAATTTTTTATTTTTACATTGCTAGAATGTAAAATTACCTTTATGTAAAAATTCTAACTATCAACAGGTAAACAGCTGGCTAAAATTTGGTGATCAGTCGTGGTCGATGGCTTTCCCACTGTTGCTGAATTTATTCAGCCTGAAAAATCAGAGCTCAAAAGTGAAAATTTGATGACAAAACCCCAGCTCGGGTTGGCAAACCATGTGAGGACCAGTCAAGATTGTCGCGAGTTTAAAAGGAGATTGGTTATCTCTTCGCAGAGATGAGTCATCCGCTCCTTGGACAACGCTGCGATCGTGGTGAAGAAATTATAGGGAGAAGTCCGCTCTAAGAAAGATACGCAGATACGCAGTCAGGAAGGGGAGTAGTTCGCGCGAAGGTGTAAAACACTGCCCCGAATCTGCGTGAGATGAGTCTCCATCGGGTGAGCTCCCGAAGCTGGGCTCCGTTAGTGGTTTCCCTAGAAGTTTTCAGAGGTTTCTCCAACTTTTGGTAATGGTTATCCCTTTTTGTTCGAGTTAAACCATTGTTTAGAATTAAGTCATCACTTGTTGTATTCGTTTGTGCTTGTTTAAATACAACCAGTGTGACAATATTTCACTCAAATTGTGAAATGTGTCGACACAGCTTGCTGCTCTCGGCCAAGAAGCTCCTATTTCTCCCTAATTCCTTCAAGATTTTAATTCTGCCTATACCAATTCATCAGTCAAAAGAAAGATTAAAAGCTCCTGAGTCAAAAGCAGATCAAGAGAATCACCAATTCCCATCTCTGTTTGTTTCTCTCGCTCTTAAGTGGGACGATCTGCTACCACATTCAACAAGGTCGTTCAAGAAATTACCGTTTGATCTCTATTGTCCGTCAGTTCAGAAAACTTTGGTGAAGCGCACTTGCAAAGTGTCACGTTTATTTTGCTTCCAAAGTTGTGCTACAAACACACTTTGTTGTGCATAAGGCGGTTACTCCTAAACCAGTAGTTAAAATTCGACCTCTAAGACTTGCTGCTAAGAGACAGAGGGAATTAATGGCTGTTAATATATCAGAAGAGAGAGAAGAGGAAACAGTCAAGTGGATTCACGAAGATGATCTTGACTTGGTCGGCCTTACTATTCCTAATGAGGATTCAGATCATTTTTCAACAACCGTTCCCATCTTCACGATGGATAAACATCTAGCGCAACCATGGGAAGAAGATATTCTTTAATATTTTTTTCAGTATTAGGCATAAAAGAGTTTCCGACTGCATTTCTTAATCTACTACCAGATCCAGAATTATCAAGTTAATAAAGACTCATTGAAAAACGTCGATTTCTTTTGGTCTCAATTATTAATTTAAAAAAGGGCTGGGGTTAAAAGTATTGTGACGTGCCGTTTAGGGGGGTTGGAGGTTTTGTGACGGTCCGTGACGAGGAGGGGAGGGGGTTAAATTTTTTCAAAAACAGCGTGACGTCGTATTTGAACGTCCCCATCTCGCAATTCAGCCCAATCCCATCTGGTGTTTTAGTCCCATAAGGCCCTCTTGAAAAAAAGTGTTTTTCAATCTTAGCATAATTATTAGTGCAAATTTTTGCTTAAGTGTAATTTTAATATGTAGTTTGAATTTATTAAGACTTTATAAAAGAACTTTAAACAACCAACTCTATCTAATTTTTCTTAAATAGATGATTAGATAGCCCTTACCAAGAGCTATCATTTATGTAAAATTTCTTAATTTTGGACTAATTTTGGACAGTTTTACCGTAAAAATTATTTAAATTTTAAACACGCTTCAGTTAGTTCTGTGCGGTTTAGCGGGTCTTATGTTATCCCCATACCAAAGCAATAAATGAAATTTAAATAACAGGAATTATACTTAAACATTGCTTGCGAGATGGGGATTACCTGAGACCCAATAAACCGCACCGACCTACCCGATATTAGTTTAAAATTTAAATAATTCGTTACGGGAAAACCATAGGTCCAAAATTAATAAATTTTACATAAATGGATAGCTCTTGGTAAGGGCTATCCATTTCTGTATAATGTGTGAGCAAATATTATTAGGAAAACAAGTTTGAAAAAGAAATACAATTTTTACATATGTCTAGTGAGTCGAGTATATTCATAGAGCGCAAAAACTACACCAACCTTTCTGTCAAAAACTTTTTTTATGTAAATTCTTTTAATTACTTTACAGAAATGGATAGCGCTCATTAAGAGCTATCCAATTATGTAAAATTTATATATTTTGGAGTTATAGATTTCCCGCAAAAAAATTATTTACATTACCAGGGAGATGGCGAGACCCGCCAAACTGCACTGACCTACCCGATAAATGGTGAATCAGTTTAGTACTCCAATAAGTACTTTTGTAAGCCTTTTTTACAGAAATGGAAAGATTTTATCGAAATATGGCCATTTCCATAATAGTTTTAAATTTGTGACTTTAAGTTTTCCCGTTAAAATTTAATATCCCCGTGAAAAGGGATGACCCATAGGCACTTGGGTAGCAATAAAGTAAATAAAATAAAGAACACACCGATGTGTCATACATTCTCGATGTCTATTAAATTCATGGATGATTTAAAATAGGTAAAAATAATGTATTTATATGAATAAATAAATTATAAACAATAAACTACATAATAAAAATTGAGGGAAGAAAAAAACAAATGAAATGGCAGCGCTGCAGAAAACTCCACTGTGGAGAGTGTGCACCGGAAAATGCATCGGCTGTGCAAAAAGGTGCATCGCGCTGTAGGCTGTTATCGCTCGGAATCACCACGAAACGTCTCTGAGAGCCGTCGCGATGATCGATATCTAGTTGTATATCAGAGGCCCGAGATAGTCCTACTATGATGAAGCGATGAAGGTTTTGACCCTTCGACACCTTCGACACCATCTCACGGATAAGTCTCGGCCCCGGTGCAAATATGACTTGACCTTGACGAGCTTAATAACGGAAGGTGCTGGCACGATGGCGAGAAAAATACATTTGTGTGTGTGTGTGTGTGTGTCGCGCCAGTAACTTCCGTTGTTAGCTGGTCAAGGTTAACACAACCCATGTTGCACCGGGACAAAGCACTACTCGCGGAGACCAAGTTTTTATTTTAGAAGGGTTTTATCAATGAGGTAACAATGTGAGCGCCAGATGGTGAAGTCGTAACCCATGTTTTTTTCTCTGATTGGCTCTCGCTGAGTCGCTGGATAACGCCTCGCCACCATTGAAGATATAATCAAGTTTACAGGCCTTAACCATTAAGTAGGTCTTGTTACAATAGAATAGGGGATATCGCGACGAGACGACGACAGAAGCCATGTTCTTGGCAGTCATAGATTAGATGATTAAACTACTACAGTACTCCCGACGTCACTTTTCACAAACCAGAATTTTTATCTCGCTCTCTCCGAAAGTGCTGCACCAAGCGGAGGTCTGATTGCACTAACAAGAGCGATAGAGTTTTCGAATACCAGCACCAAGCGGAGGTCTCGAGAGAAAGCGTTGTAGTGCATGAGATCTCCACATGGTGCAGCACTTTTGGAGAGAGTGAGCCCGAAAAAGCCTTAAAAATCGGGTTCGCGAAAAGTGACGTGGGGTGTGGCCTAGTCACAAGGCGTTTTACATGGAATACCATGGACTACTCTATTGTTAAAGACGGGACTCTTTCCCTATCTCGCCTTGTTAAAGGGTGTCGGGTGCAGAGTTGCCGTTCGATCACTAGTTCGCGATCGATTGATCTCGATCAAAAAAAAATTTGATCGTTTCGATCGTTTCGATTGATCAAAAATGAAATGATCGATCGATGATCGAAATCGATCGAATCGATCGCGTTAAATTTTTATCATTGTATTTATGTTTGAATCTTTCCAGCAATTAAATAACAATAAACAGCATTATTTAGTGGGGTTACCAGACGTTTTTGAGGGTTTTTTCCCACTCACGACAGCAGGAGCCATTTAACTTCAAAAACAGCAACATATTGAAATTCAAATCAGATAGCTTGCATCTCTTAGAAGTGAAAATTAAGCCTGCCGTACTGAATAATCCCTCGCAAGCTGCTGAAGAAGGTAGACCACTATTATACTTCTAATGGAAATATAAATATAAATTAATAATGTATAAATGAGCAAGAATTAGGAATAGAGCAGTAAAACATCCTACGTTGCACGTTCTCCACAAATGCGAAAATCTCATTTGTGTCCAAGTTGGTCTGCTGCGGCTGCAGCGTCTTATGGAGAAACCAACTTCTTCATGTTAAAAAATAAGTTTTCATAAATACAGTACCCGCAAAAAGTGTCCGAACGCGGGCCTTGTTTTGGACTTTTTACATTGAGTCTTACGGCGGCGGGTACCTAGCGCGGACCGGGAAATCGGGCTCAAATATGTCAGCAAAGCAATTAAATTTTACAGTTTTGCTGACAAAATAACAAGCTATAGGGTACTAATTTTTTAATTTTTTTCTAATAGGATTTGTTGACCAGCATGCTGGTCAACAAATAAACGAACACTGCCCTAATTTCTATAGCGTCTTATGGCACCATGCCCTATTTATAGATATTTATTTCGTATGTAAGGAATCATTATGTACATAATACAATTATTCCGTTACATAAAGAACTCTTTCGTTAATATTCTATGTTAATGGCTATAGTGTAATTTCAATATTTAATTAAGGAGAATTTTTTTAAACAGGGAAGGTCATATCTTGTTACCCGACAAAACTAGTTTAATTTTTTTCCACCAGGGGCGCTGGTTTTACAAACGAAAAGGTTTTTTGTTTACTATATACTATTTAAAATGAATACCTGAATCTGTTTGACAAAAGGAGAAACACTTTTCAAAAACTCGACAAGGATTTGTCTACAAAAAATAGCGACTGCTGTCACCACAGATAGTTAGCTGTCAAAAAACTACTGGGCGAATACATCGCCCCTGGTGGAAAAAAATTAAACTAGTTTTGTCGGGTAACAAGATATGACCTTCCCTGTTTAAAAAAATTCTCCTTAATTAAATATTGAAATTACACTATAGCCATTAACATAGAATATTAACGAAAGAGTTCTTTATGTAACGGAATAATTGTATTATGTACATAATGATTCCTTACATACGAAATAAATATCTATAAATAGGGCATGGTGCCATAAGACGCTATAGAAATTAGGGGCAGTGTTCGTTTATTTGTTGACCAGCATGCTGGTCAACAAATCCTATTAGAAAAAAAATTAAAAAATTAGTACCCTATAGCTTGTTATTTTGTCAGCAAAACTGTAAAATTTAATTGCTTTGCTGACATATTTGAGCCCGATTTCCCGGTCCGCGCTAGGTACCCGCCGCCGTAAGACTCAATGTAAAAAAGTCCAAAACAAGGCCCGCGTTCGGACACTTTTTGCGGGTACTGTATAATTAAGATTTCCCCCCTTTTCTTCCTAGCAGGGGGGACCCTATTTATTTTTCATTTCCCAATTTTTTTTTCTAGCCCTAGTTCTATCTGGTTTATTTTTATTTAGCTATAGTTTGTGAATGGTTTGTTGTTCATCCCCTTGTAGCAGACGAATTTCTGGCAGCAAACGAAATTCTTCGGCTAAAAGAGACGAGCAACTTACAAACAAAAATAAAATAAAAATAAAGTAGATAGAACTGGAGCTAGAAAAAAAAAATAGGAAATGAAAAGATGAATAGGGTACCCACTTCTAGGAAGAAAAGGGGGAAATCTAAATTATAGTTATGAAAACTTAATTTTTAACGTGAAGAAGATGGTTTCTCCATAAGACGCTGCAGCCACAGCAGACCAACTTGGACACAAATGAGATTTTCGCATTTGTGGAAAACGCGCAACGCAGGATGTTTTACTGCCCTATAGAAAAAAAAACAAGACGCGAAGTTCGTCTACTATCTGAAAAAAGTTTTATGTCGTATGATTAATGAATGTTTTAAAAACTTTCTGTATCCGCCACTAGGTGTCGCCACAGTCGAGATCGATTTCGTTCAACCCCTTTCGATCTCGATCTCGATCCTGATAAATCGGTTTGATCAATCGATTGATCTCGATCGCAAAAATCTCGATCGATCGATCAATCGATCTCGATCATTAAATCGATCGCGGCAACTCTGGTCGGGTGGGCTATTTTCATGAAAAAAAAAACATTGTTAAATGCAGCTTTGAAAGGCAATTGTAACCATCTATTTTTTTCTTTATTAAACGAATCATTTAAGAAGATATTGCGATTTAAATTTTGGTAGGAGGGGAATTGGGCGGGCCGCCGGTGCCAGCTATCAACCAAAAATCGCATGTTCTTTCTGATTGACAACTGAACTCGAAATTGTCGGGTGCCATCTATCAACTAAAATCGCATGATCTTGCTGATTGACAACTGAATTTGAAACTGTACAAAGAAAACAAGCAATGAGTTAGAATTTTTGGCTCCCAGATGGCACCGGCAGCCCGATCAATTTCCCTATTTTCTGATACAAAATAATTAATATCTCGTTAATGGTTGATTTTTCATATAGGGACATTTGGTAAGTCAATAATATTTTTTTTTAATTGAATTCAATTTAAAAATCTAAAAATTACATGGCCGACATAGGAAATGTCGAAGAGTCCCGTCCTTAACAAACGAGTAGTCCATGGGAATACTCAAACCATGTAATCCACAACACGGGTTGCTGTGAGCGAGCTCAGGCGGGGGTGAGCGCGTACACGGCACCCTATTTCCAGCGTTCCTAGCGGCGGAGGGCCGCAACTCGTGTTTTGACGTCTGCCAGGCTTTGATAAAACGCTCACCCCCGCCTGAACTAGCTCACTGCTGCGTTTTAAATTTCAACAGTGCTTTGAAATTGTTACTTTTTGTCTTCGTGTTTGGCGAAGATGACATCCTGCATCTGAGATCTAAATAGCTACTTTAAAAAATAGGTAAAACTGCGAAACGACTCTTTTTTCCGTATTTTCGTAAGTAGCTCTAGCCATTAAAAGGTTTCCCCACCTAGGTTTTCCTCGTTCTCGCCTTCAATTTTTCTGTGTTGTTTAATTTGATTTGTCTTTTACAACAAAAACTTAGTATGAGGGTAAAAATGAAGACAACACGAGTAGAAGTGAGCTAGCTTTGGCGGGGGTGAGCGAGCTCAGGCGGGGGTGAGTGCGTAAACGGTACGGTACCCCTAGCGGCTGAAGGGTGCATTTAATGTTTTTGCGTCTGCTGGGCTTTTGTAAATAGCTCACCCCCGCCTGAGCTAGCTCACTGCATGTGTGCGTGCGTGTTGTACCGCTTAATTGTCAAGAGTGCTCTTAATTAATTTAGTAATTGCTGTACGCGTGTGATTCAATCTGCAGTTTAATAGGCACACTGACAAAATGATTCGTAAGGGCCGTAAACCAACTCCACAAAGTGAAGAGGAAAGGCTTCAGCAAGAGAAGGAAAAAGAAGAAAGTCAGCTAAGAAAGGCGGCTAACCGAAATGCAGCAAAACGAGCGAAACGAGAACCCAAGTTCAACATGGGTCCTGTTTAGGGCATGCAAAGGAGTTAACTGAGAAGTCAGTGACCAACAACCAAGAACGGCAACTCAAACAGCAAGCCCAACAAAGTTCTCATAAAACCCAACCACAATACAACACAAAGAGCAGCAGCTCAGCTGATTATTAGTGCACATAATCCATCCTTTTTTATTGTCCCTAATTAATCATCTAATTGTGTGACAGGTAATGAAGACTTGGATTGTTTAGCGGATCCAGAAGGCATGGATCAAGCACGAATGGACCACTCATATGCCAATGAAAACACAGTGAACTCTTCAGGTATATTTTAAATTCAAGAATTGAGAATAGGTAAATCAATTAATTTCTTTTTAGTGTTTGATCAAGGATCAAAGGAAAATGCCATCCAGCAGTTGCGAGAGAAGCTGAAAGAATTGATGATTGCTTCTGAATTGGAAGCCAATCAAGCCATAGCTGACTCCGTGTCCTCTGAAATAAAAGAAAAGAAAAAAAGAAAATCTGAAGAAAAGGATCTTGATTGTTTGTGGACTGATGTTGAGTCCCTTGCTTTCAAAGCTTTTGAGCATCACCATGGCATTAGGGGATTCAGTTGCAAGAACTGTGGTGACCACCCTACTAGCACACTTACATAAATAGAATGTAACATGGATGTACATTAATGGATGTGCGACATAGATTTCGTACGTTCTCTGGACATAACCTAACCATCCAATTTACCCCTCCGTTCGATGTGGGATGCGTACGTTGTATGTATGTACGAAGAAGAACAATGATTAAAGGAATAAATTGGCCATAAACGTACGTCAATGTACATCCGATTCAAATCGGATTCTATATGAATCGGATGTACATTGAATCAAACGGTACATACCCTTTGTATCCAGAGGGTATGTACCGTTTTACATACCAGGTATATACAGATTTGGATTGAAAAATAATGAGTTTATTTTTAGGATATTCGGATGTAAATTGAATGGACCCAGTACATTTAATGTGTATCGATAACGAACGAATAAAAACGCTTAAAAATTCTCGTAACCAACTTTATTAATTAAGGACAGACATACATGTTAATACACGTGAATGTAATAAAGTTACTAGGCAACTAGGGGTTTCTGCACGGCACGGCGCGCCAACTTGACATTCTTGATTCTTCAACATATCTTGATTTTGGATTTTGAATAATCCATGAGAAGTGATTCTTGATTGGTTGAAATTGAATTTGGATTTTCAATAATCCATGAGAAGTGATTCTTGATTGGTTGAAATTGAATTTGACTAAGTGGGGTAAGGCATGATGGTCCTTAACTCACAACTGAAACGACGATTTTCAATCCACACCATTGGGAAGTTGTGGATGATCAGCCGTGCCTGCTGGGCGCTTCTTCGCGCGAAGCTTAGTGCGAACTTTTTCAGGAGCGCGGACGAAAAACTTCCTGGTCTCATGTTCAAACACCGCATCCTTGAGATCTGCGTACGTAGCGTTCATTCTGATTCCCTCTGTAACGATAGAAATTACAATTAATATAATAAGCGAAAAAGTGAATAACAAGCCTTACTTAATACAGCATCCTTAATCGATGAAAGTTCGAGCCCATGTTTCTGGTGAGTGCCTCTTTTGACACCCTTCCAATTGCAGTCAGAGCGACACTCAATGGAAGTAATTTTGATCCACGCCCGACAAATCGCATCCGATTCCGACATCCCACCACACGACTTTACTAACTGATACTGCCAAAGTACATGTAAAAATTTGTTATGTAAAACTTGACGTAAACTATTACCACAATGGCAGCTTTAGATGGATCTTCATTTAGTATGTCTTCAAGCTTAATGAATTCTTCAACGTTTGCTAGCGGAAAAGATACTGGGAAATTTTCGATGTCAGCAAAAGTAGTTTCTTCAGTTGCCGTCTTCTCCACCTTCTTATCTATGGATAAAATTTTTCGATCCATCTCCTTCATTGTAGCATTGACTTGCTTCAGGGCACGAAGAATGTGAAAATCTTGTTGTGATACTACATAACGGTTAAACGTTCCCTGCAAGATGAACACAATTATTTGAAACTAGATCATGAGAGAATTAAACATCCTTTGGAATCGGAAACTACCATTGTCCCAGATGAACCACATGCTGGAGTGCCGGAGGACCCAGCAACGACATTCTCTGTATAAGTTGAGCCAGAAGCGCCTGAATTCATGCGTTGAACTTGTCCATGGATTTGCATAGAACGATATTCAACTTCATTGCTAGACTGTGGAGAAGTGATTGGTGAACCTGAAATTTAAGAACAATATGTTAAAATATATCAAAGTTTGGCATTTTCCTAACATTTACACTTACTAATTAACTGACTGCAGATCTCTTGAGTTGGTGATACTGCATTGTCTTCGTTTGGTAGCGAACTACAATATCCTGATGTACTTTCATTGATTCTTTTTCTATAAGTTGAGCCAGCAGCGCCTGAATTCTTGCGTTGAACTTGTCCATGGATTTGCATAGAACGATCTTCAACTTCACTGCTAGACTGTGGAGAAGTGATTGGTGCACCTGAAATTTAAATCCAATATGTTAAAATATATCAAAGTTTGGCATTTTCCTAACATTTACACTTACTGATTAACTCACTGCAGATCTCTTGAGTTGGTGATACTGCATTCTCTTCGTTTGGTAGCGAACTATAATATCCTGGTGTACCTTCATCTGAAAGGGCCGTTGACTGGGTGACCGGCAATAAGAATGGGGCAGGAGGCAATCCATTTTTCATCAGTTGCGAAGCACCTTCTTCTTCGCTACACGACGATGAGTCAAGATGGTAGTCAATTGCAGGAGAAAATGGTCTCCTCATCCTGCGAACCCTCTTACCCCTTCCAAGATCTTCGGGCTCAGAAGCTAAATCTGTCTTTTGAGTGGCAGTAATTTCTTTGGCTTTAGCTTCGTTGTAGCTTCCTAAAAGGAGATTTGAATGAGACATTACAAAATATTCTAAAATAATTTTAATAGACCAAAAGTCTATCTGTATAGAATTACCAAAAGTCTTATTTCTCTTATCCGCATAGAATGAGGCCCACTCTCTCTTGGGTTGAGTCCTACTCTTGATTTCCTTTGTCTGATGAAAATGTGGCCAAACACAGCAGAATTTGTCGTCTACGTAGTAACACCAAATATCTGGCACCACACATACTTGTAATCCTTCAGGTGTGTGTAAGTCTACAATGTAGAACTCCCCTTTCTGAAAACAGAATGAATTGTTTTACATAAAGTAGCACAAACAATTTAAATGAAAACAAAATAATACATCGATGTATTATTTTGGGAAATTATATGAAATATTTTGGGAATTATGGTGAATATTTTGCGTGTGTGTTGATGGAATGCGATTCCGGCGGATTGGGTGGCGAAACTGTGTGTGTGTTTGTTTATGGAAAGGGAAAAATCTATTAGCCCCCGCTAGGGGGACTCTCTCTTGCGCCTACCAGCAGCCGCCAGCCGGCCGTGTTGTTGACAAGTGATAGTTCGTCGTCATGTCTTTTCATTGGAATTTTCATGTCTTCTCAGCACACTTGTAAGTTTTGGCATGTTAAAGTATTTTGTGTAATTGTTAACCATGCTCAAAGTTGCCACTACTCGTGTATCATCCAAGCTATCATGTGTGTTGATGGAAAGCGATCTGTAGGTTATTGCAATAGTTTTCATTATTCTTGGTTTATTTCTAATTTTGATTTTGCTTTAGATTTGCAATTAGACTGACTGAAAGCTATCAGATTGTCCTTTCGAGAAAAATAAAAGGCCAACACCATGGTCAAAAAAGGGTTTTTGTTGACCCCTTGGTTGCTACACATTCAATCCTCATATCCTTGGAATGGACCCACTCTTATTTAGAGGTATTGCTTTCTGTCGTTACACTTCCATGATATTTAAAAAATCTAAAGTCACTTCCATTCTCGTTTCAGGTTAATCCCTCGCCCCTACTCAATAGACGGAATTAATTGGCCGTGCATCACCAACTTATATCGGATGGGCGCTCCGTATTGAAAACTATTGCTAAATTTCATAAAGCTTTACATAATTTTGCTTGGACAATCATGTGTAAGTGGTGTATAAAATGAAATGCGTGTTGAATACAAATTTTAAATCGCGTGAGTTGTATACTTGTATTATTGAAACGACGGATCTGTAAACAGTTGGTAGTACAAAGACTGTGGTACGCGTTATGTAACAAACCTGTTATACAGATTTTGTAAGTCAGGTCTGTAACAAACCTGTTATACAGATTTTGTAAGTCAGGTCTGTCACAGACCTGTGTGACAGTCTGTAAAAGTGGGACACTACAAACAATTTACAGACTCTCAAAAACAGATCTGTAACAGACCTGAAACAGAGTCTGTGTGCTACCTGGGTCTTCGAAGAACATGATGTCTTTTACACTTGGCTGATCTGGTGATTGGCCAAAAGGACTTTTGGGTTACGACAAACCTACTAAAACAAAAATTTAGAAAACATAACAAGAAATGAATCTGCACAAGGGTTTACCAAAATTGGAAAAGATGCTGTGTCGCTTAAAATATTTCCACACTGCCTGCTGTACTGATAGGCCAAAAGCACAAACTTTTTTGTTACGACAAACCTACTGAAACAAAAGTTTAGAAAACATAACAAAAAATGAATCTGCACAAGGGTTTACCAGTAATGGAAAAGATGCTATATCGCTTAATTTACCACAATAACTTTATACAAGCTCAGAATAATTACCAAAAGTATGAAGTTTATAGTCAGTGCCACTAGCAATGTTAAAAATAGGCTACTTAAAATCAAGACAACGATATACAATTCTTCACAACAAAACTTACAGTTTCATTAGAGATGTAACTATTGAAAATTTATTACCTAATTATTAATTTAACAGATGAATGTGCTGTGAAAATAAGATCTTCACTCTTCAGTAGAAAAGAAAGATGGACAATGGCGACTATGACGCTTGGCTTTTTTTACAGTGAAGGCATTTATGGTTGCCAGGTTTATAAAATTGAAATGTTGGTCTGCTTTGTATAAATACAAATCGTGATTTAAAACGCCTCTCTGTACTTCAATTTTGGAATGCATAAAAATAATATAGCTCACGCTATTTAAAAGCCTCGTAGAGTTGAATGTCGATTTGAAACCATCAATTAATTGATGGTTTGAACGTTAACTTACGCAATTTGATAATTTAAATAACAATTTAGCCAATGCATGTTTTAGAGTACCATTTTTTATATACTGGCGTCATCCAACTATGATGTAGTAAAATGAATCAGACTACATACAGATGTGTATGTGCACTTAACATTCGTTCTCTGTCCTAAACAGGACAGAAGAAGAGCTATTTTCATGTCCATATTTGTACGTAAAATGAATACTATATTCCATATCCAAACAGTATAACATGGATATACAAAATGGATTAATCGGGTCATGGATTCATAATCCAATTTCGTACATTACGAGCATGTACAATAGTGATCCAATCGCATTCACTGTTTTAACATCCGAGTTTGTATGTACCCATCATATCCATTATTGGATGACAAAAAATGTTAAAACTACATCCGCTATTGTACATTACGAGCATGTACAATAGTGATCCAATCGCATTCACTGTTTTAACATCCGAGTTTGTATGTACCCATCATATCCATTGTTGGATGAGAAAAAATTTTAAAACTACATCCGCTATTTTACAGTCATCTAACGTAATAAGAATATACAAAGTAGAATGTACGTTATTTATTTTATTTCGTTCAATTTTGTACATTTATGTTATAAACCGTAGCCATCCCACACGGATGAGTATGGAAAACGGATGGAAGTACATTCATGTTATGTTATTTGGATCCTATGTGTTAGTAGGGCAAAGCAATCAAATAATCAACTGCCTTGATTGCAGTGAAAAACACTGTGGAAAATGTGACGAAAAAATCCACCTGCGGATTCCATTTCATCAAAGATCATTTTATTCTAATACTCGGCCTGGAAAACAATTGCTTCCGACTGAGTTTGTGGATCATCAGGGGCAGATTGTAGTAAAGAGCGTTTTTATCCCGTTGTGTTCCCCAAAATGCGACAAATGCGATACACACATGTCACAAATTGCTAGGTACCCGTTTCACGCTGTCGTCACGCCAAAAGGTTGGTTTCATACATTTTCCGTAATCAGTTTTAAAATCTAAAACCTCAAATTTATTTTCTTATAGGGAGATTCGATTTAAATAGAAATATTTTTCACTGTGATAACTGTTCGACTAATCGAGAAGCGGATTTCACAGACTTTATTACTTCTGGATACTTCCCTGGCTCTCCTGTATCTACAAAATATCTTTTTTCATTCGATTTATTGCGTTTGTGGCGTCATTTAAAATACTTGACGCCAGGTACCTCTGAATATAAGTTTTTGGAAACAATTATGGCGATATCTGCTGATTTAGGAAGAGTAAAGAAAAGTCTGACATGTTATAATAACAACTATATTTTTATAATTTTTTGTAATTTGTTTATTTAGCGTGGAACAATTAACAAAAAGTTGTTTAATAAAGCGAGCAAGCTTTACGAATACTTCAATTCCCTGTTGGACGAGTAAAAGGAAAGAGAAAAACTATTTGCAGAGCCTGTACCGATAAATTTGGTAAACCGTGCCCGCTTGGTTTGCATTGTGACGGGCGATTGACGAACGGACGATTGACGGACGGACGATTGACTTAATGCCTTTCCAGTGTTAAGTTATTAACGAAATACTAAATAGCACCAGGTTGGGTCATTTTGGACACACAGTTTTGGGGTCATATCGGACAACTTCGATATTGGAGTGGGAGGTGCTTGTGGAGAAGCCATGTACGCCCGTTTGACAAATCGATACTCGATACTCTGTTAAGCCCTCCCATTTTACTCTACCCGCCTACAAATTGTCCATTTCAGCCCCCTATTTCGTAAAAATGACATAACTCTCTATTTTTCATTTCTATTGCAAATATTTCAATATAAATGAATAAAATATTGAATAAGCAGTCTACCCATATTTTTTTAAAATTTATTTTATGTCTTTTTATGAGGAAAACTGGCAGTGTCCAATCTCACACCGTCCCTGTCCAGTTTCGCCCCGTCGTTTAAATAAAAACTAAAAAAAAACGACTTCATTAAAATCCTTATAACTCGTTTATTTTAAGATTTAAAAATTACAAAAAAATTGTGGAGTTACCCAAGAAGGTGCTGCACCATTAACTAAAAATAAATATTAGAAAAAGAACATAGAAATCTAAATAAAGAGGAAAGAAATTTTTTGTCCAGTTTGACCCCGTTCTCCCCTATACGGATAAAAAGTGAGTTGTGCTTTTAAGTAAAAACTTTTCACTGGATAAAAAGATAACATTTTTATAATCGAATTTCAGGAAGAAAGGCAAAGCTTGGTTTGGTGATAAACTTATAGTTTCTAGCGAAAATGCAAAGAAAGTTAAGGATGAAATTAATCTCGTGAGACCTCCCGGAAAAAACACAATAAGCAGTAAATGTGGAAATTCTCAGTTTCTTGCAGCCAGAGAAGTTTCGACCAAATACAAGAAATTGGAAGCAACAGGAATTGTTATGGCTTCTTGTGGTCACGACGTTGTTCACACTGCTGTCGAAATGCGCGAGGGAGAAACATTTAGAGATACTTTTGCAGCGCATATTAAATGCAGGGATTTTAATGCAAAGTTCTTGATCAACGACGTCATTTGTCAATATTGGGATTTTGCGAGAAATATAGGATTCCTTTTGCCAAAATACAAGTATCTGACGGAAAATATGAGTCCGTTTTTGTCGTATGTGCATGGTCAAGCGCACGGCTGGTATTGTCAAGTAACTGAATTAATTCAATAGCATGAAAACTTTCATTTATTTTTTTTTCACTTTATTTTTTGTAGGTTCTATATTTTGGCCACTGGAAGGAAGGCGCATGTATGTTGTTAGGGGAAGAAACAGAACGCGTTTTTTCGATTTATGGACCATTCCAAAATTCAACCAAATGCATGAGCGAAGGAAGTAATGTTGCATAATGGGTTATATTTCATTTTTTACTTAATATTAATAGAATTTGAATCTTTAGACTGGATTGACTTTTTCACTTGTGCAGGCTTCTATATCAATGAAAGAAAAGAGTGGAACATACCACGAATAATAACAATTAGAATGTTCAAGGTAGTTGGGGAGATGTGTGTAACAAAAATCTGTTAAAGGTGATATCGGCTTTAATTTTTAGGCTGTTGCTGGACTGAAATTCTACACAGCTCGTTTCCAAATGTTGTTTGATGCAAACCAGTTGACCGAGGAAGATTTGCCATCCATTCAAGAGGAACTGATAAAAGAATCTTTCGAATACAGTATGCATACTGTAAATAAAATATATATCATTCTTAATTCTTAATTATGTTTCCTCATCTACTTCATAATCAGAGAGTGGATCAAAGCGGAAGACTACAACCGATATTTCCACACTACAAGATGAGTTAGAATGGTTACATTACGAGTGGATAAATGTAAAAAACAGAGTGTCTGCCGTAGCAGGTTTGTTTTACGTTATTTAAATATTTCACTACTGTCATAATTACCATCGTTTTAACCAGAGGGGTGTAAATGGAGAACGAAGTTGAGGAGGAAGCAAGGGACCTTATACGCTTCAGCAGAGAAAAAAATATTGGAAATCAACAAGCTGATCACAAAAACTCGCCCCAAAACCGCCGAATTTGTGAATCAAGATCTTGAAGAAACTCCTCTTGAACTCATTACCATAGAACATTTTGAAGAAGGTCAAGATCTTGAAGAAACTCCTCTTGAACTCATTACCATAGAACATTTTGAAGAAGGGATTTTCCCTTGGGAACCAGCTAGCCTAAGTACAGTATCCTCCACAAAAAAGAGGCACCCCCCCCGGTAGCCCAAAAAATAAAAATTCCTTGTGAGCGCTAGATGGCATTGTTTTTCATTGCACAATACAAACAAAAAAAGCATGCAATTTTTTTTGTTTGTTTTGACTGCAAATGCCAGACGGTTGCCATGATTTCAATATTTTTGCTGCGAGCAAAATATGAAAAACGGAGAATTTGAGAAAAAAGTCGGGGAAAGGCTAACCTCTGAATTGTTACCTTTCCCCCAACCCGACTTTTTTCTCAAGTTTTCCGTTTTTCATATTTTGCTCGCAACATGAAAACTTATTGGTGACAGACGAAAAAAATTATAGCATTTGGAAAATAAATCTAAGAAAAGAATGCAACAAATTTTTTTTTGAAAAGAGAATTTATTCAATTTAAACCAACTGATAAATGAAATTAGTTTAATATTTCGTCCACCAGCCGTTAGCTTCAATGCATAATTGAAGTCTTTTGGTCATTGAAAGCGCTAGTTTTTCACGATAAGCGTGATTATCAGTAAGATTTTGCCAAGCGGTCTGTGCATGGGCAAAAACTTCTTCTTTGTTTCGGGAATCTTTCGCGTCGAATTCACGCACAATATCCCCCCACACGTTTTCAATGGGATTTAAATCGGGCGAGCGGGCAGGCCACGGGAGAACCTCGATCCTTGGATGGGCAGCAAAGCAAGCTTTTATTACCCTTGCTGTATGGATAGGGGAATTGTCTTGAATGAAAGGGATGGTTTCTTCCGGCCCATAAGTTTCATTGATCCAGGGCAGGAAATTGTTCTCTAGGATCTCAAGATATTTTTCTTTCGTAAATCTGCCTTCTATCGGAATTAGTGGGCAAGACCCAGCGGCAGAAAAACAGCCCCAAACAGGCATTGTCTTGCGTCCACTTCTATTAATTGTCTGGATATGCTCCCGTTGAAATCTCGTGCCCTTTTTCCGGTAGACAAACACTCTACCGCATTCGTCAGACCTTTTTGGAATAGTGAAATTTTTTAAGATAACATTACCGTAACGTAATTTTAATAATAATAATACCCGAAAGTTTTTTCATCAGAGAAAACTACTTTTGACCAATACACAGGGTCCTTATTAATAAACTCCGCCGCGAAATTCAAACGATTTTCCGCGTTGCGCTGCGTAAGATCGCACTTTTTTGCGGCCACGCAAGCAATAATGCCACGATTTCTTAGACGACGACTTATCGTTTGGGAACTTACAGGTATTGCGAGGGAATCTAAGCAGAAAAAATGGGTCTGATGAAGCAAAAAAAAAAAATTACGCTACCCTAACCTGCAATAACACTAGCCTTAACAATAGGGTTAGCAGAGGCAAAACGCACTATTGCGTTATCTTGCTGGAGTGTGGTTTTTCTCTTTAAGCCCGTCCCTCTTTTTCTTTTGACATTTTCTTCTTCAGAAAAACGATTTTGCCACCTTTGGACGGTTGATCTTGAGCAACCAACTAAATTAGCGATTTGCGCTTGGGAATGCCCGGCTCTAGTCAAACCAATTATTTCCCCACGCTGTGCTTCACTTAGGTTTTTTGGTTGATTTGCACGATACATTTTAAAGAAGCACCGCTATTCTAATCACTTTTTCTAGTCACTTTTTCTAGTCAATTTTCCTAGTCACTTTTTCTAGTCAATTTTTCTACTCAATTTTTCTAGTCACTTTTTCTAGTCAATTTTCCTAGTCACTTTTTCTAGTCACCTTTACTTATTTCTAGTCTGAAATAGTCTGTCACTTAAACAATAGCTTTTCATTTTTGAAATCACACAGCTTCAAAGGGTTGCCATGGTTTCCAATAAGTTTTCATGTTGCGAGAAAATATGGAAAACGGAAAACTTGAGAAAAAAGTCGGGTTGGGGGAAAGGTAACAATTCAGAGGTTAGCCTTTCCCCGACTTTTTTCTCAAATTCTCCGTTTTTCATATTTTGCTCGCAGCAAAAAATATTGAAATCATGGCAACCGTCTGGCATTTGCAGTCAAAACAAACAAAAAAAAAATTGCATGCTTTTTTTGTTTGTATTGTGCAATGAAAAACAATGCCATCTAGCGCTCACAAGGAATTTTTATTTTTTGGGCTACCGGGGGGGTGCCTCTTTTTTGTGGAGGATACTGTACTTTACCCAAATCATGTATCTTCAGTAAAGAATAATTTATTAGTTTAAATATTACGATAGGGCCGTATAAGGAAAAATTTAAACTCGTCGACTGTTGGCATAAGCGGAAAAGAAACAAGGAACAAATTGAGCTTTCGTTCCTGGAAATGTCACAATTCATCACTTCTGTTGGTTGTAGCATCAACTCATTAACCATTGAAATAAATGAGCTAAAACACAAACTTTCCACTGATGAGATCCTGCTTGCTCACATATTTCTAAAGGCTCAGGAAATTAGGCGATTAGAAGACCTCCGAGAAGTTGCATTAAGTTACGCAAAATTTTACAGGAAAGATGTAGTAGCGGAAGAAGTTCCACAATTTCTAGACGATGAAGAGAATGATGATGAAATACAAGAGGATGATGATGAAATGGAAGAGGAGGAGGATAAAATGGAAGAGGAGGAGGATGAAATGCAAAAGGGTGAAGCTGAAGGATTAATTACTCAATAATATTGTCAACCTAAGAATGTGTGCATTTGCGTTTTTTTTAATAAACAGAAGTTTGCAATTAAATCTTAGTTGTCACATCGAATCACTTGGGCATTATACAAGATTAGCATACAGTTAACGGTAAAAAAGCTTGCGTAAAGCGACATATTAAGCAGAATTAATAAAATATAAAACCTGAAAATGTAGGTAAGCGTTTCGTTTTGTCGATCTGGTACAGCTCGCGCCAAATCTGCGCCAAATAGCCACCAAGAAGCTGGTTTTATTTAAATTTAGGGGTAAATAGCTAATCAAAAATAGTTTTAATTAGTGAAAAAGATAGACAATATAAAGGACAACAACATATTGAAAATTGAGCAACTTTCTTTGGCTTATAAGGTACGAATAGGGGTAAAAACGCCAGCCGCAGAGCGCGCGGAAGTAAAATATCTTTTGCCGTTGATTACACATAAGTGTGTACATATAAGGCTGATTCTGACTGCATATTTAGATTCAACGTAAAAAGTTGAGTCTATGATGTAATTTTCATTCATTTTGGCGGTAGCCTGCGGGAGTTATTAGTTTACGACTTGTTTTTTTTTAAGGGAAAAAGCGCAGCAACTCGCATACGTTATCAGGGCGGACTTTTTTTCGGAAAAAAGTTTGATCTCAAAAAATTAAATCCCGCAGGCTACCGTCAAAATGAATGAAAATTACACCCTATACTCAACTTTTTACGCTGAATCGAAATATGCATTCAGAATCAGCATAATATGTACACACGTATGCGTAATCGACGGCCAAAGAATTTTTACTTCCGCGCGCTCTGCGGCTGGCGTTTTTACCCCTATTCGTACCTTATAAGCCAAAGAAAGTTGCTCAATTTTAAGTATGTTGTTGTTCTTTATATTGTCTATCTTTTTCACTAATTAAAACTATTTTTGATTAGCTATTTACCCCTAAATTTAAATAAAACCAGCTTCTTGGCGGCTAAAATTCCAAGAAAATCACCTTCAGCCTCATTTTCGGCAGATTTCCCTGACGGGAATTTATTAAATTTCAGGTGAGATGTAAGCCCCTGACGATACGGTCATTTTTATGTAAAATTAACTCTTTTCCGTTGAGTTTTAAATATTTTAATAATTTATGAAATTTTATACCCAGATTGTTATGCCAGAAAAAGTGTAGTTTTCGGCCTTGTAAGTATCTTTTATATCGTAGGATCTAATTCAATTTTCAGTATGTTTAAGTAAATTAAATTCTCTATCTATTCCACCAACTGAAACTGTTTTGTAACAGAAAAATACCCCCAAATTTAGAAAAAAATGGTCTTACGGAGAGTCAAAATTCAAAAAAAGATCCTTTTGGGCCTCACGTTCGGCTTTTTAATATCAAGGGAATCTCTTCAATTTCTGATATGTAGTAACGCTGACCCCAGTGCGTGTTTTAACCTATAAGTCATATTTTTTCTAAGCATAATTTTATTCATATCCGCGTTAAAGTGAAAAACGGAGTTCGGCTACAAAGTCGACCTAACCGCCATTATCGGCTGCTCGAATTGCCGTGGGCTACTTGACGGGGAACAGGGCCAATAAGAAGACAGCCTTGGGGTTTCGACGGGGCTGTTCCAATTGATTCAGGAATACCACTTTCTTTGATTTTAATTGTACAAAAAAGAAAGTAAACTTAACTAGTATAAATTTCAATCCTTCTGGTTCATTTTTATTTTAACAGATCAAACGGGGTTTATCAACACAACAAATGCTTGAAAACACAAAAACAAATCGGAGATACGAGATCCGGGAAGTGAGAGGTGAACAAAGCGAGAATTAACTGATTAATGATTTTTGGTTTTTCTGTGTTTCGGTTTTCCTCTTTCACCAATCACCATCGTTGTAAAACTTTCTTCTTGCTGTCTAGTATTTGCAAAGAGGGCATACGTAGGGATCCTCTTTTTTGTAATCACTCTTCTTTATTTTGGCACACCTAAATGTAATAAAAAGAAAGGAATTTCGTATAACTTGTTGTCCGGATAGCGAGAATGGTCAAGTTCGGGTTAAAATGCCTGAAATGAAACCATCTATTGCAGTTGTCGCAACCAATCCAATCTTGATTCGGCTATTTTAAAGGACACACGATTAATTTAAATTCGAAAAAATACAATTTCGTCCTGGAAATTTATCCCTTAGAACAAAGGGAAATGTCACAAAACCCCATGTCGTACTCTTCTTCTGTCCTTTTTTTTAACGATCGCTTTTGTTTGGCGGGCATGGCGGGCAAGGCTGAGATTGAAGCTGCAGGTTTTGCTGAGGTTTTGGGTTTGACAGCAGGAGTTTTCGAGCTACGTCTAGAAACGGCAGCTGGAGCTACATTTTTGCCTCTAGAATTCTTTGAGGTGCCCATTCTAGGTTTTTGCCCAGCGTTCGCGGAGGGAGTAACTCTTTCCTTAGCGTCCACCGGAGTAAGAGTAGTTAATTCGATGAGTGAAAGCTGCTCCTGTCTACTCGGAGGAGGAGTTGGTGGAAACTCATCCGTCGCATCCGACACAGAAGTTTTCTGAAGACCATAGTTCTCAACGCCTGAAAATTATATCCAAAATTAAAATTGGTCCGATATGTACGATTCATGCTCATACTCATACCGATAGAAGGAAGACTTTTTTCAACAATATTTGCCCTTTCGGCAGTCGTAGCAGCAGGGTTCTTCTCGGCATGGGAATCCTTGGGTGCACCAGAAGCTTCATCTGTAGCGACATTTTTGTCTCCATAAATCTGTAAGGTGTCCACAGGCGTGAGGGCAGCGGTTTTGGAAGGAGATACGGATGTCTCATCATCGGCCCGAGTTAGATTAGTTGACTCAACCGGAAGCTGTTCCAGTCTAATAGAATGAGGCGGCGGACCGGAAGCAGAAGTGCTTTCAAGAACGTTGTTCCCGCCACCTTAATTTTCGTAAGAAATCAAAATCATAATTTATTTATTGGTCTGATGATGAGTATTAACCACTATCCATTTACCGCATGAGGGCGGAGAACTTTTTTCAGTTGGCTTTTCGGCAGACATATCCATAACTTCAGTAGGAGTGGTCTGGAATGCAGGAGCAGCAGCAGGGTACTCCTTGGCTTTGGATACCTTGGATTTACGGGAACCGAAACTTGGAGCGACATATTTGACTTTATAAGTCTGGTGTGGTTTTCTTAGCGACTGCCGGAGGGAATGTACTCTGCTGGCCCAGTGTGCTAGGAGACGGTGCTGATAGATCGCCCATGAAATCCAAAAGATGAGTTTCTTCAAAGGTTAACTCCTCCACCTTTAAAATTGTGTCGAAATCTAGAAATTGAACCAGTTTCAAGATTTTAAATGTTTTTGACTTTCCATTGTTCTTAAACTATTATCGACGACGGTGTTTTTACTTTGGAAAAGCTGCTTTTTTGCACCTATGTAAAAAATTGTAATTTCATTTCTATCAATTACACAATACATTCTAATGTAAACTTAAATTATTACCTTCTGTATTTTGGCGATGATCTGAAACTTTAAAGTTTGAGGTGCTGGTAAATGATGAGGAAGCAGCAGGCACAGTTTTGGAAGCTACATTAAAAGATCCTGATCTGGATCCCACCTTCTTTTGAATTTTTCTGTTGGTGTGTGGCAGCTGGCTCATTCGTTTAATTCGGGTGGCCTCTTTCCGATCATTCTCTTCTTGTTTTTTCTTTTGTTTCTCTGCACCACGCTGCTGCGCGATTGCCACAGCTTCTTCTCCCAGGGCGCTAATTAAGGGTTGAGAAGTCAAAGTTGAGTCACCAGAGGCTTCATCTTCCTCTTGTTTATTGATTTCATCATCTAAAAGGAAACAGTGGCGAAGACATTAATGTCAATTATAATCAAGATTATTTAAAAGAGTTTTGTCCATTAAAATAAAAATACAAAACAAAAAGTTACCTATAAACCAGCTGTTCGACAAAAGTTTCATATCGGTCTTCATCTTTTTCCCAGTGGCTGAGAAATTGACAAACTCTTTCATTCGTTCCCCATAGGCTTCAAAATGCCAACTCTTTTTTACCTTTGTCGGGGAATGAATGCCCACCAACATTTCAAGTTTGTACTTTTTTTATATCCGTTGAGCCTTTAACAACAAATAGGAAATCAATTATAAAAGATACACTTTAAAAAGCAATAAGCAATTACTTCTCTCTTAAATTGTAAAGTCACACGTCTCCTTGTTGGATCACTTAAACCATTTCCAACTCCCTTAGGACTTTTTCTTACATTTCCATGATCTGCTTTGATTGGTTTTTCTTGTACACCTGGTTCTACATATTCGTTCCCTACATCTTCCTCTCTGCTGTCAGAGCCTACATCTTCCTCTCTGCTGTCAGAGTCCTCCATTGTGATCAAACACTAACATAAAATAACGAAAACAATAGGAAAAAAGAAAATCTAAGCACGTGGAAATTGAGTGAGCTAGCTCAGGCGGGGGTGAGCTATTTACAAAAGCCCAGCAGACGCAAAAACATTAAATGCACCCTTCAGCCGCTAGGGGTACCGTACCGTTTACGCGCTCACCCCCGCCTGAGCTCGCTCACCCCCGCCAAACCTAGCTCACTTCTACTCGTGTTGTCTTCATTTTTACCCTCATACTAAGTTTTTGTTGTAAAAGACAAATCAAATTAAACAACACAGAAAAATTGAAGGCGAGAACGAGGAAAACCTAGGTGGGGAAACCTTTTAATGGCTAGAGCTACTTACGAAAATACGGAAAAAAGAGTCGTTTCGCAGTTTTGCCTATTTTTTAAAGTAGCTATTTAGATCTCAGATGCAGGATGTCATCTTCGCCAAACACGAAGACAAAAAGTAACAATTTCAAAGCACTGTTGAAATTTAAAACGCAGCAGTGAGCTAGCTCAGGCGGGGGTGAGCGTTTTATCAAAGCCTGGCAGACGTCAAAACACGAGTTGCGGCCCTCCGCCGCTAGGAACGCTGGAAATAGGGTGCCGTGTACGCGCTCACCCCCGCCTGAGCTCGCTCACTGCAACCCGTGTTGGTACAAGGCCTACTTAATGGTTAAGGCCTGTAAACATGTATCTACTGCCATGAAGGCGACAGGTGTAGCCAGAATTCCTATCCCTGCCCCTGTGAGAGCCAATAAGACGAAAAAGGGAGGCGAAGACTTTGCCATCTGGCGTTCAGAATCAAACTCGTTGAAAAATAAATATTGAGGCATGAAATGAAAAATAAACAAAAAATTAAGGGAAATTAGTTATGAAACGGATATATTTTTTACATGCATAACAATCAAATAAATATCATTCGTTCTATTTTCGAACCGGTGGAATGTACAGAAATCTTGTTTCAGCGTGTGTTCACGACTTAAACGGAAATAAAAAAGGTAGGGAACTGTTATTAAGGGTTGAGAATGGAATCAGGGAACGGTGTTAGAAGCTATTAGATGCACGGTAATTCCTCGATGCGCCTTAAATGTGCCGAGTGAAGTAACTGCAAAGCAAGGTCGTCCAAGGGAAAGGCAAATCCGTCCCTCAATCACAAGACGATATAACTCTCGCAATGACTGGAAAGATTTATCAAGTTGGCAATCAGATGAAGTAGGTGGCCGTGCGGAAGAAAAAACCCTGTCATTAATGAATTCCGATAAACAAAAACAAATTAAGACATGCAAATTTACTTCAATTGCTGAGAAGAGAGAGGGCACTACTCAATATTATTTCAAAACTTAAAATCTCATAAACAACATTACCTCTATTGTTTTTACAGACTGTGGTGGCCTTTTCTATCCCACAGTTGAGTTTGTGTCAAGGCTGTGGACGGTGTATCTATTTGTAAAGGAGTGCCTTTGACAGATGTCAAGCTCGACTTTCATGTTGAAGGGCCTTGTTGAATTCCTTCTGCCCCATCTGGAGACATGTAACACTTTTCTCTGTGAAATCGCTCGTCCTGGTGAAAATAACAAAGCATTAATTGAAGTTATTTTGAGAAAATTTTTGAAACCAATTTTGTCTAACAAGAAAAAGTTGCGTTTAAGTTTAAATAAGAAGACCAGTACCTTTGGTCCAGCCAATAAGGAACGTAGGGCCAGAACACTGAAACAATAAATGAAACTCAAATTCTGCAGCATTTTCTATTTCTTAAATTTAAATAACAAAATGCTTACCATTATTTGGCTGAAGACGTCAAACGTTAGTCCCAACCCCCATTTTCTTTCTATCTTCCCATCCTTACGAGGTGGCATTTTTGAACGCCAGACGGCGAAGTCTTCGCCTCCTTTTTTCTTCTGATTGGCTCTTGACTGGGGAAAGGATAGGGAATTTTGCAAATCCTCTCGCCGTCATAGGGGAACATTCAAGTTTACAGGCCTTAACCATTAAGTAGGCCTTGGTTGGTAATCCATGACTCTGGCCTTGGTTTATGTAAGATTGTTATGCAATGGTTCTTAAAACTTGACGATTATTTTGTAAACTTCTGAAATGGCAGCCCGTGTTGCAGCGTCCGCTACAGTACGCGCAATTAAAGCAAGAAAACCGTTTCCAACCCGTGCTGCCCTTGTTCTTGTAAGTATGCTTTCAAGGATGAAGTGTTGGACGTAATATTCCACTGTTCCATGTGTATATAATTGGTAATGCATTTAAAATGGTACTAACTACGTAAATCGTATGTTTGGGCCTCTGTTTTGGGTGACGTTATACACAGACTCCTAGTGCATTGAATCGAGTGAAACAACTTACTGAAGGCAAAGATGATCACGTGAGTTTTCATTTTATGCTGTTAGATACACATTTTATTTGTTTTTCTTAAATTTTATCCAGGTTGGTTTAAGGATAGGTGTGAAGCAGCGGGGTTGCAATGGCTTTAGTTACACTTTAGATTTTGCAGCACAAAAAGACAAATTTGATGAAGAAGTACTTCAAGATGGTAATATTAAGCTTCTCACAAACAAGGAAAACAAACATTGTATGTAATTGCACTCTTAGGAGTTCGTATTTTTGTTGACATCAAAGCGCAACTTCATCTTCTAGGAACAGTAATGGATTATGTTGAAAATGAACTTTCATCAGAATTTGTATTCAATAACCCCAACATCAAGGGAACATGTGGCTGTGGAGAAAGTTTCTCTGTGTGATAAAAATGATTTGTAGAACCTTAATTGACTGTACATATTTAAAGGGTTAGTACATACATAGATGATAACAGCAATACATAGTCAAATACCTGGGCTCTTTAAATTTTAAAAAATACATATATATACTGATCCGACGGCAAATATTGATACACATATGATGTGATAATCTTTAGGAAAGGAAGAACGACGCGATTACTATCGAGAGGAAGATTCTGCGTATTCGTGAAGACCATAACGTTCGAGATATTGCTGGGACGACATACTCATTTCTACTGATTTTGAAGTCTTAAATGTATAATCTAATGTCTTGTTTTCAACGGGCTTCGATTGTCCAAGATATTTCTCTGCCAAACGCTCCATTTCCACACTTTGATCCGTTTCCTTACGTGCATCCCAGGCATAGCTTTTGGCGTTCGAACGAGGATAATATACTGGGTTACGTGGAGTACTAAAATGACAAGACAAAACAACTTTAGCACAACACCAATTTAAAAATTTCAGAATAATCTATCACTTCAATGCAAATGGATTGATGAAACTGATTCCAAGTTCTTGTACTCGCTGCATCGTTACTTTGCGAGTAGGATTTTCCGGGAACATGTCGTGAAACACATGCCTTTCTGGTGTCTTATTCTCAACATTCATTTCCGGAGCTTTTTCCATCAGAGGTTTTCTGCCATTACTTATGTTGGCTTGTGCCAATAGCTTTTGAACATGTTCCATAACATTCTCACATGATTCAGTACTTTCATCCAACTGGTCTGATACAGATTCTTGATAGTCTTGCATATTTACCACAAAGGAAGGCTGAGGACTTGGTGGTTGTTCTACAATAGTTTCAAGTTGGAGATCTCTGAAAGTTAATGTTATCTCTGTACGATCCTGTTGTTGGCGTGCAGTAGGAGAACCACTATTGGATTGGGGGAAAAATCTGGCAGATGGATGACACTTGGGACTTTGAACATCAAAATATGATGATGTTTGGGTGGCTCCATTAGCTCTTTGTTTATCACCTAATTGGTCTTGTAGTCTTTCTTGATATTGAAGAAGCTGTTTAACTTGTTTCTGGAGGAGATTGAGCTGCCTATTCTGATCTTGAATGAGTTCTTTGATTTCTGGGTCAATGGATGGAGACATGACAATACCAGTGGCATTTAGCGGTGGTGTTTTACAACCACATGGTGATGTATTTTTTGCCCAGCTGTAGAATTGTAATAGAAAATGCATTCAAGTTTTGATAATATTTGTTGAATTTTACCTTGTAGTCTTTTTTAGAACTGAAAGTGGAGTCAGTTGAGGAATAAAACCTGGACTTTTGACAGGTGAGGTTTGAGCAACGGTAGCTCGTGGTTGGAAGGATTCTTTAAAATTGGTTAATACATCTTCGGAGTACAATGATGGTTCAGACACTTGGGGTGGAATTTCCAAACCCTGAAAGTTCAAAAAGAAAAACCAGCAATAGGCTTTATGTGTTATAAAAATTATCTATATGTTTTAATTTACCCGATTAATTAGGAAGGGCCTTGGTAATCTAGGTTCGTTAATACTCATGCTCGAGTCACCTAACTCGTTATCGGATGTGAACATTTTCAAATACACTCTAGTCAGCTGAAAATAAATACGAATCAGACTAACTGAAACTAGATTTTAATTGTTTTAATTGCTTTAATATTTTTTTAATGGCACTGATCTGGTAGTTAAGAACGAAAAAAAATGGAATTGTGGGTGTAAATTTCAATTCTCAACGGCTGATAGAGGGACGAAATCCAAACGGAGAATTCAAATGCCCGAGTATTGAATTCGTAGTATGAAATAAAATCACCAGGTGGCAGGACAACTTGTCTTCCTACTGAACTCATTAAAAGTGCTCTTCTCGATGAATCGTGATTCCAGCTTGGAACTACCTCTAAAACCGGTAAGAAAAGTTCATCATCGATGAAATATAAATAGATAATGTATTCAAGAACATCAGTTGTGAATCAGAGTGTATAGTTGAATCGGATAATGGGTGTTCGTTTTCGTCTGCAGTGCTCGATAGTGCGCAAGCTCAGTGAAAGAAGAATGGCGGCCATTTGCCAGAGGGTGATAAGTTCTGATTGTTGGGGACCTTTGAATGTTAGCGCCAAAGCAGTTGAAATTTGAAATCTTGCTCCTCAAACTATTGCATTTCTTTATCATGAGTAGGGGAATTAGTAAATTGAAGTTTGACAAGTCGAACAATCATTGGATGAAGGCGGCATCACTAGAAAGCCATCCATCCTTTTTGTGTGCACCATTTGTTCACACAAGTACAACCGAACACATCTGGCAACTTGCTTGCTATTTCTGTATCGGCTCTGTTTCTATATATAAACGCATTCGGCCGCCTCTAAATTTCTTACACGTATGCCGTAAACGTCTTGCCCTTTTAAACATTACATCATCGTCAACAAAATCAAGCCTTCTAATTTTAAATGATTAAATACGGTAAATGGTGTTTGTGTCTATATCAGTATTTCGTGAATACATCAAATGATGCGTGAAATGAAGTGCCTGACAAATATTTTGAAAGGGTATGCACGTACCCCATGTCGGGCTGACGACTCTCTTCATCTGGTTCAAGCAGATGAACGATGTACGTAAATTTAAAAAAATCGAGTCTCTCCATCAAAAGAACTCTGTGAAAAGGAACTTTACTTGTGTAAAGCTTTCACGGGAACATAGGATTTCGTCGTTGATCAAATAGAACTGGTCATACTAAACGTTTTTTTTTATAATTACAAAAGTTGCCTGTTTAAATTTAACATTTTTCTAAACGAGGGATGAAAGCGAAAATTGCCTGTCGCGTAATTTGGCCCTCCAGCGAATGTTATAAAGAAGTGGGGTGAAGAACGCTTGGAAAGCCCTTGTTTGAGAGGACGATAGGACTCTATCGAAGCCCGGACCGTGAATAGCAAAGATGGCCGTTGGAGGGAGGGGTTGGATGCTCGGCGATCGATCGAGGCCCGTTCACTGCTGCCGAATGAGAGGTGGAAGCGGGTGATAGAATTAAAGAGGGAACGAAAAGAAAGAGGGAAGAGAGAGAGTGATGGAATAACGTACTAGTCGGAAAGGAGTTTCGCCGAGTTTTATGTTTACCAGGGTACGACGAGTGTCAGAGGTTTGTTCGATAGCTTCTTGTAAAGTTCAAATACCGCCGATGAAAATTCATCACACCGTTAGCGAAGGTAAAAGATGTGCAATCAAACTCGACCACCTCTTGTGCTAACAAACAGCACATTGGCCAAGATTTTCACCGCGGGTCCCAGTCGTGGGTTCGTGCGCGCTTTTTTTTTTTGTTTTCTTTCCCTCTAGTGCGCAAGTGTATACCCTAACGCCATCTCGCCCCGTTTAATCTGGCCTAGACTATACTATGTTCAAGAAAGTTTTTTTTTTTTCCTATTTTGTGTTGTTTTGTTTTTTTCGTTTCTTTGGGGAACAGGGAGGGAGAGGGTGGAAAAAGGGTGAGTGGGAGGGAGCTGCTGTTAGTTGGTTGGTTGGTTGGTTGGTTGCATCGATAGCCGGACAGTAGAGAATCTCTTCGACGTGGGGGTGAGGGAAAGTAAGAGAGGAGGAGGGAGTTGGTGAAACCAACGCAGTCTCACTGGCGTCGTTGCGAGACTCACGCAGGTGCGAGTTCGGTGGCGGCGGACGCAGACGTAGTGGACCGAATTGCGCTTGGACAAAAGCCGTGTCGTTTGCGCCGTCAACTCTATTCGATTACAGGTTTCCTCCTCTTTGCTTCATCTGCTTCGTCTTTTCGGTGTCATTTCGCTCTCTTTGTCGCACGTGTTTCGTTAGTTTACCCTGCCCTCCCAAAGAGAAACAAACAAAACAAAACCCAAAAAAAAAAAAAAAAATAACAAGTTTTCATTATGTCAAACGTTAAGATTCATTGGACTTTGCTGCCGAGCAGGGCCACTCACTTATTTCAATCGCATTCAGTGAAACATGTAAGTCTTACGGCGTATAAGGTAGGAAAGTCCGCCAGGGTTTTTTTTTTTTTTTTCGTTCCTCGTCACTTGTTATCGTTCGTCGTTTGTTTCGTACAATCCTTCGTTCGATGATCGCATCGGTGCGTTCAATACGCCAGTCAACCAGCGAGAGGGAGGAAGAAAAAAAAGGACGTAGCGTCGTGTTTATCGATCCAACGAGGGACCCCGTCCCGGGCACGTCACGAGTACGCTCCGCGCCAAGCCCAACTTCTGACAGCGCCCTCCCTTTAAGCTCTTGAACGATTTGCCTGGGGCTGGGTGGTAGTCCTCAGCCAGCATTTCCATCAGGAATCATATGATTGCTGCAGGGTCCTTGTCCCTTTAAAAAGGCAGTTTTTTTTTTTTTTTTTTCTTCATCTTTGCCCGATCCGTGCAAGGGTGGGGTGGTAAATGGGGAGGGAGAAAGGCCGCCAATGGAAAGCAGGAGTGTTTGGGTTGCGCCATTGTATACTTACGCGTTTCCAAGGCGACCGTATTGATATTTTCCTCCTACACTGACGGGTGCGGGTTGGTTCGTTGTGAGGGTGGGTAAAGGGGTCGTCCTTCCACTTTTCCATACGTTTTGTCATCATTTTTCGGGGAGGAGAAATGTTTTACAGGGCTACTTACGTTATCCTTTAAATAATTGTTTTTTTTTGTTTGTTTTGTTTTTTATTGGTGAAGGAGGGGGAGGAGGGGACGGAGGAAGAGATCTGTCGACCAAAAAAAAAAAAGGAAAAAAATTCCACCTCGTCGATGTACATTCAGTTCTAAGTTGGGAGATTGTTTGTTTTCATTGCTCCGTGTTGACAGTCAATGCGTTTGAGCCGGAGCTCGTCCTCACTGGCCAAATAGATGATCATCTTCGTCGTTGTTTTAATCCAGCGCCATTGCAACACAATAGACATTTATTTTGTATAGACAAAACCGAAATCTTTGTTTGGATCGTCGACTCCGGTTTGATTTAGATTTGTTCTGTTTTTGTTTTTGTGTATTGCCTTTAGTTTCACCGAGTGATTTCGTCGTCCATCATCTTCCTTCTGCATCACCTAGACGTCCGTGTGTGTCATCGACAGCATACTGGACATAGCCAATTGAACCGCCTAGATGGTGGTGAAAATGACGAGCAGTAACGGCGGAAGCCTGGCCGTCATGGCCGGCTCGGAGGCCGGAAATGGTAGCAGTAGTGTCGCCGATGTTGACGGAACAGACGCCGCCGTCGAGGCTTGTTCTGGTGGACGCATTGAAGACGATATTGCCGATCATTCTGACGACGAGCAAGGTGCCGATGCCGCTTCAGATGATTCAGATTCCATGGATTTCGACGACGATGACGACGATGACGGATCAGATCTCATGTCCAATACGACGCTCGGCGATGACATAACCGCCCAGCTCGCAGCCGCTGGTAACCCATTATTTTTTTTAAATATATTTTCGATATGACCTTTGGATTTGTACGATAATTCTGTTGTTTTCTGAACGTTAGGTCCTGTTGGTATGGCAGCGGCTGCAGCCATAAACTCGTCCAAAAAGAGGAAGCGACCCCACTCGTTTGAAACGAATCCATCCATACGTCGGAGGCAACAGACGAGGCTTTTACGTAAACTCCGCCAGACGATTGACGAATATGCAACTCGAGTCGGACAACAAGCCATCGTCTTGATCGCTACACCGGGCAAACCGCAGAACAATTTTCGCGTCTTTGGCGCCAAACCTTTAGAAGATGTTGTTAAAAATGTGAAATCCACCGTTCTTCAGGTAAGTCATCCGGTTGACACGGTCATTTCTCCCTTCTCCTTTGCGTGTGTGTGTGAGTGTGTGTGTGAGTGTGTGTGTGATCGCTTTGTCATATAATATGTGAATTTAATTCCTACGTGCAGGATCTGGAAACGGCTTTGGCGCATCACGCTCCACCACCAGCTCTAGACGATCCGTCTCTCTATGAATTACCTCCGCTAGTCATCGACGGAATCCCTACACCAGTCGAAAAAATGACGCAAGCCCAATTGCGAGCGTTTATTCCGCTGATGCTCAAGTTTTCCACCGGTAAGTGTTTTGGTTTGGTTTGGTTTGGTTTGGTTTTTTTTTTTTTTTTTAAGTTTCTAGAAGTCAACGTTCGGCTAAGGAACATATCGTTCTAGGTCGAGGAAAACCTGGATGGGGCAAAGAATCCACTCGACCACCTTGGTGGCCAGGAGAAGTACCTTGGGCCAATGTTCGAATGGATGCTCGCCCCGAAGACGATAAGCAAAGAGTAGGATCATTTCTTTTATGCGCATTCTCCACGTGTTGAACTGATTCATTCTGCTGTCTCTCCTGCATCGGCACAGGTGTCGTGGACGCACGCGTTGCGGCAAATTGTCATCAATTGCTACAAGTACCACGGACGGGAAGACCTGCTGCCCGCCTTCTCTGAAGATGCAACGGAGGAAACTAGTCGCCCTGCAAAAGTGATAAAAACCGAATCGGAAGCTGAACAACAAGCCGAACGGAGTGCTGATGTTGTTGCTCAACCACAACAGCAGCAAGAGCAACAGCAACATCAGCAACAACATCCACCAGCTCCACCACCATCGTCTCAGCCAGCTCAACATCAGCAGCAGCAGCAGCAACAACAACAACAACAACAACAACAGCAACAACAGCAGCAGCAGCAATCTGTGCAGCAGTTGGTGCAGACGAATTCGGCACCCAGTGCCCAGTACGCACCGACTGTCGTTCAAACGATCAGCAATCCTGACGGGACAGTGTCCATCATACAGGTTGGTTTCATTATAAAGATCCGATCGCATACCGATAATTGCCCAGTTGATTATTCTACGTTATTTCTTCGGTTGCTTCCGAATTTCCGCGTTGTGTATTAGTTAGTATCATTCCGTGTGGGTATTTATTATATTTACTCTCTTATAGTTATTATTATTTGATTTATTTTTTATTCTTTTCTTTCCTTCTTTCTTTATTTATTTATTTATTTATTTTTCTTCTGTTGTTGTTTTTTTATCACTCTCACGTTTGTTTCTTGTTATGTTCATGCATTAGTGGCAATGCTGATTATGTTCTCTTTTATGTTTCCAGTTTACCATCAGTATGATTATGACGTTTATCTGGCCGTTTGGTTGTGGCATGGCGACTTGGGTCGCTCTATCATTTATCAGTTTGAACTTGTTCTTATTGTTAGATACAGAACATAGGCAAGTGCGATTGGCCTTGTTGATTGGTTGGTTTCTCGACTTTTATCATCATTTCTATAACGAAACTTTGCCAAGCGTTAATAGATTTGACACGAAACTCACTGACACTTCCATTCGATTATTTCATGCAGGTCGATCCTCATTCATTCACTAATTCATTCTTCCAGGTGGATCCCAACAATCCGATCATCACGCTACCGGACGGAACAACGGCCCAAGTGGTTGCCACCCAGGGAGTGTCCACCGTTAACCAGTGCGACGACGACGATGGTGCCAACCACGATCAGCAGCAACAGCATCAGAATGACCGCAACCATCACCTCATGAACTCGAAACCGATGATTTGGCAGTTCGTCCCCACTTCGCAGATCACGGGTGTCACGTCTTCAGATGGCGTGACGACGCTCACCAATTCCGCCGACGGCACGACAGTCACCACTGTCGACTTGTCGGCCGTGACCGAATCCACCATCGGCCAAGAAGGCCAGCACCACATCCTTCTCACGGGTGAAGATGGCCAAAGTACGAACTGCATTCACATGAGAAATTTTCATTCTTTTTTGTGCTCCTTTCAGTGCTAATGAAATTTTATTTACGTCTTGTATTTTCGTAGCGTATCCGGTCAGTGTCTCAGGAATGATCACCGTTCCCGCCATGTATCAGGCTATGGTTGCCAACATCGCACAGATGGGTCAATCAGATGCTTCTGTTCAGGTATACTGATTGCAGCAGAATCGAAAATCTTATACCCCCCGTCCCCCCCATCCTTTTGTCGTTTCTTGCGATTTCTTTTTATTGCCACCAGTGAAAAGGAATGATATCAGCATGTTATTTATTTATTTTTATTAATTTTTTTTTTTTTGTTACTATTATTTATTTATTGATGTTTTATTCTTTTTTTTATTTTTATTTTTGTGCTTGTGTGTATGTCATTTTTATTTTGAATTTTCTTTTTATGGGGCGCAGGGGCGCCGTGAGCCGCCACGTCTTTTGGTAAAACACGACGATTCCTGAACAGCTTTGATCGCCCGGGAGCATTTGTCGTTTTGTTTCATCTAATGAAACAAAATCAAACAAAACCCAAACAAAAATAGTAATAATATTCTAAACGAAGGACACACCGAAAATTGGTTGAATGCGTACGATTTCCCAATGTGAATTTGATTCAATATTTGTCTCACATTTTTCATTTTTTTTTTTTTTTTTTTCCTTTTTTGCACGTGTGTTCAAACTGGTCTGTTTGTATCGTATATTTATGTGTTTTTTTGTTTTTGTTTTTGTGTTTTGTTGTCTGTTTATTTAATTTGTGTTAATTGGGCTTCGACGCCCTGTGGTAAATCAGTCACAGCTTGGCGACCACAACGACCAAGGTTATACTAGTCTAGTCACATCAACGCGGGGAAACAGTCAAGCAAGTCACAGCAAAGCTAATGCAATCTTTCGCGAACAAGCCGATTCGCCGTAGGCCATAACTTATTTATCCATAAACGAAGAAGAAGAAAGAAACAAAAAAAAACAAAACATGCAATATTTGAAATGATTGTAGAACATGCAATTGTAAGTCTCCTGTCCGTGTGAGTGGTAAAGCGTTTTTTTTTTTTGGTTTTGTTTCTTTGTTACAACGATTTGCAGTCGTTAAGTCATGAAAGTGTGACTTAAAAAAGGAGAGCTTTACATCCGTGTTTCTAACCCCCCCTGAAAAGAATAGCTTTCCTAAAGGCTAGTTCTTCACTTATGGAGGTCTACGTACGCAGCCTACGTCGCGTTGTCTTAAAATACTTCATAATAAAAAGTGTAAACATTCGATCGTCAGTGTTCTGTATAGTAATTATGGATCGTAATAGTGGCCATAGAGTACTTGTTCCTTTCAACGTTACCCTTTGAATTGTCTCCTTGTTCAGAAAACATTTGAAGACAATGACCGTATTTATTATTTATGTGATGCTAATGGCACTCCCCCCTCGGCGTCAGTCCTATAATTCGAAGGTTTAATTTAATTCTGGGTTCATTTCCTCCCTTGTTTGTTTTGTTTTCTTTTGTTTTTTTCTATTCTTATTTTGGAATGTTTGTTGGATTTTTGTTTTTTTTGTTTTTTTCCTCGAGAATTCGATATCTTTTCCTTTTGTGCTGCCCCTTTGTTACATCGTTGCAAATACATCTTGGTGTATTTTTGTTCTCGAATTGGCCATGAATTTGATTTATTGTTCTATTCATCCCTTTTCCGTGCGTTTTCGAACCCTCCCGATTTCAATGCGAAAACGTCAATAGGTTGGGTCATTTGTCTTCCATTGTTGGGAATTCGAGGGGGAAACGTGATGCCCGTGTAGAACATCCCAGGAGCAAAGGGGTTGGATTGCGTCCGTGAACGCTCCACAGTCCGTTGGCGTTGCCATCATTTAAGCGTGGTGTTTATTTTTAATCGCGATATTTGCTCATTGTTATTGATCAGGTTTTGGGACCTTTAATATCGTCCCTACCGAAATCAGATTCTAATGGAGGAGATGATGGAGCCTTGGTGTCGACAACATCAACAGCTGGGACAGCAACCGGGGGAATGAACGTTGGAGGATTGGCCGTCACCCCCGTCCTAGCGCTAGGGCCGAACGGGACGCAGCAACACATTCTCCAGGTATTTGACATAAATCAATCTCGTACCACCATGTGGCTAACGGGCGACGGGCGAAAGGTGACGGCCGCGCCCATGGTGACTTCACAGCTTCTCGGTGAGGTCGACTCGTCCATTTTGGCATCGGCCATGCAACAAGTGACGTCTGGCGATGTGGTAGACCTTCAGGAAACTTCACCCTCTTCCAATTCCGAGTAGAAGGCACTTACCAAAAGCACTCCCGCATTTCTCTCTTTTTTTTTTCTTCTGCTGACCATGTATAGACCATTCACTTCTTGATATTGTATTATCGTTATCGTTTAATCTGTTTACGTAACTGGTGCATGTGTATGTATGTCTTGAACTATTCGATTCTTATTAAACATTGGCCGGTGAGCTCTATCGCTTCTCTTTTCCATAGCGATCGTTGAAAAACAAAACCAACAAAAACCAAAAAAGAAAAGACTGAGTTTAACATTTCGAATTTCTAGTTCATGTTTTGCGGTGATTAGCTTTTCCCACATGTGGATTCACGATTAGGTTTAGGGATGGATATTGTGACATCGTCAGCGAAGAAGACAAGCTCCAATTTCGTTATGTGTGTGTGTGTGTGTTTGTTTGATTTGACTGACGCAGATTGTTCTCGTTGTCGTATTGCAAAATAATTAGGCTCCTAAATCTCTTTGCTAACCTACTTATTAAAAGAGCTCAATTCGGGCATGATGATGTGACTCTTTCCCAAAACAGTTGACATACGAAGGCATTGTTTTCTAACCTGTACATAATAGGCTATACACTGTATTCGATTTCGATTTTCCCTCCTGGACGCTATAGTCACGGTCCCTATCCATCTCTCTGTTGGTTTTATCGGCCATCTTTTGCCCATGTTGTGTTTTTATCTGTGTGTATACGATTCGTGCTAATTTCACTTTATGCTCTTGCCTATACATTCTATTTCGCTATATTTGGCTGGCATTCCTTTCGGTTCGCCGCCCATTTTTTGTTGTATCGAACAATCATCTTCCCCATCACCGAGCACTTGTCAGCATATACACCGTCAGTGTAATACAATTTGTTCATTAACATTTCAGCCAGCATCACTTAATTGCTTTTACAGCCCAATTTCTTTGACGATCAGACGATCAGTTAGCCACCGTCTTAATGCATTCACTTTTCATTGAGATTTTAGGGGTTTGCAACTTTAAGACTAAGTGTACGAGGTTATTGTTCTGCGATAGTTTGATTGTGATTCAATTGTACGAGATTCATAAGTCTCTCATTCATTTTTACTACTTCAAAAAAAGAAATAATGGGCGGAAACCGGTAAAAAAAATGTCAAATTCCAATTGCCGACGATCACAAAACACCGAATAAGAAGAAAAAACATTTGTTTTATTGAATTGTTAGTTGCATATAGTTGCGAATTACATTTTTGTTCTACTTAATCCACAAAATACGATCATCAGCACCAGTTTGTGTTCTCCATATTTTTTTTATTGTTACAAATATTTTTCTAGGACATATAGTACGCTAGTTTTTAGTGCAAAATGTTTTTGGCATGGCGTCGTACTCAAACTTTTCTTGAGTGTAGTAATAATCTTTGTTCGTACTAAAAGTGCATTACTGTTACGCTCTATAACGCAGAGCGGAGAATTTAAAGATTTAAAAATTGATAACAAATTTGTACGGATATTGAAAAAAAAAATCTTTTATTAATGTTAAGTATCGGGATTAAAATTTTTATATCGTAGTGAGAAAGAGTTTGTTTCTCTTTCGCTATGCCCTCCTCTGTTGAAATGTCCATTGACGTGCACTAGGCTCCACCCACAAGAAGTTTCTACTATGGAAAAGGAAATCCGCTTCTTTATCGGACTGACATGAAAGTTGATCGATACGTAACTCAGCATCGATCGACAGATTATTTTCGTTTTGCAATGTATTATCACAACGTTGTTAAAAACTTAAATTATTGTGAAGTTAAGTTCGTAGGGAAGGTACTGCTTATACGTTAAGGTTCACAAATTCTGCAGGAAACGACTACAAACAAGAAAAACGAAATGGCCGTCCAGGCGATCACAGCCGATGCCCGAGATGTAGCTGTCTGGAGTGAAATCTGCGAGAGGCAGTAAGTTCCTATCAAAATATGTCATAATTAGCTGTTTAATAATAGTGCCCCGTTACGTTATCTCAGGGCTAGGTCAGCTGCATTTGAACTAGCGCGACACATTCATGCTCATTTCAGCAGTGAAGCTCAACTGATTGCAGATTCTGCTCTGATATCCCTTTACCAAGATTGTGCTCAACGCTTTGTGGACCTCTTTGTTCGAAGCTATGATGTGGAACTAAAAAAGTTATCTGGCATAGTGGTGAATTCATGTGACTTTGTCAAATATGGGAAAAGCAATGGGATCACACATTTCCCAAGTTCTGCTTCCAATTTGAGACCAGGCAGTGTTCCGAGAACTGTGCAAGACTGTAGTGATTATTCGGATACCGAAAGAGATATTTCTTCTACTTCTTACCCTTCTGTCAAACCTAGACAGACAGGGCCAAAGCCATTCTTCAGACGCTTTTCTTTGAAAGGTTTTCGGAAAGGAAAAGGATTGTTCCACAAGCAACATTCAGATGAAGTTGAACTCTCAGGCTCAGCAGTCGCTAGTCATACTCCTTCCTCATCTAAGCCTGAGCATTCTGGCCTTTTCTTACGTGGCAAAATTCGCATGTCAAAGTTGGTGGTAGAATCCTTGTTTGAAGGTACGGTCAACTACTTGACCAGTGAAAGCCTTGATGGTACTCCGAAATGGGAACGTTGCCGTCTTTGCTTGGTGAAAACCGTTGGTGGCTATATGTTGGAGTTTTTCTCTCCACCTAAAGCCAGTCAACCAAAATGTGGAGTATTCTGTTTCTTGATAACTGAGGCAAGAGAAACAACAGCGCTTGAAATGCCGGATAAGGAAAACACTTTTGTTCTAAAGGTTAAAACAAAAATTTAAATTTTTGAAGCATAAATGAATTGTCAGAGAATCTTGAAAACCTTCATTTCTCTTTTAGGCTGCCAATAATCTCGAGTACGTCATTGAAGCTGCATCCAGTGATGACATGCATAAATGGTTGCATTCGATACGCTTATCTGGAGCACGATGCATAAACACAACTAATGGGTAACGATAAATTCGTCATCAACTAAATACATAATATCCTAACGAAGCATTGGTGAGCAACTTTAAGGTCATCAACCGAAGGCACAGTGCACCGAGGAGAAATCGAGTCAAACGGCAATCCAAATGAAAATTCATCGGTGTCCGTCAGTGCAATTCAAACCACCGATTTCATTGGTCAACGAACTCTATCTCTGAGGGGATCTCGTTCGCTGCTTCCCGTTTCACCCAGTCTTGAGGATCTTGATTTAGGCACTAGTCGACTTGATCAGGAACACGGTAGTTTATTTTGTTTACATCGTTGTGTATGTTAAGCAATCAAAATGGTTGCTGACGGAACTAAATGGTGCAAGTAATGACTTAAATTCAGATTACGTTCTAGATTTGTATGGTACATTGAGACACTACCCTTGGTTCCACGGGACGTTGAGTCGGTCAGATGCGGCCGGGCTAGTTCTTCAAGAAGGAGCGGTAGGACATGGGGTTTTCCTTGTCCGCCAAAGTGAAACCCGTAAAGGCGAATTCGTTTTAACTTTCAATTTCCAAGGCCGTGCTAAAGTAAAATTACAATTGATATTCAGACTGTCGCCCGCAATTGCCTAATAATTTTCTTACCTCTGTTACAGCATCTACGTCTTACTATTAGTAGTGAGGGGCAATGTCGAGTACAACACCTTTGGTTTCAATCCGTTTTCGACATGCTGGAACACTTTCGTTCGCACCCGATCCCTCTGGAATCGGGAGGCTCATCTGATGTTACGCTGACGCAGTATGTTGTAGCGGAATCAGCCTTTCAGGTGATTTACTTTTTCTATCTATCACTGTCAATGATTGCCATCTTCAAGCTGTTTAAATAGGCAATGACTGTATCTTCGTCTACCCGCAACGGGCTGAGCAACTTATCGGATAGAAGAGTTGCAACGCCACCCCTAATTCGAGAGGTACCTTCGACATAAACAATTTTTATTAAATTAACTAATCATTATTAAGCGAGAAGTTGACGTAATCTCATTTTCGTAGGTAATTATGAGAGGAGAATCGGTCCGTCGACGCATCGAGTCGATGGAGCAGCTACCCTCTTTAAATCATCAAAATAACGGAGGAAACTCGGGATCCAGCCGTGCAATCGAGAACGCCTATAGTTTCACATAGAAATGTTCGGAAAAAACAAAAAAAAGCAAAAAAACGAACGAATTATGCGTCGCCTCAGCGCCTCCAGTCATAAGAAAAATTTGTCTCTTTACGTTTCTGTTGATCATTTCGTGCATCTTCATTGATTGTCTTCCCTATTTGAAGGTTTGCAAATTACAAAATCTTCGTCGGATTTACAATCAGTTGCTCGTCTTGGCCAGAAATCCAGGTTTTTATCGACCGTTTGTTAGTTTTCTTATCCATCAGCAAGTGCGGATCTCAAAAATCTTTGCCTCCTGTTATTTGATCCAATTCGATCATGGACATTTCATGTTGCCCGGTAGGTGACATGAACAAATTCAGAGTTAAACAGTGGGATTCAGTCGACATTCGGTTTGATGCTGTCTTGCCACGAAAAAGCAGCACTGCTCAGGCATAATTCATTTAATTTCATGAAATATAAGCGACCATCACCCGTAGTAATAATGAAGAAAGAAAGCTGCACCGCAGCAGTTCAATTCTAAATGACAATGTAAACTCCACCAAAACTTTCCAACTCACCAAACCAGCCGTCTTCTGCTTTGGTTTGTAATTGTTTATACCGGTTCAGACACTTTCTCTATATTCATTTGTAGCCTACACGCTTTATAATGATGAGGAGTATCTTTTGTTGGCCACTGGCCGGCTAGAACAAAACATAGACATGTTCATTCGTGGCATGTTGAAGAGTTGCAAATTGACTATATATAGGAAGAAGGGGAACCAACACTCTCTCTGTAGGCTTTTGGTATTCGGACGGTTATGTGCGATCTTTTTTTAAAATGTTAACGGCTACGAGTATATCAGGAAGTGGAGACTATTTAGAAGAAATGTATTTAAAACACCCGCAGATTGCTGGGCCCATATTTGGGTGAAATATACCAAACAAAACGGTGCATTCGTTAATATGGCAGTTCAAAAGTTATTTAAGAAACCCTTTATGATCTTCGCCACCGTTAACATCTGTGTTATCGGAAAGGCGTCTGTCGAAGATACACAAATAAAAACTTCGTCGTTCGGCGTTTGCATTTCCACTTTCAGAACCGTTAAATACAATGTTACCCCATTGTTCGCTACGTATACTACTACTATGTTACTAGGATCTCTCGTGACATGTTGAGATAATATCAGCTGGAGATGTGTACTTACTCACTTTGCTATTACAAATATCAATTGATTCTAAATTTTGAGATTCTGAATATTAAAATTTTTTTTTAAATATTGCTCCTATAATTTAAAATAGCAAAAGGAATTTCCCAAGCAGTGAAATTCCGCGATGGTGAAATGTCTAGTGTCCCCAGATGCATAAAGGCAAAGGTTTCAAATATAATGCAAATTTTACAAATTTTTTTAAAAGAGACAATAAAGCCTTCATTATATTTTTCCAAGATGTCTTCGTATGTGAAATTTTCAGCTAAAGTATTATTAGTATAGTGGTCTTTAGGGTACTCGAATGTTGCGGATATGTTAACGTTACGGATACGAGTTCGGAGATGAAATAAGGGGAGGCACTGACTCGAACCCCGTCTAAAACAAAAGCAGTTTTATTGGCACAGCTATCTTTGTAATGAATATCGCTCTCTCTGGTGCTGTTTGGTAGTTTTAGCCGGGACAAAGGGCTCTATATCAGTGATAGTGAGAAGAGTAGGCTAGTTAATGATAGTGGAAGTCAATCAGTCGTCTGCACTGTCGTGTTTAGATCAGCCAGCGGCCTGGTCAACGTTCCCCATCATGAAACTAGTGCGACGTGAGCAATCCCGTGAAGGTGGCCGTGACAATAAAGCACTCATAATAGACAAAACGTACACTTACAAGTTATGCCATCCACCCAAATCCACCTGGACCCACGACCTTTAAATTTTCTATTACTCAAAGAACATTACTGACAACATGGTAACACGCGACGGTAAGAGCTCAAGCCCATAAAACTCTGCATTTGTCCTTATTAAAAAGAAATTCGACGCCGGTGCCACAAAGTCGAATGGAAATTAGGGCGTCACAGTCACAACTGATGATTTCCTTGCTGAGGGTTGGCTGTGGCTTCAGCTATAGTCTAGTAAAAGAAGGCGTTTCCAACACAGTTTCCCATTCAGCTTTCATCATTACCTGTCCGTACATATCGAAGCCATTTCTCTCATTTCTGCCTCTCAATTTTCGTTTTTTAAGAAGATTGAAAAACAATGATTGTCGACATTGATTCAACATTCCTTTTTAAAGTAACACAATTGGAATATTTTTATTTGGAACGTGATTTACTTAAAAAAAACATCACATTCCGATATTCATAACATCCAAGCATGAGGCAATAAAAGGGACAGTGATTTGCTTCAAATACAACATAAATCAAATTGTTGCGAGTACTTAGAAGATATTTATATAATAATAATTAGATTCCTGAAATACAATAACAGAAACAAATTGTCACATTTTACAATAAGAGGATAAATAATAAGTAGGTCTTTATTCAAAATGGTCACTTTTGCTTGGTAGGTTTGAGCAGTCTTTTTTTTTTACTGTCCAACCCTTATGTGACAATTGAACTTTTTGAGATGCTTCTTTTTTGCACGTCTGACATCATATTCAACTTTACACAATCCCATAAGCAAAGGAAGATTTTGTAGCCGAGATTATAAACTCCCAAATTACATATTTTTCAAATGCCAAATTCGTTCCTTTTTTTCCCCAGCAGAAATATAGTTAACAAAACAATTATCAAACGGTTAACTGTTTCAATGTCCCCTCCCTCACTGTTGTCTAGTCTAAAATTATGGACAGCGAGTAGCGTTCTAGCAGTATAGTGTATAGCAGCTTTGAATTATTTTTATCTTTGGAAGCGACGAGGTTGCCGCTAATTGCAACGTATTTACAGACCTGTAGCTAATTTAAAGCAATCATGTATTATTCGCATTATCTTGGTGGTCTTGCGAAGACGGTGGCGATTCAGCTCCAGTCGGTTCCGTGTGACAGTGAACGCAATGAAGGCATACAGCGCAGTGGCCTATCTTTTTTGCCAGCACAGATCTGAGCTTCAATGCTGGGCCGAGTTTCATGTTCATGCTTGTAATTAGATGTTCTTCGGTTAACAGGGGAAGAATACTACCGTCGATTGATTGGTCTTCAAATGCCTGAAACGTGGAATGCGAGAAATGTTAACAGGTTTTTCAAGTAGGCTATATCCAGTATAAGGAGCAGGATGGAGATAATGGTGAAATGGTATGATTAGAAAGTAGGAGAAAATGTTGTCGTTCGTTTGAAATCGACGCATTGTTTAATGTAAATATTAATCTATATATTGCAGAAATTTTTCCTCAATCAAAAAAATATATATTAGTTGTTAATTTCTATACTGTTTTCCGAACTTGATGTCAGTTGGCCGTAAAAAAATAGTCATTGCATGTGGCCTTTGCCGTCCTGTATTTAGAACTCTTCCCGCATTTGCTACCATATGTGATTTCCTTCTACGATGATCATCGAGATCATTGGAAATGTAGAGAGCATATACTGGGTAAAAGGTATTCAAAGGATGAGCAAACCAGTAGGTCTACTAAATAATCTGAAGTATATCGAAAATGATTTGCTTACCTGTGCATATTCGCAGCAGAGATCAATGCTTTTGATAAAATCCACCACATGACTGATTGACCACTCACGGACTTCAGCTGCGGTCATATTACAAGAATGGGCGGAACAACCCAGGCCACGGTTCGGGGGAAGTTGTCCAACTGCTATTTTGTTCTGAATTGTTACTTTTTTGTCTCCGTAAGCATTACTGGTGTCCGATGCGAAGCGTGAGGATGGTGACTTCCTGCCAATAGGAGAGAATTGTCTCCCGGGAACGTTATTCGAGTCCATAGCAGGCGACCTAGATGAAGCATGTTGGGACAATCGACTACGGCTCAGTGATTCCAGTTGTGAATCTATGTTTGGACGCTTGGCCATAGAAGCGCTTAGATCCAATGGGATGTGAGACGCCACTGCAACCGTTTCGGCTGGGCGTTTCAGTGAGGCAATGCCAGTTCGGGTTGCCGTGTCGCTAACGTATGGATCTGTACGTGGCGAACCACGGGCAGCAGCCGAACGGACGATGCTCAGCAGCGCTTGAGTTGAACTCATGTCCATGGCAGGGCCGGAATGGAAGCCAGGTGCCAGTGCTTGGCGGATATTGTTGTCTTGGCCCAATCCATACAATGGCAGCATTGGCATGGCGGCAAATGCTTTCCTTTCTTTCTTGCCAGTTTCTCCCGCTGCAGATGCCATTTCGTAGTGTTTACTAGCAGCAAGCGCATGAGAAGTGAACGTACTCAGCGGAAGGTTAAAGAGGGAGAAAGGGGCCGACTGTAAGGATGCTTCGCCTGGAATCAAGTCCTTATAGGATGCACGCGAGTCTAATAGTGACATGAAACTGTTGCTTTCCTGCGATCGGTAGTCATTGGGATTTGAATGATTGTATTTGGCTGCCAAACTGCGCATGAAATCGCTGCAGTTCCGCGACATTTCCAGCCCTTTCGACATGGATTTGTTGTTGGGTGCGTTGAAGTTGGGCGGGCTGAACCGTTCCACTGTGGAGTAACACGAGTCACTTGCCGTTTCTCCAGCTGGTGGTGTAGCAGGTCGAAAGGAACCAGAAATGGGACTATATGGTGAAGAACCTGTTCCAGTCTCTGCGCCGGGACTGCAACGTTCGTGTTTTACACCGACAGACGAACCATTCTTGCGTGCCATTTTTTTCCGGCGAGCTTTGTTTGGCAACGGAGCTTTGACGCCCGTGTCAGGAATGCCATTTTCTTTCTTCGGTCGACTATCTGAAACAAGAAGAGAGACGTTATTGGACGCCACAATTAGATAGCATTTCATACAGTTGGTATTAATACTACATGCAATCGTAACTCACCTAAATAACGAAAAAAACAAAAACAGTAACAACATCAAAAAGCACTATCGAAATGTACAATAAGGTGAACCGCTATTTCCAAGAACATCTTTTAAAACAAAATTTACATTCTTTGATCGAGTTTTGGTTTGATCATCTCCCTTGAGATAAACACAAACAGACTTTTTCGTTCACTGAAACACGAACACGTTTTACGTTTGTGGGTGTAAATATCTTTCACTGATTTTTTTTTTTTTTTCTGATCTTTTTATCGTGCATTGTCCACTACCGTACTACAAGGCGGATTAGATTTTAAAAAAAGCGGAAGGAATCAATTTGGTGGCGTGAACTAACAAACGACTTAGTACGACTTTGTGGTAGACTAAAGCGAATTTCTGTAGAAACAACACGACCGTATTGTTTCATAAATTGTTGTTTTGTGTCTTTGATGTAATCTGTCAAAATTCAAGTAGCAAAGAATGTCACAAATTTGGCCTAAAAAATTGAGCTGTTGTCAAGTTCTGCAGTACAAACTGGCCGTTGAAAAAAGTAGGCCGCTTCAAATTCGACAAACATTAAAACATCGCAAAAAAAACAAAGAAAAATAGGTAAGAACTTACTGTAACACCATTTCGGCCATACGACAGGGCTGTCAGTTTCCAGATTCGCCATTTTCTATGAAAGCTAGAGGTAAATCACGATAGTTACCGAAGTAAGCCTCAGAAAGCGATACTGGATTGATTCACTGCAAGGTTCTTTTCAATATCGTTTGAATCGGTTCAAATTCGATTTTGAAATTTCAGAGAATGATGACTACGAACAAGTGCACAAGCTGGCAACAAACCAGAAAACAGAGTGGGCTCTCCAGGAGATTCTCGTCCTTTGCCAAGGTCTAAAAGCACTGTCCAGTTTGCCTCAGCTTGATGAGTTCAATTCTTTTTCGAATCCTTTCCCTTCAAGCAAGCTTCCTCGACATGAAAAACTGGCTACATTCACAGAACGCAAAGCGACGCACCGGTGGGTTTGCTTTATACAACTTGACTGACCAAGCGATAAGTCGTGACTGTAGTCGACCAAGCAGGGAATATTTGTCTTGCTTCTTCCTTCAGGCTGTAGCAGGTGCGGTTCAACGCCAGTTCTACTAGCCGGAGTGACATGCTCTGAAAGGCACCGCTGGAGAAAAATACACCGATTGTATCAGCAGTTGACCATATGGCTTGGATATGATGGCTATTAACGCAGCTTCTTTGATCGCAGTTAACCGCGTGATTGCGAGTCTGGTATCAAGGACAAGAACCAGCTGCGTGCGATGCTGAAGAAGAAAACGAATAGGAACACCATCGGACTGTGGAGGCCGTCAAAGAAGTGCTCTTTCCTTTCTGTATTTGAATTTTTACCACGAGAGAAATATAACACCTTACCTCCAAGGTGGTCGGCAAGCAACTACGTTCAGCCAGATTCCGATATCAAGAAACAACCCCCCCAACTACTACTTACGGCTTGACGAAAGGCTACTCGGCAATGACGAAGCTCACTATTCCCTTCGGGCAATTCAGACTCATTCCTGCCATATGGAGAAGCAGGCGGCAATCAGTGATCTACTGACATATGTGCGTGATTTTTCGATCTCATATAACAGCGAGTGTATTATAGTTTAAGTAAAATTGACTTAAGAAAGCCCTTGTTTTTTATTTTATACGGTTTTTTATATAAATACTGAATACCGTAGCTCTTTGGTCAGCTCGCTCTTGACAAATGCCTTCGTTTTTCTTGATTTTGAGTTATAAGCATCTAGACGATTGCAGTATAGACAATGCACGATGCTATTACTTCTGTTCTCAATCGGTGGCCCCATCAGTATTAAATCCCTGCGACAAGACGACAACAATATGAAAGCGGACAACCAATTCTTTAACTCCTTGCACATGGATTACTTTCTGAAGTGAAAACGTCCCCACGCGAAATGGCTTTTAAAGCAGAGGTGTATCATGAATAGTTAATATTTTTAACCAGAAGAATAGTCGCGCCAAGGTTTTGTTTTTCCCATTGTGTAAAACAGGAAGCAGGCTGACAAACGCGCAAGTCACACAAGTTATTCGCCGGTCATCAGCGTCGGTTTTTGTATATACTATTATGTGCAGTACGTCAGGGAAGTTCAGTTAAAACCACAAACTTTTTACTATTTTTCTAAGGTACAGAGTACATCCAAATGATTATTGGTTCTTGAAGCCTACATGGGTCGCACTTAGGTGCTACCGTCCCATTTCCTCTGGCTACTTCACTTGTAGAGGGCAGAAAACTCGACAGGAAACGGAAACGGGAGTCACCTTCTTGCACAGTAGTATGTGAAATATTCAGTCTACCTCCTTTCGTTTTCCACCTGTACCATTTTTATTTTCGTTTTAGGGCAAATATGTCGAGTCGATGCTATACAGGAGGTACACACACACACACACACACACACCACTGTCTGTGGTGGGAAGATAGAGACCGTAGTAGACGCTGGTCGGAAGTGGAAATGTCAACCTCTCTATTTAACCTCTTTTCCTGCCTATGTGGTACATCGGCTCACACCCACGCAATAGCCAACAGGTAGAATACCTAACACAAATATACTGTAAATTTCTTTTCTATACAACAAGAACAAGAATCAATGCAGGCAGCAGAAAACCGATTGCTGGTTTACGGCTCGTAAAATCTTGTTGAATCGTCATTCAATCAGATAACCTACAGGGTAGGCCTATGTAGATTCATGTGTATTTCTACACAATGAGCTCGTTTCTACATAATCTGGCACAAAGTCCGTTTTCTAATGGAAAAAGACCTTTATCATCCAACCTTGTAAATGAGAACGAAACAATCGTGGAATCGATAAAGTAACTCCATCGTTCGATGGAACGCTTCGTAGAACTCTGCGACAGTCTGCCGTACGGCACGGCATTTCAATGGTTCGAAAGTTCCCATCAAAAAGGGAAGAAAAATGGTAGAATGGTCCGACGGTTCGGTCGTGTGATTTCCTTAGTGACCATTCGCACACTTAATGGTCGTGGAAGTTGTTGTTCAGAATGAAAGCGGCGACTTGACAAGAAAAGGGAAGAGACAAAATGGGAACAATATAAAGAAACATTTTTGTTCATAAAAGCAAATATATTGAAAACTGGAATGAAAAAAAAAAAGACACACACATACGTATACGTTTAAGGAAGGAGGAAAAAAGAAGAGCAGTGACCTATTTGGGAAAAGGGAAACGACGATTGTAACTTCACGAGAAAAGCAGCGGAAGTGGCCGAGTAGGTTCCAAACAGCTGGGACTAACCGCCTAATCAGCCGGCCATTCTATCATTTCAACTGGGAACAGCCTTGAGTAGCGTAGCCAACCGACTAGTACTATCTCACCTGTATACGCTTAATCTCTTTTCCAGCAAAGTTTTCCATTCAGTTTACGTCACCCTTTTACCTGTCCACGTATCGGAGCCATTTCTCTCTCTCTCTCAATTCTCGCCTTTCTCTCTACCTTAAATTAAGGAGTATTTCCTCTTTAGCCGGCAGTGGTGGAAGGACGGTGAGAGGATGCAGTCACAACCTGTAAGAATGCTGTATGAAAAGAAAATTCGGTGGGAAGAGAGAGGGGGGTGTGAGAAATGCATAGGTACTATGTCCAACAACTGTGGGGGAAAAGGAAGTTGGTCGACCGAACCTCGCTCACGACCCTTCGTAATCGTTCTCTTTTTCTGTAACGATTGGCTTCCGTTTTCTATGCCCTAGGTAGGCGTCGAGCCAACGCTCGTCCGACGGAAACGATCCGCCATTTTGTCTCATGAGCCAGTTGCGGCAGTAGCTTCTCTCTTTGACATTCGACAGGTATAAGTGACCTGCAATCTCTGTTCCGTCCGCCTTCATTATTGTTAAGACAATTGGGTATAGTCTTAGTTTTTCTTTGCCAACGAGTGCCAGCTATTTTTTTCGCTGTTTTCCTATCAAGTCCTCTTATTGATAGTCTAGTTATCTGCATGCACGGCATAAATTGAGCAGATTCCGCAGATTCAGACGAAGTTAGAAAAACAAAGCCACAATCCATACGGTTGAACTTCACTCTCTGTGATATTGAATTTAGAAACAAACTGCTGCTGCTAACAATAAGGTTTTAATCCAAAATTCAAAAAAAAAATAAAATAAATAATGGCTCATGATGGGCGAATCGTTTTAAAAACCAAACTATATCTAGGCTTATAGCCAATTAGCCATTTGTTGAATACTATTCCTTTTATTATTATTATTGTTATTATATTATATATTTTGTTCAAATCTTTTATGTTTGTCTTTTTTGGGTTCTCAGGATAAACCTAAATCGCATGGATGACCAAATCCTAGTTAGCCACTAGATTTGTAGTTGAAAACGTAAATGTTCTTAAATTTACTAGTATTTAATTGGAGGCGTTTTCGCAGCACCAATAAGCTCACCGACAAAAACTGCGTCACACCTACTACTAGCGCAATTGTAGTTGTGTTTTTACCCAATTTACCTTCGCCGTTTGCTGCCAAGGAAACTTGAAACATGTGCTCTCGCGCATTTGCAATTGTATCCCATTTTTCCCAACCTCTTGATCGGCTATTAGTAGATTTGGTTGGTTAAAAGCTCGGTAAAAAGAATATTAGCCAAAGAGACTAGAGGTGATCCAGCTGATGGTCACCTCAGCAACAGCCGTTTCAGTCTGAGGATTTTTGTCTATAACTTTCTCCAGGGGGTGTAAAACTCTTTAACGCGGTGTAGGTATACGAGATTCTAGAATCGCGAGTGATTTTTGAATCAAAAAGTGATTGATTTGTAATTCAAGAATCATAATTTTCATGCTAAAACCATGTAATTCCTACTGCAAACTGGGGATTTTGTGATTCTTTCAACAACAAAGAAATGATTCTTTGGCAAATGTACGAGATTCTTTCGATTTTTACACAACCCGTGTTTCTCCGTAAAACAGAGCTCGTTTAGCACCGTAAAACCACGTATGTAAATGTTACCTTCACATCATTGGTCTATAGTCCTTGTCAGCTTTCGAACTCAGGATAATTTCGGATAATTCTTGAATGTACTAATCGTTGCATTTGGGGCCCATCACAAGACCTGTTGCGAATTTTTAACCGGCTGTAATCGTTAGGCCTAGTTACTGTATAACAAATCATTCTCTACATCCCTTATTATACGGAATGGAAAATTTTGGTATAAAACCCGAAATTTTGGCATAAAATAATACTAGGTTGATATAATTTTGGCGATTAAGAGTGTTAGATGATTAAAAAATTTTCTTGGGGAATTTGAATAGAAAACTGACGATTAAAAGCGACCTAGGAAATATATGTGTGTCCAATTTGTTGTTTTCTTCTTGTTTTGCAACCACGTTGGTTAGTACAGAATGATCTAGTCATTTAAAAGCCCCGCCTGTTACCCCAATACTTATATTACCATGAATAGTAGGCTACATTATTGAACTAGCATGTAGAAGATAGTCATTGCCACCGTGCGTCGATTAGTAGGCAATTTATACAGTTAATGCACAATCTTTATCAACGTGCCAAATTTAATCTATAAAAAACTAGCCTAATGAGGATCAACATCTAGTAGCCGAATAATGTCCATGGCATCTATATAGTTTAGTTGAATAGAAATGTTTAGACATTTATCGGCAAATTCAAATTTGTGCTTAACATTTTGCTAAAATCTTACAAGTTTGGCGTAAGAATCAAACTCAAAACAAACAATAATCCTACCGTGGGTGTGGTATCCCTTTAAATGTTATATTATACCTAACCCACTAAGTTCTAAATCTGTAATTCCAGGAAAACAAATAAATAGTTTTAAAAATTGGTTTTTAGATCATTAGTGACAATATAGCTGTATACGTATAGTAGCCTAAGTGATATGTGATTATAACACAAGCAAACAGAACACATGAAAAACATCTGGTATAATAACCGGTAAACACTTTTAAAGCAACCAATTTAGCCAAAATTTATGTTATATTTTAACTTGGGGCTTTGTTTAGATGGCGAACAGAACAAATTAGTCAATTAGCAGGGTTTTTTTTTTTCTATAACTTGAATTGGAATGGTGTATCAGGTTAAACAATGTCTTTTTATCTTGTACAAATTCCGTGTTGAAAAAAAAATGAGCAGCAACTGTATTCAAACCAGAACGATTACAGAAGAATGGCGACCTAAGTATAGTTATATTCATTACCTAATTTGACTATGTGGAAATTATTTCCACGTTATAAAAATGCGATGGAGTTAGATGTGGTTTAGTTTTTAATATTGGTGACAACTTGAAAGACTATGTATACATTTCGAAAAGGCAGCTACTCTGCCAACGAATTTCAGACTCATGATAAAGTTTCTGCTTCTGATAACTTTTAAGGGAAAACCCAAATCGAGTTAAAATATTTCCAAAATACAGTATTTACGACATACTCGTATTTGCGTTTGCTTAAATGCTATTTGTGGATTTTTCTTCCGGGTTGTAACTGGCCAATGGAAAAGGCTGTTCACGGAAGAAGCCCATATCAAACGCAAAAGCGATAGAAAAAGAAGCGTCTCGTACGCAACACGCTGCACGAAAATGCGCACATTTTTGCCGATGAAAAAATTCCTGGAACGACGTAAACAGTAGTTCTCAATCACGTTGGACGCAACAAACGAGTTACTAATGCAATTTATATTTATGCATAGCCTACTCGAAAAGTAAAACCTGGAGCTTGGAAGTTCAAAAGTAAAGGCCCTTTTTACACAAGGGTCTAACTATGATGGACGTCAGCGCCACTAGACTTTGAAATTGGAACTACATAATGGTGCTACGTTCTGCCTAGTTTCCAGGGTTCTAATTTAAGTAAATTTCTCTAACGCCTCCGCCGTAGTTAAAGGGAGCCATATCTAACTGATATACTGTATTTCATGTTAGCTATTTACTGTGATGACACTTTAACAGTTAACGGCAGTCAGAATGAAGTTCGATACTAGTATATGCCATTAACCTTTACCAATAAAGCTGTATTCTAAATGAATGGCGTTTTGTTGTTTCTTCTTTCAAAGCAATTTTATCTTGTAAGCTTAAATGCATTTTTCTTATTAACAGAGCTTCATGTCTGAATTAAAAGTGCCAATGTCGGCGGCAAATTTTCAATGCGGTAAGGTTGTTACTTTTACTGTCAGAAGGGGGCACTTGGTAAATACCACCGAGTAAAAAGAAAAGAGCTATTGGTTGCTTCACTGCTAAAGTGCGGATAGGATAGGGAACCTTCAGGCTTTACGTTACCTATCGAGTAGGCCATGGTTTATGCAAGGAGAATCGGATTATAGGTACCTACTCGCCCATGATGTATATATTAACTACTATTTTGAGACCTAGATGGTGTTGTATTCTCAGTGTGGCCCACAGTTTCTAGTGGAAATTATTATAGATCCGCCATTCTTCTTGTTTTTCTAACCGGAATTACCGATACTCGATTCTCCCTAGCGACTTTCTAACTCGACGTAAAAAGTTTCCTTCTTTTTTGGTAAGTAATTTCTGTGGGTTTCAGCGTTCTTATCACCATCAACCAAATTGTTTGTTTACCTGTCTGAGGAACCCAAAGACGTGCTTGAATTGTTTTGAGGAGGGTCGCCATTTTTGCCTAGATTTGTGTTACTCTAAATTTTTTGTTGATATTTAATCGTTAGATCCTAGTCAATTCTTTTGCAGCTAACGCATTAATTTTTCTCAAATTTTTCAACTGTGGTTTTTGTTACGTCGTCGGAACAGTTGTGTTGCCATATATTCAGTGACAAGCCTTTCAGGTGACCTTACTTCAACACAAATCTCTGCCAGACATACAATTCCCTTATTACCCAAAACAAAATCAGTGTTGTATCACATTGTCATCTTATAAAGTGCCACTAATAGGAATTTTCCCTATGGACTTAACTTCAGTCATTTGAAAGTTTTTGTGAATTAAAAATTCAGTGAGAGACAGTAAAATATCCTTTTCTTTAGTTTCGTTAAATCATGAACGAGGAGAGTGTTATGTGCAATGCCTGAAAACTGCATAGAGTGTCTTAAAAGAATTTTCATCTACAGTGTGTCATGGGAACTGGAGTGATGCTGTGAACTTCAATGTATTCTCCTTAATAGAGGCTGTGACTGATCAACAGCCGAACTATGCCTACTGTGCCAAGGTAATATTAGGCAGCTTTGCCATATACCATGCTTAGTCTGAATTCATGTGTACCAATAATATCCACTTTCCAACCATTGTTTTGAGACTCTTGAAATCCAACCAACCCTCTTTTCAACAAATATTTTTTCACTGTTCAGTTAAGTAACCTTCAGTACAAATACTCAATATAGGGCAGGCAGTTTGAAGGACCCAGAGGTAGCAGACCTCTTTGACCATGACGACCCAGACCGGATATTCGAAGATCTCCGAGAGATCGGTCATGGAAGTTTTGGAGCTGTTTATTATGCCCGTCATGCTTTTACGAAGGAAATTGTGGCCATTAAAAAAATGTCCTATATGGGAAAACAATGCCATGAAAAATGGCAGGATATCCTCAAAGAAATTCGTTTCCTTCGACAGTTACGCCATCCCAATACAATTGAGTATAAAGGATGTTATCTCAGGGAACACACAGCCTGGGTCAGTATTTCTGATCAGAATAATCAGACATTTAGAGCTCGATATACTAATGTTATGCTTCTTGTACACAGTTGGTCATGGAGTACTGCCTTGGCTCAGCTTCCGATATAATTGAAGTACATAAGAGGCCATTACGTGAGGAGGAGATTGCTGGCATCTGTGACGGTGTTCTACGTGGTCTGGACTACCTGCACACTATGAATCGCATCCATCGCGACGTCAAGGCTGGCAATATTCTTCTGACTGAAATTGGAACTGTTAAGCTAGGTAGCCAATTCATCGATTTCGGGAAATATGCCGTCGATCTAGATGTTAAAAAAGTGTTTCATTCCATAGCTGATTTCGGATCGGCAAGTTTACATTGTCCGGCCAATAGTTTTGTCGGAACTCCATATTGGATGGCGCCAGAAGTTATCCTTGCAATGGACGAAGGACAGTACGATGGAAAAGTGGATGTCTGGTCATTGGGAATTACTTGCGTGGAATTAGGTACGTCTTTTAACGGTTAATGCATCAAATTACTTTCAATCATCATAGAATCATAATTTATCTTGTACAATATGAATGCCCGTTTCTATTTTCAGCTGAGAGAAAACCCCCTTATTTCAATATGAATGCCATGAGTGCCCTGTACCACATAGCGCAGAATGATAGCCCATCGCTATCGTCATCTACTTGGTCTGAAGTATTTCGTCATTTCGTCGACTCTTGTCTTCAAAAGAATCCATCTGACAGACCTACGGCTGGTCGTCTTTTACATGTTCGTATAGTTACCAATTGCCCAGAACGTTTGAACTGGTAATTAAGATTTTTCATTATTATGCAATAGCATCAATTTATTACACGTCCAAGACCTGGGACTGTAATAATTGACTTGATACATCGCACTAAAGCTGCTGTTCGTGATCTGGACAATTTAAACTATCGTAAAATGAAGAAAATATTGATGGTTGATTCTTGTGAAACGGAAAGCAATACTGGTGATGCAGAAGGTGGTCGATCGCGTGTACTTCTCGTCGTCTTTGTAGATACGAATACTTACGAAATTTGTCTTCTTTAGGCGAAGAAGAACAAGGTGGTGACAGCAGTAAAAGTAATTCAATAACGTCCGAACAGAGTATTCAATCAACCGGCATCAGCGCTAGTTCACAAAGTAGCTCTACGAGCAGCATCCCGCCACGCACAGCGGATCCGGAAAACAGCTCGATATATCCCATGTCGGTTCGAAATCGAACAAAGGTAAAGCTTTCGCTGCGCTAATAATTTATTTATTTTTCAATTTCATTAAAATCATTCCTTTTGCAAGCATTCATTTGTCCCATGAGCTTCAATATTTATTTTGTTTGTATGTTTCTTTTTATTTTGTGTGATTGTTCCCCCCAAAAAAGTCGCTGCACGCCAACAACTTGTCGGGTGTGAGCGACGGTCTATCACTTAGCACCAACGCAACCAACAGCCTGAATACCAATCACTTCGCTACCATTAGAACTACGTCGATCGTTTCAAAACAGCAAAAAGAGCACATGCAAGAAGAAATGCACGAGCAAATGTCTGGCTACAAACGCATGCGCCGAGAACACCAGAGTGCTCTGATCAAGGTAGTAAAGCAGTATTTATTTTGTTTCATTTTATTTTCCTTTTATTGTGTTTTGTAACTTGGATTCGAACTCTCCTCATTCATTTCCATTGTCGCCTTAACAGCTGGAAGAGAGATGTAGAGTAGAAATGGAGGGCCATAAGCAAATGTTAGACAAAGAGTACGAAACGTTACTAACATCATTCCGCAAGGAACTGGAAAAGCTTCATGTGAAACATCAGCAAGAACTTGAACGCAAGGTAGAAAATCGCTCAAAGCTCTCTTCGCGTTACCCGAATTAATGGTACACTTTCCCAACTTGAAGCTGAAGCAGAATTTATCTGGCGAGAAAAAGCTGACCAAAGAAATGAACGCGCGACATTTGCTCGAAAAGAAAAATTTTGAAATTCAGGTGCGTCGCGAATACAAGCAAACTAAAGAAAGGTGGAAGCAGGAACTCAGCAGCGATGAGAGCACAACAAAACGCCAACGAGATGCGGCCCTACAGTATGATTGTTTTTAAAGAGGGAAAAATTAACGAAGTTCTTGTGTTCAAAATTTTTTTAAAAAATGTGTCTCTAGGAATTACAAAGATTCCTTGAAGGCAATCGAAGCGCGTGAGGAAGAACGCTTGACGAAGAGCCAGAAGGACTATTTGGAATTAGAGGTGCGCAGATTACGGCGTGCAAAACTCCTGTCTTATCACCGATTAGAACGTGAGCTGTTGTGTGAAGAGCTCAATAGGAGGCAAGCTCAATTGGAGACGGCCCACGCCATGTTGCTTCGCCACCATGAGCTGACGCAAGAGCTGGAATATCGGCAGCAGCGTGCAGTTCACATGCTGCGAGAGGAACAGCTTAGGCGACAGCATCAGACGGAATTGTCCAATCAGCACGAGTACACCCAGCGTGCAGAGCGCGAACTACGCAAAAAACACGCCGTCGAATTGAAGCAACAGCCCAAAAGTTTGAAACAAAAAGAAATTTTAATCCGTAAGCAGTTCCGAGAGACGGTTAAAATTCAGACACGCCAATATAAAGCGCTCAAGGCCCAAGAGCTGGCCTCGACACCGCGAGACCAACAAAAAGGTGTGATCAAGAAACTGAAAGAAGATCAGCGACGCAAATTGACTCTTCTCGGTGAACAGTACGAGCGAAGTATCGCCGAAATGCTTCAAAAACAGTCGGTATGTATTTCTCTCTGCTTTTGCTTTTTGTCAATCTGCCATTTTGCCTAGTAGCCACTGTATGGCTTCAGAGTATTTGACGGGGCATCAGTTAACTGAAAAGAAAGAAGGGAAGAACAAATTACCGTTTTTAAGAAACCACGTCGGACATCTGCGATCGCAAATCGGTCCCATGTTTGTCCAATGCGTTCTCTTAGCTGATGTATAATCCTAATAGTGTGTTTGAGTGAAAAGGAAAGGGGAGGGGGGTGATGGCTTAAGAGGATCGGTATCGGCACATGGATAGTTGCGGAAATTTTGCATTTTCAGCAATTTCCAGTGACGAGAAGGCACATTCTACTATCTTAGCGCTTTCTCATTTTAGATTAGCGTAGTTACCTCATTAATTCGGGAAATTTTGATACCATCTTGATACTGGTACTCGTTCCCACTAAAGGAAACCTGTCAATCAGCCAATGTGAAGTCGCTTACAAGTTGTACCGGTAAAATGTTGACTTGATCACGTTACGAGGCAATTGTATCTGCATTATAGAACATAGTCTAGATTTCCATTGGCTTCCAAAGTCTATCTCGCTGCCCACGTAAACCTGCGGCAAGCGGTCAGCACAAAATATTTTGGCGCAATGTTATCGCGTTTACTTCTACCCGATTAGAAACTTGCCCTTTTTACGAATCTCAAATCCATGGCCCATTGACAATGATATAGATACAGTATCTTTCTTTGTGTGGTATTTTGGCTTTCTGTGGGAATAGGATGAGTTTTCACTAAATAAATTTAATAATTCTGGTAAGGCACTACGTTGAGGTATTAAAGCCATGAGATATTGTCGCCCAGTCCGATTTATCCGGTTTATAGGCTACTGTTTGGCCGCACGAGTCGGACCCGGACTGCTTTTCCAATTCTTAGATCGGCCACGTAGTTTAAGACACTTTTTCTTTGCGATCCGCAAATGAAATTCCGTTCTATAAAATGGTACGTTAGCTGTCTGAGGCAGACAAGGTAGATTTGCGTTGAAGCCTAACCATTAAGCCAAAGGCTGGTCGGTAAATGTTCGTGTTGAATAATAGCAAAGGGTTGTAAGATAGATTTTGTTGTACAAGCAATAAAAACGCTTACTGCAAATTGTACTTGCCAGGTCATGTTTCACTGTAGATGTTAACCTTCCTTTGCATTTGTTTAAATCTAGATACGCCTAGACGAATCGCAAGAAGTGGAAGCGCAAGTGATGCGGGATAAGCTGCAACGAGAATTGGAAATTCTTATGGCTTACCAGTCAAAGAGTAAAATGACAGCCGAAGCACAGCGCAATAGGGAGAGAGCGGAATTGGAAGAAAGGGTGTCGGTGCGCCGTGCCCTACTGGAACAAAAGGTGAGCGTCTTCAAATAAAAAATTAATAAATTTAGGTCTTTCCCCACGTCTTATCTGCACTAAAAAAAAAATCTACCGCATCTGGTTTCCCCTACATCGTAGCAGCTATTAGCTTTGAAACTGCTCCAGTTTAGTATATTGATAATTATAATTTTCAAAATACCGCTAGATGGAAGAAGAAACGCGAGAATTCTTACGTGAACGCTCCGACCGGATCCGTCTGCTTCACGAAAATCAGGCCAAAGAATTAGAACGTTTTGACGACGAATCCGTGAGACTCGGCTTCAGGTTTTCACATTTTTCTTTCTGTTTTGTTTTGTGTGTTTGTTTTGCGTTAACGACTGTATTTTTGAATGTGAATGAAATGACTACAATGCAGTGCACTAGCCATTGCTGAACCTCCCCGCGAAACGTATGGAGACGAAGACTCTGACAGCATCACGGGAAGTACGCTTAGCCTGAATCGTCCAGGTAAACGCATTTGCTATCTTAGCATAAATTGCCGTTTGTTTCTCATCATTGATTTGAATTCAAAGGGGTACCGAACCACCACGGTGCAAATCACTCAGTGGCAACCACCTCAGCATCATCATCGTCACAATCTTCCTCGTTCACTCCATCATCCAATTCGGTTTCTTCCAACTACGCCTGCACTGGACGACCATGAATTGTGTGGCCATCCACTTAGGTGTTAGCCGACCTCTCACCCTTGTATAGTATTTACTTTCAGCACCTCCGCACGCCATCATCAAAGTGGCACGGGAATGATGGTCGAATCGATCCCTGGCATTAAAAGCAGGACACAAGCATGCAGGCTTGCCTCCCAACAGATTGATTGATATATAGCCATTAGGTTATGGAGAGGTGAAAGGAGGTGGTGGGCAATTAGTCAACACCCTCCTCCGAATCCATCTCGGACGAACCTGCTTTTTTTTATTTGTAATTATCCCTATGTTCAACAGGCCATAAATCCGCATGATCCTTGAAAAACAAGACAAAGAAATAGTAACAGCAACTACAAAAGAAAATGGATAAAAAGAAAAAAAAAAAGAACAAACAAAAACAAAACCAAAAAGGAAAAAAAAAAAAAAAAGTACATACACCAGAAGATAGACTGCTAATCCATCTTGACAGTAGAACCCCATTCTCTTTCGGTTTCATCGTCCGAGAATAGGATGGCCTGGCCGATATGGTAAAGCCTCTCCAATTAGCTTATGCACCATTGCTTTTCCACCCGAAAACTTTTCGTTGCCCTAAGGCTAAACCTATTGAGGCCCTTGGATTTATTTTTAATTTTTTTTTTCTTCTTTTCTTCTTTTCTTTCCCTTTTCTTTGGGGAGGATCCATGCAAGTGGGTATGCTAGACATTAATTTGACTCGTGGTACATATCACATTCGAACTTCAGCCGTACTGTTCACGAATCTAACGACACGTTTCCCTGCTTTGTAGCAATTTGCCTGTAAAAATTGGTTTTGAAAGTCCAGTAGCAAAAAGCGTCGCGACCTATGACTAGTTGGCCACGAGTCCTGCTACTGCAACAAACAACAAAAGAAGGCGGTCTCGTGCATCTTAGATCTAAAGTGATGTTTCTTCTACCCTAATCGTATTGCATTTGATTATCGCATAGTTGACTTTGTCATAAACATGCCAATACTTTACCTTTTCGTTGAAACCCCAAACATCCAATTACCATAGGACGATTGAAATTTAGCATCTTTCAATTTCTCCCCTGTTGTTCAGGGTACTCCCAAACAGCCAGAGCTAACTATTAGTCATCCATCGATGCTTAAGTTAACTTGATCCATCTCTCTTATTCATTTTGCTTTTTTCTAACTATAGCAATTAATTTGTCCAGTTGATACAGTAGATGCGTGATTCCGTGTATATATATCTTGTCGGCGAACAAAAGAAAGTTTCGGACACGTTACACGCTTGCAACTGGGGAAAACAGTGGGATGAAAGTGGTCTAGCAATTAATGAAAACAAACAAACAAACGAAAACAGTATCTGTGAGCACGTTTTACATCAAATGAGTGAATTGTATTTCAACAAAGGCAAAATCTTAAACATATTTAGCCCCTTTGTGGAATAATAGTTCTTCCTTATGCCAACGTTTCCCCACGACTGTGTAATAGCCACCTCACCCCCTAGCTATTCCTCTTCAGTGCTTTTCGTTTAAAAAGTTGCCTACTTCTTCGACGTCTTCGATGACTTTGAATATCGGCTCACATAACGTGCAAATTGTTCGTCTCAAAAATAGGGTCAAGAGGAGACAAGAGTGTAGAATTTCTCGTCAATGAAATATTTGGACAGTTGTATGAGTTTCCCCTTTTCCGACGTATTCCGTGTATTTTTTTTTTTTTTATTCTTTCTTTATTATTATTATTATTATTTTCTTCCCATGCCCGACTCCTTATCTCTGCCACGATTTCTCTCCTGGAATTGTTCCATTTTAGATTTTTTTTTCTTTATTTTAATCCTTTGCCAGAGGAGGGCGGGGTTATTTTGGAATATCTCTCCCGACCTATAGGGTATCCAAAACCTAAGTTCTACATAGGCCCTCTTGATCATGTCTGTTACAACAAACGCAAAGGATGAGTGTTGCAGAAACATATTCTAATACAATACACTTGTCAAATTTTATTTGGAAGCTTTTAGTTTAGTGCGTCAGAGTGTCGTTCAAATAAAATGTGCATGTCTGAAACGGTCTGCAGAAAGCAATGGGTAATATAAAGTGATCTTGCATCTCATTTTAGTGTCGTCTGTTCTTCAAACAAAAAAAAGACGCGATCAAACTGAAATGTTACCTTAGACTAATTTTATTTTTTTTTTTGAAGTGTATTAATACTATTGTCTGGAAATACCTCTAAATGACTAATCGGACAGTTTATTTTGTATTTTTTCACATTTTTTGTATTTTTTTAAATTTTTTTAGATTTTTTCATATTTTTATGACCTCAGAATCAATGGCAAAACTGTCCCAACAAATGTTACAAACTGTAATTTTGGTAACAGACACATGGTATGAACGACAATGGTATGACTGTCCAAATAGCTGAGGATCGTACAGATCTATTGTGATTTTTTGCTTAACCAATCATTCTTCGCTAACGTAATACTTATCTCAGTAAAACGTGCGGAGTGGGAAAAGAGACGAACAAGGGATGCATTGCATACGGTCAACATCATGCAATCCATAATGTACATTTAACCAAAATGTATTGTGTGGCTAACAATAGAGAGTAGAATCTACTGAGTAGGCCTACAGCTACCAAACATTACGAACCATTAATTTGTAATGAAATACCTAGGCTTTCGTCGTCTACCTATCAGCCACATTAACGAAAACTTACGCAGGTCATGATTCACAGCATTATATTCTGCGTTTTAGTTATTTCAGACACACGTCATTAAAAAGAGAATTAAATAAGGTGGGCGCATAAATTCTACTGACAAATTGATGTAAAATCCTTTTTTCCATGTGCGGTTGGATAGGATTTTGACGAATTGTCCTAGGCTACTTAATTTTGGAGGAAAACGTGGAAGACCTTCTTCCTGCTTAGGCAAACGAATGCCCGGGTTCATTGTAAAATAAGGGATCAGTGTGAAATTCGATCTCGTCTTTGATCAATGTCAAGTCGTATAAAATTTGTTCTATGAAATTGAGTTTGCTAACAGCAATTTGATTGATGATGGATTGTTTCGGGCAAATGGGCGAAACGCTGCAAACTTCAGCACTTGCCAGTAGTTTGTTCTCTATTTCAATGCTCATCGAGTCAGTAGCTCGACCTATGTCGGATGAAACAGAAGCATCCGTTTCACCCCGAGTTTGCCCTCTACCATCGCCCATGGCTGCCGCAGCCAATGCTCTCCATCTTTCTTTGTTGCTCTGTACTGGTAGATTGATCTGTTCGATGCTAGGAACTCGCTCCAACTCGTCTTTTTTTCCGAAAAGAGTTTTGGTAGGTTTAACAGCCCGTAGATTAGAACCACCTACGTTCGTAAGAGTTCTCGCTATTGGGTGAAACGACAAGTGCGCTGCTAAGTTTACAATTGCCAAGTAAGTATGGCCGTGTTGTTTGAACGATTCTACCATCGTACAAGTCTGCCACTGTGCATTGCGTGCCGTCTTGTTGCTATCCGTTGATTCGCGTGAATGCGTAACTCGTTGACTGTCGGCAGCATTCGTTCCAACTAGGGTCCGCATCACAGCCTCCTGTATATTTTTTTTCAAAAGGCTTTAGGCTTGATTTAAGTTGTAAGTCATGCGGAGTACAATTATCGTGTGGTGAAAATAAAATGTTACCATTGGATGTCCCTTTCTAAACGTTGATTTGGTTGCGCTGGTTAATATTTCATGGTAGTCAGTAACCGTGTTTTGCCATGTTTGGTTTAACTCTTGAAATTTACTGACCACTCTGTCAAAGCCTTCCACGTCCGATATAGTGTTCTACGAAGATACAGTTTCATTCAGGAAGGAATAAACAAGAAAACTAGTTGATGTCTAGGGTAGTTCCCCATATGCGTAAGAACTCCTTTCTGACCTGGTAGTTTTGCAAGAACTCCAGCTTGGTCATTAACTGGGTTAGGTCGCCTTCAAGCTGCTGCATCTGAAAAAACATGGCTTAATAAAACTATAATCTGCAGAAGCTGTTTTCTAAAATTGTGTTATGTACCTGGAGTAGGTGAAGGTGTTGCTCCTCGCTCAGTTTTCGACATTCTTCTTCGTCATTTTCCAGAGCCGATAAAACAGATTCACGAATTTTCAAGTTTGTCTAACGGAATTTCGAAAGTTAAACTGCTATATAAATGAAAGCATAATTGATAGACTCCTTCGACTCAACCTGAAAAAGCTGCAAGCTTTGTAGCTCTTCGTACTCAAGTTGTTCTCTCTTTTCTGCTATTGCTGTTCGTTTTTCAAATGAGGTCACTTCTTCTCGTAATAGCTGTTTCTTACTTTTTGCCAATTTTTGCTCCAGCTCTGTCACCGCTTCTCGTCGATCCTATCATTATTCTGCGTGCAATCAGTTTTTTAAGTAAAAAAAAAAATCCATCACTTACAATTACGCGCATAGCAGTGACGGCATTCGAACGGTGTTTATTCCGAGAAGGTCGGCTTAGGTCCAAACAGGAAAAGCATTTTTTTAAATGTGTATTTTTTTTAAATATCAAATATTTAAAAAATACTTATGTTTAACATACTGCTTACATTAGTTCACTTTGAAGTTCCATTGTAAATGTCTGGCAACCAAAAGCAAGCCGAAGCACAAAAATGTTATAAATTGATTGTTGAATTTCACTATGACAACGGAGACCGAGCGGTATTGCCGAGGCCAGCGCGCTATCTGGCACAACAGTTGAAACTTACCATTATTACATGGTTTTGTTTCCGCTAGAGTCTACTTTACTCCCGACTGTTAAGACTTAAGTTTTCGATCAAAGCTTTTTTTTTTCATATCTGAATCGACCTAGCGTGTCTCTAGTGACAGTTCTTCAATTGATTTTCAAAAAAGTTCTTCAAATAAAAATTTAAAATGATCTGATGGAAGTGCAACCAAGTGCCTTCAGAGGCGTGAATGGTTTTGAAAAATTATTATTTTTCCGTGCTTTTCCTGTGCCCTGCATGTTGAAAAGCGTTTAATCGAAATTTTTTAGGAGATACTTCAGTTTGGTCGTGCACATGAAACTTAATGGATGGATATATTATCTTACCTTCTCCAATGTCAGCATATGCTAGCATATGCTGCTGTAGAAAGGCATCACGTAGTGCCTGAAAATGTTACAGGACGAATTAAGACAATAACACGTTCACATCATTTCCAAATCCGAGCCACTATACTAGTTTTCTGAGGCATATAAAAACAAATAATGACGACTCTTCTGGAATGCATCTCGTATCGTTCCTTTGAACTAGGCTAATTTGTTTCTTCAAAAAAAGAGAAGAGTATACCGGGGGGTTGTTGACTCGTCATTTGGGTGAACGAATTTTAAAATAAAAATTGAGACGCTTGCTGCAGACTGTAATGAGCTATAAATATATCCATAACGATAGCAAAATGTCCAGTAACATTTGGTAAAAATTGAAACGTGAGAAAATAGGAATAAAATAGCTCAATGAATGGAGCTTTAAAGTTATCAGCAAATCTGATATCGCCACGGTCTCCAGATCATTGTTCCATGTGAGCTTCGAGGGTTAAGCTTTGTTGAGAAACAGAAATAGATATGTCCGCGGTTTAACTTGTGATGGCTATTCTACACATTCTTATTAGTATTTATCTATTTAAGACAAAAGAAATTGTAATAATATATTTTAAAAAATGTCAACTACAGTGTTGACTGTATGGGGCAGATACGTTTCCGGCTATGTATCAATTTGGTTATACTATGCCCGACGATACATTGCTATACTATAACATGTATCCCGTACGTATCCACCTCAATATGAGAGTAAACAGAACCCTTATATACCATGAATCTAGTGTGGAAACATCGTTCACAAAGCCTTGATGCAGTTTCCCATTTAATTTTAATGGATTTCATTTACCCAATGTCATAAATGAACATTACGGAATATTCAATAACGCGTACGATCGATTCTGTCTGTAAAAAAAATAACTGTGTAGTATTAATGTAGAAAAAACATAAAAAATTATTTAGGCGTGTTCTGGCTATCCCACGTCGAGCACGGTACTAGCCGATACTATCATACCACTAACTGCAAAAAGGCTTAGCCATTGGGGTAAATTTTCAGTTTCAGTATTTCACCAATAGGACATGAAATGTCTTTTTAAAATCTATAATTGTATAGGCGCTCATGTAACCCACTGGTTCGCTTCGTTGTCAGGCCTTCTATGTCCAAATGGTCTCTGTCACCAAGTCCTTTTTTCATGAGTATGCACACGCAGCTATTATATTTGTTATCTCATTACTACAGAACAGGTTTAACTGCTAAATAAAAAATTCTAAATTCAAGTGAAACGTGGCAAATCTGATTGGTGAAATTTATTCCTGCTGAATATTCCGTTACCGAAAAGTAAGAATAACAACAATTTCAAAAACCTGAACCATACAGTGGAGAAAAAGGAGGAATATAGGGGGCTTAAATGGCATTTAAGATAATGACAGACATTTTAATGCTATATCAGTTTGCATATCGTGAAATATTACTTAAGTCAATTTTACTAATTTGATAAGATGTTTTACGGGCAGTCCAAGTTTGAGGCGCAAAATGTTATGTCGTAGGGATTTCGTAATTCAATTGTAGGAAACGTCGGCTCCTCACTGACATGAATTGGACGAGAACCGACAATATCACCCAGTTCTCGAGAGTTGAAAGTTGCAACCCGTTTACGCTCATCACTAAACCGGGGAAGGAACTTTTCAAAGAAGCTGATCATCTCTCCCGGTTTAACGTCACTAACGAATTTTTTAAAAGTTCGAATATCAGTAAAATGTTTCCATTATGATGCATGTCGTTAGTTATGATCACTCACTGGTATTTGACTGTTTGGGCACGAACCAGACCCGATCCTTCAAATGTGAAGTCACACTCCGTCAGGGTAACTGGCACTGGATTCATGAACGAGAAAGTAGCGAAGCATTCCTGGCCTATCTGGGGATTTCCTCGCACCTGGTAAACGGAGGTTATTTTTAGCATTGAAATTATTTTCTTCCTGAAACAAATAATTGTTTGGGCTTATGTAGTTACCTGAATATCCAATTTTGGTTTATCCAGCTGGAAGTCGTCTTCTGCGCTCTACGATTGCTTAGTCTCTTGCACTGAAGCCATGGCGAACACCTTAATGTGACCGTAATTGACAATTCTGCCACGGTATTCCTCCCAGCTCATATGGAGTTGCAGAGTTTCTCCTATTTGAATTGAAAAACAATAGCTTAAGATACTGGGCTTTCCAAACATTAGAAAAAAAGAACAAAACACTGACGGTTTCCCGGTTGAAGGACAAACTAGCGATCGCTGCGTCCAATACGGCGGGCAGCGACTCCTGTGTAATAGACGGAATGGGCACATAGGTATGTCATGATGGTTCTCGTTTCTTGTGAACGGTTCTGTGAAGTGGCATTGACACCGAATTTTGAAATACCGAGTTGAACAGACTAATCAAATGTTTAGAATACCTGAATTAGCATGCAACTTTTTCTTGCTCAACCAAGTCGAATTGAACGTCTTCATAGGAAGTTCGGAAATCAAAAATGAACTGGGCCCGTTCTAAACTCCAAGCTGAGCTCATTGCTGTCATACGATAAGCAGGTGTGTACCCTGAATCAGCTGGATAGCGTGATTCATCGTAGCAGGGTTTGCGGGTGATGTTCACCGCACTTAGTTGCCCAGCCAAAAATCTGAGACAATTAATTGTACAAGTTTACAATGAATCGCATACTAGTATAGTTAATGATATATTAGCCTGATTTTATCATACTAGCTTGTATTAAGTATGATCATAAAGTAACAATATGCAATTTAATACATGCTAATAAAACAGAAGCAATTAATTATGCTAGTTTTCAATAAATCGCATACTATCAAAATTAATTATTTGTTACTTTACGAACTGGTAATAAAATGTGATATAAAAGTAATATTATGCAGTTTGATACAAGGCGGAGGCAATTATTGCTTAATGTATATATTATTAGAAGTCAATTATTATGAGTTATATTATAGTTTTCAATAGATCGTGCTTCACACCGATTAAACAAAAGTTAACATAGTGCATTGATGTGATTAGTGCGTAAAATTTTGGAAAATTATTATATGACTGTTAAAAAGGATATAATTCTTTCGGGGTTAGCACCCCAGGAATAATGGGAAAAAGCTAAATTTTTACATTTTCCCAAATTTTCGGGGGTGTTTATACCATTCATTATATTATCAAATAATAAACTATAATTTTTTTGGACTTGTGAACGCCTGAACCGAATAAACGAGAATATACCCCGAATATTTTATGGACTTGGAAAGTTGGGAAGAACCAATTTTTCAGGGTATTTTTATTTAGTTTAGCCACTTCAATTCCAAGTATCCGCATAAATACGAAAGTTTAACTTTATAATGTCGATTTATCTGTTTCAAATTATTATGTTAATTCAATTAAGTTAAGTTATCATTATAAATTTCACAAAATCAATTTTTATGAATCGTTGATGTTCGAAAACCAAATTCTATCACGTAAAATCAAATGTTTCCAAATATTAAAAAAATCTCCAAAATTTTTCTATCACCTAACGCACTTGAATCAAATTTGGGTAGATATTTCTTGAGTCAATTACCATTGAAGGTGGCACAGTTGGTAGCACGTTCGGCTACCGATATATAGTTCCGTAGTTCGAAACGCATTGAGTACAATTCTTTCATGTTTCAATTTATTATTTTACTTATGCTAGTATACCACAAGTGGGACATAATTCATTATTCTTTTTATCTAAAAATTATATTTTAGACTTAAGTATGATTCAATACATAATTTATATCGTCCTAAAGTGTCCCAATATAAACATGTATTAAAACATGCATTTAATTGTGTCGGATTTTTGGCTGGGTGACGCACTGATGTTCCTGGATACTGGATCATGTTCCTTTCTCTTTCCCTATCTCTTCTTTCCAGATACGGCGAAGTCATCCCTTGGCCTTTGAAAATGCACCGTTAATTAAATTGTCAAAGAAAAAAGAAAAAAATCCTGTAGGAAATTACTAAAGAGGAAATTGAAAAGTCCATCAGATAGTCTTTGGTTGCGAGACGTGTTATCTAGAGTCTTGTAAATGCCAGTGATATCTTCTACGCTAGCATCGCTGACATCATTATCGGCTCCCGGTCGCTTGGTCAAAATCAATCACCCAACCCTATTATCAGCTACTGATTTTACTTGCATAAATAAAATTTTGAAGTACTTGTTTACTCATATTTGTTTACAGGGATCTTCTTAAATCCTCAATGAGACATTTTGTCTTGTTGGAAGTGAGGGAGTTCAGCGTTGATTTCAGCAAAAAGCTGACATCAAATAGCTGGCCCATTCCCCAAATGCTAATGGTTTCATTGGATTCTTTCAATGTCCTTATCTTTTTGTAATACAATAAAAAAATGAAGAAAAATAAAAAAAAAAACTAGTTTTCATGCCTGATTGAATTCAAATGACACACATAACTTTACTGCAAATAATACCTTTGCATGTGGACAACCCAAGCGTTCATTTAAGAAGACCAAGAAGACCATCAGAACTTTATCGTAGATAAACTACTGAAGGTTTTATGTCTGTGGTTGCACAGCTTTTGAAGATTTAAGGCTGAAAATTATTCAAAAGTCAGGTAAAAACTAGTAATTGACACATTTGAAGAATATGTCAGCACATACTGCTAATTTTCTTATAGAAAACTTTATAAAAAATAAAGTGTCTACAAGGTAGCAGGTCGAAAACATTCCAAATGATGATGTTTTGAGCCCTTGTAACGATTGGCATAAGGAAACAAATGATTAATGAGTAGTAGCCAATTCTACTGTTCACACAAAGATGAATGAGGTTGATTTATACATCCACTCCTAAAAGGCATAGCAGTTGACATCACTAAACGTATGGGTACCCTAAGACATTTTTTTACAGTGTGTGTAAGTTTTCTGAATTACACTCCCAATACAATACTCACTTTAACGGTGTGGAACACTGTATTTAGCTCCTCCCAAGAAGCGAAAGCAGCGCCATCGCCCGCATACGGGAGAATACCCGTCACCACCTCAGAACTCTTTTAGCTCCTTCTGAGTGACGACATTAAAATGTCTGCTGCTTCGTTTGAATCTAGCTCTTCAGTTCTACGCCAACGTGCTCTTTTTTCTTCGGCGAATCCTCCTCGTGGGAATTCACCTATCGATTCGCGAGTATCTGTTCCTGATCATGATATTTTATCTATTTTGCCTAATAGTGTTCGTGGCAACTCACGCGATCGAGATAGTCGTCCACGTGATGGCCATGCTCGTAACATCTCAACTCAGCGCGATCGGGATAATCTTCCTCGTGATAGCCATGCTCGTAGCAACTCAACTCAGCGCGATCGAGGCAATCGTCCACGTGGTAGCCCGTCCCGATCACGATCTCGTTCCATCCCGCGTTCGCGTACACGCTCAGCTTCCAGGATTCGGTCTCGCAGCCGTTCGCCAAACGTGGTTGCTGCCAATGAAAAAACGTTTAACATTTCTGCTTCTAAATCCCGTCAGGTTCGTAAGTGGCTAGTTCAAGGCTTACCTAACAGCGAGGCCAAGGCATTGCGCTTGAACTTCAAGCCAGTCTTCGACAGTTCGTTTGATTTATTTTGCCCTAAGCTGGATGAGTCCATGGAAAGAAAGTGACTGAGAGCCATGAACCTGCCTAAATTGAAAGACTTTCAAGAGACTATGTTGAAGTCAATTCAATATCAGATGATAGACTCAATGCGGCCAATGCTGCATGCCTGGAACCAGATGAGAGCGGACGATCCGTTATTGAACAGTGTAGAATCATCTCTCCGTTTAATGGGCTCTGCGTTTGCAAATGTTTCCAAATTGCTACGTGAAAATGTGATTCGCCATGTGGCGCCGTCCATGAAACCATTGCTGAAGGACCCACGGGCATTCTCTTCTCGTGAGTGTGAGCGTTTGTTTGGCTCTAAATTCATTGACGTCATGGTAAAAGAAGTTGATGACGACGCCAAGTTGGCGAAAATCGGACGCGATGGCGGTCCCTCGCACAGCCAGAATGGTGGCAATTCCAATCGGCGCAATGGCGGCCGCAATCAAAGCTCGTACGTCAGCCGTGATAACCAGAGTAGTGGTTTCAACAAAGGCGGGAAGAGGGACAAGGGGAACCCCTACTTCAGGCAGACGGCCCAGGGCGCCAACAACAGGTATGTCTGTTCTCATGGTTTCACACCCCCTATTTTTCTGAAAATGTCTCCCGTTCAGTCACATGTTGGGGGTCGTTTGAGCAAATTCACAGACGCATGGCTCTCTCTCTCTCTTTCTGATGATCAATGGATCTTGCCTACAGTCAATCACGGTTATGCCATTGACTTTTGTTCTTTTTTTTTTCTTGTTCGGTGGCCAAACCTTTTCTTGGTCTTTTTCGCGTGTGTGTGTATCTTTGGCGCAGCCCCTCTACTGTCTCGTTCGCTTTGAAGGTTTTTTTGGTCGTTGTGGACAAATGAAAGCCATAGGACATTGGCCGTGATGAAAGGCAACTGGAATCTGGTGAAGACAGCTGGATCGTTTTATTATTGACTCGGAGAAAAGTCAGACAAACAGCGTGTGTTTTTGTAAAAAAGAAAGGAAAAAAAAAAAAAAAAATGGGTTTAGATCACAATTGGTTGTTTGCCCGTTGGCTTGTTGTGGTGGTCATGGTAGCGATTCCTACGGCAGTTGAAACTTTTTGCCCGTCCATGTGCCAATGCGACGACAGTCTACTAGAGACCAGCGGTTCTGGCTCGAAACTCGATTCTGTGCCCATCTTGTTGAATCCTTCGTTGCGCTCGTTACACTTGGCCCACAACCGCATCGCTTCTCTTAGACAATCTGTCAGTTTTTACGGCGAATTGCGCCGTTTGGATCTCAGCCACAATGGTCTCCATTCGTTGGGTTTGCTCCATTTCCAGCCGCTTGGCCAGCTCGAATGGCTCAATGATTCCAACAATTTTTGGTCTCTTCCTTGGAAATGGAATCGTTTGCCGGACTCGCATCGCTCACCGTCCTCGATCTCAGCGCTAATCGGCTCACTCGACTGACGGATGACCTGTTCGCCGAACTACCTTCGATTGTCACGCTCATCCTCAGTGGCAATAAAATTCAAACGGTGGTCAGCGGAGCGTTCGATTCGCCCCGCAAACTGCACACGCTGCGTCTCGAAGACAATAATTTGGGTAACGTCCCTACGGCCGCTCTAGTCCCCCTGGCCGCTGGTTTGCGATCGTTGTATCTCGGCAAAAAAATCTGATCGAGACGTTGGAAGACGGAGCGTTCCATCATCTTGCCCGTTTACGGCTGTTGGCCCTTAACGACAACGCCATTGACCGCGTCGATCCTCTGGCCTTCGACTCGCTCGTTTCGCTCGATGCGCTGGATCTCAGTAACAATTGATTGGATGGACCCATTGAGGCTTTTACGACCGTTTCGCCGTTGACCCATCTGGATTTGTCTGGTAATATGTGGCGCCTATTGCCGGCCAACTTCTTGTCCGGCCTGCCGCGTCTCCAGACGCTCAACGTTTCTTATATGGAATACTTGCGGTCGGTTGATCCGGCCGTTTTTTCACAAGACGCGGCCCGCCATCACCAATGGATCTGTCGTTACGATCTCCACCTCACCTAAAGTCTTAATTTATTTGGACTCCTTGCCCAATAATTCCGATCTCGGTGCCGCTGTCTTATCTAAAAAGTTAGCCACTTTATTGGCTCTGGCCACTATCTCTCGTGTATCTGAAATTATGTCTATTTCCTTTCATTCATTAAGATTTTCCCCAACAGCAGCCAGTTTCTCTCTCACCCGACCGAAGAAAGCGCAGCCGCAGTGCTGCTGCCTCTAAAGCCGTAAAGCAAGGTATCCCGGTGGATACCGTCCTTAAAACAGCTAACTGGTCGAGAGAATCGACTTTTCAAAAATTTTATCATCGCGAGTTAGTTGGTACCACGGTAACGGAAGCAGTATTATCTCAAATAAGTTCCGAGTGATTGATCTTTAAAGTCACCGTTAAAGTGAGTATTGTATTGGGAGTGTAATTGTTAATTGTACTCAATTAGCTCCACCTTAACTGGGTGTGGACACGATGTATTACAGCCATTTGACGCAACACAAAAACAAAAGAAAAACGGATTGTCTTCTTCGGGCGATAACGCCCCTTGCCACCTCAGACGCTTTTCGGCTTTGACGCAACGCAGTCATGGCTGGTTCTAGCCCAAGTTCAAGTCCTAGTTCCAGTTCCAGTTCAAATTCATCAAGAGATTCTCGTCGAAACAATCGCGATCGTGATCGAGCAAATCGCAACCGTGAAAGAAGAGACATCAACCAGGAAGATCAAGATATCCTAGACCGGGCACGTGAGCAAGAACTGCGAGACCGTGAACTACAGGCCCAACGAGAGCGTGAGCAGCAAGATGAAGACCGACGGAGGCGAGGAGAACAGCCGCAAGAAGGCGATGCAGGTGGTGCTGGTGGCGCGGGAGGTGCTGGTGGTATCGGCGTTCCTGAACCCCCAAGAGAGAACCTGCCACGAAAATTTGCAGTCCCCAGAAGACGCATGCGGGTCGTCAGAGACTGGATGACTTCAACCCTGAGTCCTTCGGAAGCCAAGCAGCTACGGGAGAGTTTTTTGCCCAGTTTTTCTGACACTGATTTTGATTTAAAATGTCCTCAGGTGGATTCCTCTCTTGCCCGTCGTTTCAAAGATCTCAAGTGCCCCGAAATGGTGAAGGCGGAGGCTACTGAAAAAACCCTGAAAGCTGAACAGTATAAGGTCCTAGATGTCGCTCGCCCTCTTCTTTATCTGAAAGAGCAGATGGCCGAAGGAGAACTTCAAAACTCGCCCATGGCGGAGGCTGTCGATGTCGCCCTGCGTTTGTGGGGCCACACTTTCCATGGAATCACGGCCAACCGCCGCGAAAATTTATTGAAGGTGTCCGATCCGAAGTTCGTCTCCTTGTTAAAGGAACCGAAACGTTTTAAGGCTAAACAGTGTGGAGCCCTGTTCGGCAGTCACTTCATTAAGGAGATGGTTAGAGAGGCGACTAACGACCAGAAATTGAGGAACATCGGACGCCCGGCAGGCCAATCATCGAGCTTCAAAAGTCGCTATCCACCCACCAGCTATAATCCTAGAAATTCCGCAAGCGGCTATCATCGTAACGGCTTCAATGGTGGCAACCGAGGCGGCAACTTCGGTGGTTCCAACAACTCGAATGGAGGCTATAGGAACAACAAGCAGAAATCGAGCCAAAGGTATGTGCCAATTTTATCGGCGCCTAAACAAGCCGCGTGTTCTCCCCCGGTTGGGGGTAGGTTAAAATTTTTCGTAGATTTCTGGCACTCGATTTCGAATGATCCGTGGATCATTCAGAGTGTAAGCGAGGGCGTCCAAATTGATTTCGTGTCCCCCTGTTTCAAACACACCCCCAGGGTAATATGCAGATGGGCAAAGATCAGTTAGAAATCTGTGATCAGGAAGTAAAATCTCTTTTGGAAAAGGGGGCCATCGAACCGATCGAACCAGAAGGGGGTTTTATCAGTGGTGTATTTGTGATCCCGAAACGTACAGGAGGTTTCAGGCCCATCGTAAATTTAAAAGCGCTCAACAAGTTTGTTAGGCCCGTTCACTTTAAAATGGAAGGTATTCCCCTCCTCCAAGAGCTGATCCGCCCAGGTGATTTCTTTACTAAAATTGATCTGAAAGATGCGTATCTAACCCTCCCCCTGCGCAAGGAGGATCGGAAGTTTGTAAAAGTAAAATGGGGGAGGTTTTCTATCAGTTTAAAACCCTGGCCTTCGGTTTGTCGTCCGCACCTTGGATTTTTACTAAAGTTTTAAAGCCAGTCATAACTTTCCTAAGGAAACAAGGGGTCCGTCTCATAATTTACCTTGACGACATTCTTTTGCTTAACAATTGCGAGGAAGGGGCGAGGAAAGATTTTTTATTAGCCAAAGAAATATTAGGAAACTGCGGTTTTTTAATAAACATTGAAAAAACTATCGAAAAGCCAACGCAGATCATTGAATATCTGGGTTTGATTGTAAATTCCCTCCACCTTTCCCTCTCTCTTCGTCAGGAGAAGTTGGTCGAAATTTTGTATTTATGTAACGACTTAATGAAGCGTGAAACAGCTTCGCTCCGGGAGATTTCGAAAATTTTAGGGAATTTAGCTTGGGCAGTCAAATGCATTCCTTTCGCACAGGCCCACTACAGAGCACTGCAACGTTTTCATATAAATGAAAATTCTAGATTCAATGGATCACTTAGCGCTATCGTGAAGCTAGACAGAGAGTCGCGGGACAATCTAAAATGGTGGGTTGACAACATTGAATCCTTAAACGGCCGGGCCATGACAGCTGTAGAACCCGATATTATTATATACTCGGACGCGTCAAAAAAAGGATGGGGGGGAGTAAAAAACGGTGTTACGACAAGAGGCCCTTGGTAGGAAGATGACAGGGATCGACACATTAATGAGCTCGAATTACTGGCGGGTCTGTTTTCATTGAAAGCTTTTACGGGGAATTTATGCAGAATTTCCGTCCGTCTTATGATGGATAATTTCACGGCAGTGCAATATGTAAACAAAGCAGGTGGGACCAAGTCAGCCAATCTGAACGCTATCATGTTAGATATCGTATCTTGGTGTGAAAGTAGACAGACTGCGATCCAGGCGGTACACGTACCAGGTATTTTGAATGTGGTTGCAGATCACCAGTCCAGGCTGAATCTGGAAGCCGGCGATTGGAAACTACGGCCGGACTATTTCCAGCAAATAGCGTCCCTGTGGAACCCGCAAATAGATTTATTTGCAGCAGCTTGGAACCGTCAGCTGGACAAGTTCATCAGTTGGCAGCCACAGCCGGACGCGATGGCAGTGGATGCATTCACGAGGGATTGGGGCAAATTGAGAGGCTATGCGTTCCCGCCGTTCAAACTCATTCACAGATGCTTGTTAAAGATCTGGAGGGATCAAGCGGATGCGCTTCTGCTGACGCCGGTCTGGCCAGAACAACCTTGGTGGCCAACAATAATGGAGTTGGCATACCAACCGCCTCGTATCCTGAAACCGGTGGCGAATCTACTGTCGGATCCGGAAGGGAACCCTCATCCACTGCTGGCTCGAGGGTCACTGCTAATGGTCGCATGGGCCTTATCAGGCAAAGACTCGAAAACAAAGGCCTTTCGGACAAAGTGGTCCACCTACTCCTGGCAGGAAATCGTGAGGCCACATCAACTGCCTACCAGAGCTGCTGGAACGGTTGGGTCAGTTGGTGTACAGAACGGGATCAAGATCCCGTGTCTCCTGCTCTAGGTACGATTCTAGAATTTTTGTCCGACTTCCACGGAAAAGGTTTGGCTTATAGATCGATCAATGTGTATCGTTCGATGCTCTCGGGTACGCTGGAACAGATGGAAGGCTATGATGTCGGCAAGCATCCATTAGTCATCAAGTTAATGCAGGGAATTTTTAATTCCACTCCACCGAAGCCAAAATATGCCGAATTTTGGGATGTCGGGGTTGTCTTGCGCCATTTACAATCACTTGGACCGGATGTAGACTTGAGCCTCACCTCCTTGTCGCATAAACTTGTCATCTTGTTAGCTCTTACATCCTTATTTAGAGTTTCCGAAATTGCAGCAATTGATTCGGAGTCAATAGTTTTCTCGGGTCCAGTCGTGAAGTTCGCCTTATTGAAGCTGAGGAAGAATCAACGCAAGTCGAACGATATCCAATCCTTCTCTTTGTGTAAGCTGGACCCCCCTTCCAACCTTTGCCCAGTCCTGTGCCTTGAAAGGTACGTAAATTTGACTCGATCGTTCAGAGAAAGCCGGCCCCCTTCCAGCCTGATTTTGGGCATTAAATCTCCACACGCTCCAATCGGAGCTTCATCTATTGCCCGTTGGATTAAATCGGTGTTAGCCGACGCAGGGGTCGACACATCGGTATATAGCGCTCATTCTACCCGCGGGGCTTCGGCCTCCAAAGCTAAATCTTCCGGCCTGCCTATCGAAACAATCCTTCGTACGGGTAGCTGGGCAACGGAAAGTGTGTTTTCCTCACACTATAATAAAAGAATCGTCTCCGAAAATTTCCAAAATGCAATTCTGGGAGTAGAGTGAATACTAGACTTCTAAATCACCCAGTTAAGGTGGAGCTAATTGAGTACAATTAGGAAATTGCTCGAGATCGCGTAGCGATCGATGAGCAGTTGGAATTGTATGAAATTAGAGAGACCTTAACTAAGTTAAGGCACCCACCCACCATCCCAACAGTTGATAAATGTTCTTTTTTGTATTCACAGGGGTCGCGGCAATGGCTATTGACCGTCACTCAGTCATCAAGATGCAGAGGATTCCGTTACCCACAGAAGAATTACTATTTATTAGTTATGCATAGGAAGCCTCAAAGGTCTGAGGTGGCAAGGGGCGTTATCGCCCGAAGAAGACAATCCGTTTTTCTTTTGTTTTTGTGTTGCGTCAAATGGCTGTAATACATCGTGTCCACACCCAGTTAAGGTCTCTCTAATTTCATACAATTCCAACTGCTCATCGATCGCTACGCGATCTCGAGCAATTTCCTAATTCCACGAGGTCGCGAAGCGACCGAAGTGGAATTTTAATTAGAGGACTAATTAAAATACGAGACTTTAACGGTCTCTATTTCCCACCCGCCACCCATTTAATTAATCATTAAAAAAAAAAAAAAAAAATTTTATGTTTTGTTTTTCCTTTCAGAGGTGGCAACAAAAACTTCAAGTACAACCAACGCAGCTAATCACCGGGTTGTCTTGTTCCAGAGGTCAAGAACTTTTAAGAAGTCATTCATTTGTTTTGTTTATTCATGTCTAACCTCTTACACCCCTCGAACTTATTTGTGTTTCATATGTAAAGAGTTCTGAGGTGGTGACGGGTATTCTCCCGTATGCGGGCGATGGCGCTGCTTTCGCTTCTTGGGAGGAGCTAAATACAGTGTTCCACACCGTTAAAGTCTCGTATTTTAATTAGTCCTCTAATTAAAATTCCACTTCGGTCGCTTCGCGACCTCGTGGAATTAACAATTCAAACAACAAATAGAGTTGGCTAACGTCCGAAGTTGCCAGTTCGATGAAATTGTGAAAAAAAAATTGGACACGAACTAGTAAGTAACAGTTCTTGCAGAGTAATAGAATACTGGTGTAGCCACGGCCATGTTAACTCCCCCTCTCGGATTTTTTCCCAAAAGTTGTTGCCAATTTCGCGTATCGATTGTGAGAAAATGAGGCAAGATATCGATTTAAGTGTCCCATAACCGTAACGCCACCTATGAATTGAGTTTTAAGGGTTGTTGTTGTTATAACAACCCATATGTTTATACATACTTTTTTTCACACTAATTAATTAAGCCACTTAAAAGGCAATGGAAGGGCCCGCCATAAGCGTGGCTACACTAGTATTCTATTACTCTGGTAATACTTTTCCAATTCAGGAAATGTTCTAGAATACAAATGGGTATGGTATATATAATGTTCATTTCTTTCACTTTGTAAATACTCAATCTCTTTTTCCGTTCTTTTTTTCATCTTTTCCTCTTCCTCTTCCTCTTCTATCATCGATTCTTCGGTGCAGTCGGTTATGGTATATTTTCCCCCGATCTCTAAAAGCAGTATTTGGGATAAAATACTGTCTATGTCTTCCACATTTTCGTCGCCGACAGAAATAGAGAGTGAATCAGACATGTCGTCCAGCAGATTTTGTGCCGCCATGATGTATGAACCATGAACTCTCAAGCATTGCACTGCACAAATTTCTATGCATAGCGCCCTTTTTTCTTCGTCGTCAGCAGTATGAAAGTCAATATTTGACCAATAGATGGCCGATGAAAGGAAACTTAAAACCCAAATAAAAGCAGACAAAATTATTATATAAGTTTTCCAAGAAAAATTACACACGTTGACAAAGAGCACGCCCCGTCCACAGTAAAAAAAACAAATAAACAGGTAGTATATTATAAAAGAACTGGTTATTGACAAGACAGGGAGTATACTCACGAATATCACAATATTGGATGGGGGACCATCCTCACAGAAATGATCACAGACATTCTCGCATCTGTTTGCAGTCCTAGGCCATCTGGGCGATCAAGAGGTCTAGCCAGCTCTGCGACGCCTCCTACAGCACACATGCAACGCGATGGGACTAAATTGCGTATTCAAGCCGGCTTAGGAATGGAATGTGCAATTACAGGTGCTTTGCACGCAGATCTCGCCACCAGCCTCACCTTTAACTGCACATTTCATTCGCCTCAATGGAATGTGACTAGACAATTGTGGGATTTCCCACAACTGCTTAGTCACCAGCTTTCCCTAGCTTAGTCACCAGCTTTCCCTACCTTGCCTTAAAATGAGTTATCAAGCCTTTTATACAGTGAATTTTGATGGTAAAACACCATTGGCGACCAGATGAGTGATTGGTGGATTTAACTATTTTTTTACGTAACCTCAGATGTCAGATCACGAACTTGAAAACGAAAAAGTGAACTATATTCGGAAACTTTCATTCTTCTTATCTGTCAACATTCAAAGATGATACGCTAATTAATAGATTTATAAAAAGAGTTATGCTATTCACCTATTTGCCTCCTAACCTACGTCTACGCAGGATTCAGCCTCCTCGGCTGATTGGCAGGCAGATGATGAGTGGTACAGTAGGTGTGGTTAACATTTCTAAAACGTAACTTTTGATCAACAATTCATAAGCGAAGAAGTGAAGCAGAGAACTAAATAATTTAACTTTGATTCTCTTTATATGTCAACGTAAAAAAAAAGTATTCTATAAAGAGTTGTGCCATTGACCTATTGGGGACTAGGTAAGGCGAGGTGAGCGATTGCTTCGGAGTATACGCCCTGCGGCCGATATTGGAACTAAAATAAACTTGTGCATTCGGATATAGTTATTTCAGGTGAGCTGGCAAATTTGATTTGTTTAATCTGAATTTAATTTGTATTGATATACGAACAGATGGAAATAGAAAGGAGACTACTACGAAACCCAATGGAATTGGAGCCGGCTGATCATCATTTGAAGTTTCCCAGTTGATGAAACAGCCTTTGTACATGAACCAATCGGGCACACACAAAAAACGGACAAGAAGCATATTGCAGTATAATAATTTATTTCATTCTTCACTTTTTTAGGAAAGTTGTTAGGATGTGTCTGAACAATGTTTCAAAAAATAGCGGCGTTAATATTTTTCTAAAAACATTATATCTTTCCTGAAACTTGCTTCCTGAAAACGAATTTACGAAGAAAAAGGAACACGCCGGTAGATTAACATGGAACATTTTCGATGAAAGGTGAATATATTTATGTAATAAAGTTAATTATTGTGCTTTATCAACAACTAAGAACAGATTTAAAAATGGTTCAAACTAGAAATGGTTACCGTAACGAGACATCATCGAGAAGGACGTCAGTAAGCATACCAGAACATAAATTGAAAGAGTCTGCGATGTCCCCGCCCCGATCAATCCAACCAATATCATCGGAAGTTAATTTGGATGAAGCCAATCAAATTGCGATCATCCTTTTCTTTTGTTTAACGCACATAGTCACACCAGCGCTTAAAGCATTTCTATGCGACAACGGCTTACAGTTACCCGCCACTATTGACTATGACTATGCGAAAATGCAAAATGGTAAGAAGAATTTACATTAACCGCAAAAGAATGGCTGACTTTCTTGACGCGTCCTATTCTATTACCAGTGCCACGTTTAGGAAAGCTATCAACGCGCGCAACGATATATGTCATCTGAAATATCTATCACTAAGCGAACACTGGAAGCAGTACACCTCCGTCTGGAGGACATTGTGTCTCAGTATTGGCAACCCGGAGGCCGCCGTCAAAGCGAGTGCAAGTCATCTACAACTTCTTGATTATGCGTGAATATAGAGGAGCAATCGAGAACCAAGTTTTTCTCCTAACCAGTCAAGATTATAATGTAAACGTAGGTTTTGGTCTTGGTTGCATTTTGTTCGGCTGCCTCCCCAAGTACGTGGCTCCGTCTCTGCGGAATTTTCTAATCGACGAGAAGAATCAATCTACGTCAACGGCTCTCGATGCTTTTGATAATTTAAAACACATGATTTCAGAGCAAAAGTGTGATTCTAATTACCTCTCAAAGGGAGGAGATATCAGAAATGATATTGCGCTTCTTAAGCTATCTATGAAGGCTAGGAATAATTCATGTCATGGATTTTTTTCTTTAGTCTTTCAGTACTGGGAAAATTATTTGGAAGCCTGGATACAGCTCATGGAGATAATCAACGCTCGAACAGCATCTGCAGAAATGCAAGGTATACTAGAAACTCTCATGACTTCTATGAACGAAAATCAACAAATACATCTAGCAAACGTTCTTTCTTGGCTAACTAATCCAGTGATTCCGGATATCTTAACCGGAATAGTAGAATCAGTAATAGTAAATTTCGTATGTAGAACGACCGGCTAATGTCATCGAAGATGGGAAAAGCACTGATTTTTATTCCCGTTTTTGTCTTTGCCCAATCACTGGATTAGTTAGCCAAGAAAGAACGTTTGCTAGATGTATTTGTTGATTTTCGAAGTTTTACAAAGTGAAAGAAATGAACAGAGGAAAACAATAAATATAAAAATTTGCAAAGAAATGATGGAAGAAGAAGAGGAAAATGAAAGCTGAGGCAGCTTTTTGTCGACATTTGCCTCTTCTGTAATCCCTCCGACGCTCTGCATCTGTTTGAAATCAACCTGAACCATCTGATGGAAGACTACATTAGAAGCGGGCATGAAGCCAACGTGGCCAAGAACTTGACGATGAAATGGATTCAGGACAAGCTACGTCTCCACAATCAGACGATGGAAGATCTCTCCTTGCCTGTCCCGGATTTCCATCTCATTAACCAACTGGTCGAAGCTCAGATGGAAGAGAACAACGAAAACAGTCAAAGAATTTATTATTTGACTCAATTGATTCAAAGAGAAAAGAGACTGATGGGCGAAATGATGTTGGCGCAACTCAACGACGGGTAATGTGCGGCCTTTCACGTGAAATGTGAGAACATTTAAGCTGGAAGAAACCTCCGCTAGAAGGTACAGTATGATGCACAAAAAGGTGAACACCGATTTTTTTTTAAAAAGCCATCTATGGGTAGGTAATATTAACTGTATACTTTTTTCAATAGAGGAAGGGTGGATTTGGCGGAAAACCACCATAAGCGGAGGCTGGGTAGTTTAAGTGTAGACACCTCTCTGTAATGCTTCTGGCGATAGGAATAAATGTCTGGAAAAAAGTGTGTGTTGTATTTTTCTTAGACACCCGAACCCTTCCCCCCCCCCCCAGGTGAAGAAGAAAATTTATAGAATTATCTAACAATCACGATGTCAAACTCTTTCACCCGTCATTGTAATGATTACACCAAACAAGCACGTATGAAAACATTCAAATAAAAACGCATAATCATATGTTATTATAAAAATATTATTAGTGATCGATACTAATATATTTTATGTCATAAAACACAGGAAAAAAGGTTGTCTTATACGGGGCTTGAACCGCCGCAATCCGTGCATGAAGCCAATGCTATACCATCAAACCATTATAACTTAAAGATTACTCTTTCGGATATCTATATATCGTGTTATTTCATGAAGGCAAACTTAAAAAAAAAAAAAAATATATATTTTTCCATTTCCCAATTATGCCGCGCAATTCTATATATTCATACCAGATATCAGTTATAAAATTTGAAAGATTTGACAGGATTAGATCTCGGGTCTCCCGCGTCGCAGCCCGAAACACAACGGTTGTGCCCACGAACAGTATAATATTACTTTACCAGTAATACCTATGAGTTTCCGTTGTATTTTTCGTATATTTGCGCAAATGGAAATGAAATATCATGAATATTAAAAAATTGCATAAAAACAACATAAATAAAAGCAACTCAAAATCAATTAAAATATTTTATTAATACTTGGTCCAATAACCTTCATTTTCGATTACAATTTGCAATCTTTTAGTTACGGAATTTGCTAGTTTTTGCCAATAAGTAGGCTTCCCACTATAATTTTCCCAAATCCCATTGGCTCTATCAAAAACTTCATCCGCCGACCGAGGACGGAAAAATTCAGAGTCTTTTACCATGTCCCCCCAAACATTTTCAATGGGATTGATGTCGGCTCCCTTTGGCGGCCATGGAAGTAGCTCAATTTCATCCTGATGGTCGTCAAACCACTGCTTGATTATTCTGGATTGATGAATTGGCGACCTATCCTGAATAAATTTGATACGCCTGCCGGGATATCTTGCGTGAATGGAAGGAAGAAGAACGTCCCCAAGAATCTGTAAATATTTTTCGCTGTTGAACTTTCCTTCGATCCTGACAAAATCCCCCGCACCACTATCCCGCGCCGCCAACGGAAACGTATCCAACAAGCCACTAACAATTTTTTAAATAACTGCTAGCATACTGATAAAAATAATTTTGTGTTTCCATATGCTACCCGATTACCCGACCCGATAATGACAATAACGAGTAATGGAAAGACTATTTTGTATTGCAAAAATTTTTCTACTTAGCCGGGGGGTAGGGGAGTCTACCGAGTCTACACTTTTCCAGACATTGAATACCTAGGGCAAAAAAAAAGGTGTCTGGACTGACATTACCCAACCCCCCTTATAATGATTTGGCGCCAAAACCGCCCTACCTCTCCTTAAAAAGGTAAACTATTAATTTTTTCTACCCAGAGATGGCTTTTTCAAAACAAATCGGTGTTCACCTTTTTGTGCAGGATACTGTACTTACCACATTTCCATTATCCCCATATCCACATTTGAATCACCCATGTTTACATATTTTCTTGACACTAGAAACGCAAAAAATACTAAACAGTATCCCTAGCCTTTTACTTGAATTAATTTTCATGGATAAACTAGGGATGATTAATTATTTATAAAGACTGGAGGAGACGCAGAATGTCTTAAAGTGTAGTATTCTAGAACATTTCCTGAATTGGAAAAGTATTACCAGAGTAATAGAATACTAGTGTAGCCACGCTTATGGCGGGCCCTTCCATTGCCTTTTTGGCCTGAAAGTCTTTCTGGCCCATAACGAAAGCGCCACAGCGGCTGTGTTGTGAACTTGTGATGTATTACGTTTTCGCTATTGTCGATTTCGGATGGCTGCACTCGGTGCAGTAGCCAGTGCACACTGGCTCGGAGCGAGAAGGGTCATGTGACGTCATGCACTCCACTGGGTTGTCAGAAAATAAACGTTACACTCGAAAACTTTTTTCACTTTTTACGCCCTGGAGGAAGTAGCAGACGAAAGAAAAAAAGGCTCCTATCACTAAACAACACACTCTCTAAATTCGTCTGCTAGAAATTGCACTGCACCGCTTGCACTGACTAAAAAGGTCGGGCAAGAAAGTGCAGTTTTCGAGTGTCCTCGGGCGGTGCCGGAGTGCCACTGGAACGTACAAATTCGATGCACCGAAAAAGTGAATTGCACTAAGATTACCACTCGAACAACTTTTTCTCGGGGCAATTGCACCAGTGCAGAAAAGTCCGAAATCGACATATGTTTTCGCTCATTTTCGTCGTCTGTACTTCAGAAAGTAAACAAAAAGCGGCTAAATCAATTAGTTTGAAAAAATGTATGTATAAACATATGGGTTGTTATAACAATAACAACCCTTAAAACTCAATTCATAGGTGGCAGTTACGGTTATGGGACACTTAAATCGATATCTTGCCTCATTTTCTCACAATCGATACGCGAAATTGGCAACAACTTTTGGGAAAAAATCCGAGAGGGGGAGTTAACATGGCCGTGGCTACACCAGTATTCTATTACTCTGTTTCTTGCATGGCGGCTTACGGAGTTTCGCCCGTTGTAGTTTTAGTTTTAATTTTTTCCATTGAAATTATCTTCCGTTCCATTCATAATTGGATCACGAAATTCCTTCGTTATCAGGTAATCTTTTAATTTTTATTTGACCTCGATATAGACTGTACTTTATTTATTATTAATTTTTTTGTAGACGTGTTTACTTTCTGTAGCAGACAAAAATGGATGTTGTAGAGGAAACTTGCGGGCTGATAAGGGAGCCCATAATAACAATCTGTGAATTAAGTGACTATGCACAGGGACTTGATGAAAAAGACAAACGACAGTATGTAGAAAAACTAGTGAAATGTGAAATAGATTGCCCATTATAATTAATTAATTAATTATTATAACGAAGGGCACAGTTTTTCGATAACAACGGCTTCCACTACCCACATTTGTTGTGGAATAAAAAATGGGCAATCTATTTCACATTTAACTAGTTTTTCTACACCACCAGCTGATAGCTTACCTAAGCTAACCTACCTAGCTACCAGCCGATAGCTTTAAAGCATAATTGAAGTCTTTTTGTCATTCGCTAATTTTTTACGATAAGCGTCTTTTTCAGTAAGATTTTGCCAAGCGGTCTGTGTATGGGCAAAATCTTCTTCTTTGTTTCGGGAATCTTTCGCGTCCGTCGAAATCACACAGCTTAAAATGGTTGCCATGGTTTCCAATAAGTTTTCATGTCGCGAGGAAATATGGAAAACGGAAAACTTGAGAAAAAAGTCGGGGTGGGGGAAAGGTAACAATTCAGAGGTTAGGCTTTCCCCGACTTTTTTCTTTTATTTTCCGTTTTCCAAATTTTGCTCGCAGCAAAAAATACTGAAATCATGGCAACCGTCTCGTTTTTGCAGTCAAAACAAACAAACAAAAAATTGCATGCTTTTTTTTGTTTGTATTTTGCAATTAAAAACTATGCCATCTAGCGCTCATAAGTAATTTTTATTTATTGGGCTACCGGGGGGGTGCCTCTTTTTTGTGGAGGATACTGTACTTTTCAAGTATACTAAATTGCACTGAGCCATTTTAAAAAACGTTTTTTGTTTTTTCCAAGGTATGGGCCTAGGCCGCAGCATTAATGCTGCGGCAATGGAGCTAGTCTCAAGACGAACCTGCGCGCTTCAGGTGACACTGGCTGCAGCATGCCCAACCCAGGCTTTGCTTGGTCTGCAATGCGTCCTTGAGTGTAAATTGCCCAAATGGTAGCCTGCTTGCTCACGCAGGCCATCCCATCCCCTATTGACAGGGAAGCGAGTGGCGGGAGAGCCGAGCCAAGGCGGACTATGAGCAAATTTAAATTAAAGTCGCCGGATGGTGTACAGACTGCACGGGCAAGGGCTTATTGGCCTTCTCAAGGATGAACAGTCGCGTATGGCCTCAGCGCCATGCGGAATGCATTACCCACAATCGTCTATCTGAGTTTGTAAAGTAGCAAAGTTTAATTGCTGAACTATCTAACCAATAGCTAGGCAGACCTCTCCTACTCCCCATACTCAATACTCACATTCTAAATTACCTATTCACAAACTAATAAGAAAATGTCTTTCAGGGATTTGATAAAAAGTCTACCAACCGTTCGGTTATCTCTCCTAGTCTCGATTGATCTCAATCGGCTACGCCAGATACCATCGAGAGATGATTTGATGCGCCCACTACCATCTCGAGAAGGCCCAAATTACTTGATGACCAAGCGTAAGCGGGAAGAGGATGCGCCAGCAACCCTTCCCGTGGAGAAACGTTTCAAGGGTCTAAATTTCAAAAACTACAAAGCTCCTGTTCGGTTCCGAGCACCACCTATGCGTACGGAGGCACAGATCTAGGCAGAGGTTGGCAACCTACATCGCAGTCTATTCCAGGGTTTGCACCCCTCTAAGAACATGACGAATAAACCACAACCGATGTCAGAATGTCTGGTCCGACCACCTCTGCCTGTGGCTGAACCTGAACAAGATTTGTCCCCGTGGTTCCGGCAGAGCTTTTACGATTATAATTACCAGTTTTCTTTTGATTAGCCTAAGTTAATAGTAGTGTGTGTTACCAAAATTGTGTGCATGTGTGTATGTGTGTGCATGTGTGTATGTGTGTGCAAATGTGTATACCTTTGATATAAATTAACTAGTCAAAATTACCTCTTGTGTGCATGTGTGTGTTTGTATGTTGTAACGTTTTGGCTGTAGTTAAAAATGCACTGCTTTAAATCCCTTACAAAAATTGTCTTGTCTTTCATTGGTGTTTGGTGGGGGTAAAGAAGTCAGTGGGAGTCTACTTAGGGGAGACTGGAGTATGCCGGGACACCGGGTCAAGAGGGACAGTAGGGGGAAAATAGTAGATTTTAATAAAATTAAAAATTTTTTTAGTATGTTATTTAGATACATACAATCTACTTTGGCATGAAATTTGGTTGAGTTTTGTCAATAACTGTATCAGTTATTAACAAAACAAAAAAAAAACGGTTTTTTTCGTTAATTTTGTATCCACCATTTAATGTTTCTAGAAAAAAAAAATCGCAAATGACATGTAAATTTAATATGGAAATTAACCTTAATCATTTCTTTATTGTTAAAAACAAAAATTATAATTTTCGATCAATTACTGTAGATAATATTAACGTTTTAAAAAATTGTCTTTATCGGGAAATCGGGACAGTTGTTTTTGACTAAAATGGGACATTAGTGGGCGGGTTTGGCCTTTAAGCCCATCAATCATCACCGAGCTCATGACGCCATTACTGTTCCTTACAATGATAACAAGCAATCGATGATTCAGCATATTAATCGATTACAATAAGCCCAACCCCCACCTATCTTGTAATAAGGGTTTTTTATCATATAAGAAAAAATTTTTATTAACTGAATAATCAAATTGAAACATTTATTAACTTATAGAGTCTATGCGGTGGGACGCTATTTCAATTTTTACAAATTTTTTAAATGAATTTTTAGGCGAAAACGGAGGACGTCCCTCACCACCCACCCTAGTGTCCTCACTTGCCCCTACGCGAGAATGTCCCTTTCCTTTTCTAGCAATTTGGCCTGGGTAATAAATATCAAAATAAGAAGGAATTATTTTGAATTGCTAAATACACCGGGGTGAAGTGTTGAGATTACCAGGATGTAGGCAGAAATCACATCCGTATAATCCATTGAATTGAGTCGTATTTTGGAGCACAGGACGGGCAACAGCGTCAACGCTAACAATTAAAGGCTTTACGTGGTATGTTGTCCCATCTACTACTATTCCAGTAGTTCCAAGACGAATGAGTTCATCAACTCATGGCTTGATAAAAATATGCATGGAAGGTTTTTTATATCCATAAAAAAGTGCAAACACGATTACGTTTGAACGTCGGACCATAAATGGAGCCTCGTTGACCACTCCCATAAAAGACCAAAACCCAAATTTACTTTCGCACTTTTCTTTTTATCTATTAATCATGTAGGCAGACTTTTAAATTACTCTGATTACAGCACAATTCCAGAGAAAGTAGCTGGATTTACCATTAAACATTATTGACGAACTACGTTCATAAGGATTCGCTCCACCTACACAAATAAGGATCGTGATTGTGTTATCGCAGATGTATCCTCTGTGACGACTTTCTTCATAGAGTATGCCAGAAACTATATCACCAACGACACCATCAGATGGTTTGTGGTTTCTCGCGGATGATCCATATTGCTTTACGTAATATCGTATTTGCTCTTCGACGAACAGCATTATTGTGTAGCAACCGCCGTGAATATCTTTGACGTTCTTTATAAAGGGATGGCAACTTGGCTGTTCTTTGATAGGATTTCAATCCACTCCAGTTTTCAAAGTTTCGGAACATTTGTTGCAAAGACATATTTTTCGTATGGTGTTCTTCAGATGAGCAAACTTTTATGGAAAAGATATGGACTTCTGAATGCATCTTCCACGTCGTTTTCTGGGAGAGCGATTTTCAATTAAGCCAAGTGGTCCTTCAGCGCACAATTAGATGGCCCATGTTTCACGTAAAAAGCAGTGCTTAATAAAGCGAGATATTGTTTCTTTGCCTCTACATTGACTAATTCCTTCTAAAAATTAGAGTTTGATAAACAAGAAATAAATTTTAATTCACTTGATCATCGAAATCACAAGAATTACCAAAATGTCGTTGTCGTCATCATCTTCAGATTCTCCAAAATCATTTGTGCTCCAATCAATCAAATCGCAATCTAAATGATTTTGATACTGGTCTTCTTCGCAAAAGTTACTATCCATCGATAACATCAGTTGAAACTAACACTAGGGACTTGTAAGCCTTCTGTAGGTTGGAAAATAATAACTGTAACAGATTCAGACGGTTCTCCGAACTTAGGTGAATTTCTATTCCCCTTTTAGTTGTCGTAAAACATAAAACATTTTTTAGTTTAAGTCGTCACTTGTTGTAGTATTTCTTGTTTGTGCAAATACAACATTTTTATGTCAATATGCAAAAATCCCACCAACCGGTAAGCATCGGAAGCTAACTCGATGGAGACTCAACTGACGCAGATTCATAGCAGCGTGTTATACCGTCACGCGAACTACTCCCCTTCCGGACTGCGTATCTCCGTGTCTTCCTTAGAGCAGACTCCTGGTAATTTTTCCACCATTGTCGCAGTGTTGTCCAAGGTGCGGGTGACTCATATCTGCGAAGAGAAAATCACTCTCCGTTTTCAACCGCGACAATATGGTAGTCCTTCGGATAGGATGATATTTCTTCTTCTACGTTATAGTCCGTAAATATTGGCCTTTGGCAGAAAGATAACCAAGCTTGCAAAAGAAGGCTGCTTCTTGTCGAAATTGAATTCGGGGGTAATTTTCTGGGTAATTTAACGGAAATAAATGAGGCCTTTTTTATTTACATTCCGTGGAAAAGCCAGTCAATGCTACCAGATAAAATACTATACGATAAGATAGAGACCTTTAAAGTAAATACTTTGCCTTTGTAGGTCTTGAGATATCATGCAGCAATGACATTAGGTGAAGAGCCAGAGCAAACTTTTGCTAAAATGTCTCGTTACTTTTCTTTCACTAAACGAATGTCAAAAGCTCGTAAGTCTATTAGTTCTTTTAGAAAATTTCTTTTTAAAATTTTTCTCATGTGGTTTGATCGGATATCATTTTTCAAAGGCAATTTTGTACGAGAATGCATGCAAGGAGAAGCAAATGGTTATTACACTAATTAAACGTTTAAGAACTTTAATTATCTAGAATTTATTAACACACATCAAGAAACGAGAGATGCGATTTGCATGTTTCAATTATTTATTACTATAATTTAACATATTGTAACGTTCTGTGAGCGTCTTCGACCTTTGGCCGACTTTCCCTCTTCGTTGACGTGACGACTTCCTACTCCCTTTGTTCTTTCCCATCTTCTCCTTTGTAATTGGGGCAGTCTTACCCTCGGTGTGAAACCAGCCGGACTCAACAGTCTCTGGTGTCATGTGTTTGTGTTGTAGTTTTTGTGTCTACTTTACTGGTGCTGGAATGCCAACAAGCATGGCCAGCGTGAATGTGTGTTTCTGTTGTGTAAATTGCTGGTGCTGGAATGCCAACAAGCATGGCCAGGTCCGGACGGTCGTGGTAATACGACCGTTCGTAGTGCGCTGCGGTAATGCAGGCACCGGTGTGTTCGTGGTGCGCTGCGGTAATGCAGGCACCGGTTTAAACGCGGTAATGCGTGATTCAGACTGTGTGTGTGTCTGCTAAATTCAGGAAATAGACCGAGCGGTTCTCAAAAGACACCCATCTAAGCTATTCCTTACCCTCATTTCTTAACATGGTGTCAGAAGTGGGATTCGGGCCTCTGAATGGTTGGTTTAATCTGACCGCCCGAAACCCTGCCAGTTTTAATTTGTTTATTTCATGTTGCTTTCTCCGTTTCATTTTATTTTGTTTTTCTTTTGAATTCTTAATTTCTAACCCGTTTTCTTAAATAACTTCTGAGATCCTCTTAACTAAAAAATGGCGGAAGATGTTTTTGCTTTTATTATGGAGATTGTTCGTGCCCAAAATGAGATGCTACAACAATTGCTGGCCCAAAATCAGCAACGAGCCCTTGACGCTGGTCCATCACTCCCAACTTAGCGTAGACAACGCGAAGAAGACGTACTTGACTTTGCGGGGACAGTTACCCAAGACAAACGCGGGCAACCCGATAACTGTTATTACTTGAATTATTTTTTCGTTTTTTTTATTTTTCTGTTTATTTCGGTTTTTCAGGGAAAAACTCGAGTCAGGAGAGGCCGTGTAACGTTCTGTGAGCGTCTTCGACCTTTGGCCGACTTTCCCTCTTCGTTGACGTGACGACTTCCTACTCCCTTTGTTCTTTCCCATCTTCTCCTTTGTAATTGGGGCAGTCTTACCCTCGGTGTGAAACCAGCCGGACTCAACAGTCTCTGGTGTCATGTGTTTGTGTTGTAGTTTTTGTGTCTACTTTACTGGTGCTGGAATGCCAACAAGCATGGCCAGCGTGAATGTGTGTTTCTGTTGTGTAAATTGCTGGTGCTGGAATGCCAACAAGCATGGCCAGGTCCGGACGGTCGTGGTAATACGACCGTTCGTAGTGCGCTGCGGTAATGCAGGCACCGGTGTGTTCGTGGTGCGCTGCGGTAATGCAGGCACCGGTTTAAACGCGGTAATGCGTGATTCAGACTGTGTGTGTGTCTGCTAAATTCAGGAAATAGACCGAGCGGTTCTCAAAAGACACCCATCTAAGCTATTCCTTACCCTCATTTCTTAACAATATATATATGTTGTTGTTTTTTAAAGGCGGGTGTAAAAAAAGAAACTCACCAGGAAAAACACTTGTCACGTTAAAAGTAAGATCAGTTGAACTAATTGTGTTGCTTACTGAAAATAGAAATTTTCATTTACCTGAAGATGTGTTGTAAAAGGAACTTGGATGGAACTTATTAACACCTGGATTATAGACAAGCGCTTTAAAGAATACGTTACTCAAACGTCAAAAGCTGAACTTGAACACGATGTTACACAACTAAATCACGGTGGATATAAACTATCCATGGGGAAGGTAATTTTTAAAAATGCCAAGTTTGAACTAAACTAAAACATCTGTGCTAACAGAAACTTCGTATAGCTTTGACATTCACACATATAGTAGTAAATTATATTTCGATTCGTTATTAAACCAGAATCACGATACGCAAGTTGTTTTTAACGCGAGGCTTATAGTTTTTGAAATAAACGTAGAAAACGGAGCGGCAGTGCTTGCGCGCCAGAAAAACGTTGGTCCCATTTATTTTCTTTTAAACTACTCGGTCATTTTGGTTAATTCAGCAGACGTGGAAGATGGAATTCTATTTGAAGAAGAATCGGAAAAATTTTATTGTTGTAAGGTTAAGTCATAATTTAATTTTTAATTTTGGAAGGAATTGGGGATTTTGGGGTCAATTTTGACAATTTGTTGGGTAAAGTTGGACAAAGAAAGAAGTGGAGAAGAAAGGAGAGTGGAAGGGGTAGTTTATAACTTTTAACAAGCTAAAACAATCTATATGGTCATTAGTTTACGTGTCATTGCAAAAAAATTAGGGAAAAAGAGCTAAGAATATGAATTATTTATTCTCGATTTATTTCGTTCCATCCCCCCCCCCCTGTCTTGTCTTTATCTTAAATTGAATTTCTTTTTCGTAAAAGAAAGTCCAAATTAACCCTACCCGGGTCTGACAAGAAAGACAAAAAATTCAAATCTTTTAACTTTTTTTTTTGCTTTGTTTAAAAACAGTAAAAAAATTAGAGGAGTTGGGGTATAGAATAAAAAATTATTCGTAAAAAGAAAAAGGTAATTCCTGTAGAAGGATAGGAGATAAAAGGGAAAAGCTGGTGTTTAATATGGGTCTGATCTCCCCATATATCATTTCATCATTTTGGATTTGGCACAGGTCCCAATCTGGGCCTTCAATTTGGCTGTTTTAAATAAGATGACGACACAGTTTTCTCATCCTTCGGCACGCAGCTTTACAATCTTGCTGAATTACCGAAGGAGGCAGTCTGGAAATGTATCTGGCCAAAGGATATTTTATAGACGGACGTTTGCGATGATCTTGGCAGCCGTAGATTTAAGAGAAACTTAAACAGTCCATTTTGGAACTCTTTGGCTTGAAACTCTCCTTCTTTCCAGCATCCACTTTCTTAAGGGCTTCCAATTCATCAAAGGTGGTCATTCCGATTGCTACACGATTGTGAGACAGAAGATTTTCTGGATCCTCCAAATTCAGTCGCGTTAGTTCTTGAGATGTCCAGTTCTTCCAAATCAGGTTTCAGTATTTCTTTTTTAAATGTTCATGAGGATATTACCGATTTCATCATAGATAAATTGAGCTAGTGGTTTCTGCGACTGAAAAAGGCGCAGAAAAGGCTCATCTTCGTTGGCAGCGCGGATGAAAAAAGGTACTTTGACACGCCGGAAGCGATCCTTAAAAGGAACCTCTAGTATCTTCCAGCTTGGCTGATTGGGTTCTTTTGTGTCCACGGCTGTCTCGATATATAATTTTAGAGCTGGAAAACTTCCAAGAATTTTTTTGCAACGGAGACCTTTTCAATCCAACGAGTGGTGCAAGATTTGGGTGGGAATGTTACCTTGACGTTTGGGAAATTTCCCTCTGCAATTTTTATTTATTTCTGATTTTTAAAATCTTAAAATTAAATAAGCCAGCAAAAACAGGTATGTTACTTTCACTTTAACTGGTTAGACGTGCAGCATCAATAATATTTGAAACGGGGATTAAGAACGTATCAACATCGTCTTTTGCATTACAAAGTATAAGGCAGCAGATCAGAAATAAAATCCGTCTAGAGTCTTTTGATCTTACCGTGTGTAGACTAATATAAGTATGATTTCCTTGAGCTCCTCTTTTCAAAATTGGATGTCCAATTCACGTAATGGAGTAGAAAACTGAAATGATTAGCAGGGCGACAGCTGAGACCATGGGCACAAACACTGTGTAAGACCAGCCACCAATTTCTAAAAATATTCAACCAAAATTGCGAACCGGCCACTTTTCTCGTAACAAGTTCAGTCCTGCCAATTCCTTCTTCTTATTTCTTGTGCCCAATAAGATAACTAATCATTTCCTAATGAAGCAGTGATAGGAAAAGGAGGCCGCGCACGCGCGAGCAATGTATTATACGAGGAGAGAGATGTGCGCAACACGATCTTCGTTCGGGACCCGAATGAGACTGTGGACGAGTATCGTTGCGACCAGTGTTCATATATGCATCCACGTAGCCTATGTGTGTATATGTATATGCATACTACCCACTGTTGTTGTGTTCCCTTTGCTCTTCGCAGCAAAAACAATATATATGGTGTAGGTATAGCACCGGTGCATAAAAAGGGCTCCATAGCGAAAGTGGAATTTTTCCCTGGACTCGGACCTGTCAGCTGTTGGAAATGAAGTAAAGCGATGGTCGAAGAACATAGGGGAACAAATAAATGGGTTGATCCTAGCGATGTGAAAGAAACAGGCGGCCGACTCCGTCAAGATGACCCAGGGTATAGAAACGTTAATGGCCCTAGCGTTCGGATACTAAAGGCGGGTACGGTATATACTAACACAAATTAAAAGTTTGAAGGTAAAAGGGAAGGGGTTACAATCACTTTCACTTGGTGAACGGCAATCCAACTAAGGGGGTGTCACAGGTTTGGCATTGTCATCTATCAGCGCAGGAATTATGAAAATCTTATCCAGATACCAATGATATTCCTAGAAAAAGTAGTGATACTAATAGCAAAAGAAATCAAACACCTGGTTATAGTGTTCGACCAAGACCTTTTTTATGTTCAACACTCAACACAAACCAAAATTGCAATTTTAAAAAGCTTTTTTCTTATGACTATTGTTTTTTTTCTCTAAAAAAGGGTACTTATTTGCGGAGACAACTAAACGAAAAAATAGGGGATTTAGGGTGGAGCATAAGTGTAATTTTCCACCTGGTGGGATCACCATCTAGCTACAAAGGATTCTCTTATTGGAGTGAACACCAACACACCCACAAGAGCCGCTCTCGTCGGATGGAAAACGAATCGTTTTCTCCGCAAAAGGGTAAACCTATTATGAGAGGGAAAATATCCATAGCGAAGCAATCAGGGGTCTATGACTCTGGCCTTAGGTCTTAAGAATCCTCCAAACATTGCCCTAGCATCGAATCTTTGCGTACCCTCTACATAGCCCTAATAAGAAGCAAGCTGGGATATGGACTAATAGCCTACGGTGCATCAAACAAAACTAGACAACGCAAGCTGGAAATAATCCAAAGTAACATCCTAAGGATGATACTAGGGGCGACCGTTTCTACATCTATAAAGGAAAAAGCTAGCTCTGGAATCAATTGAAATGAGAAGGATAACTTAACCACACGCTACCTTAAAAATCGAGCAAATGCCTGACCATCTGTCGGAAACTCCGACGGACGAAGCTCACAGCCCTCGTCCGGGTGACAACTCTTTGGCCGAAGCAGGCTAGACTCAGACGAGTCATCCTCGGTAAAGGGCCGCGCCACCGAGAATAAGGAAGTCCATTAGCGGAAGCAAGTGACTTAAGACGGCCTTCGGCTCGTAAGAGCCGTAGATAGGAGGCTTGAGCGCGAGACTGTGTTATTGGAACTGCCTGAGAGCTTTTCCATATATATGGAGACACCTGTTGAGGGTGAAAGGAACGACGTGAGGGTTGAACTCATTCAGGCGGAGCCTGCAGAGTTCATCCCGCCAGAATATAGGTTTAGTTCCCGCAGGGTTATCGGGAAGTTTACTGATCGATAGCCGGCAATCATCAACAGCGCTGCCCTCTATTCCAGGATCGGACGCTCGGACAAATTAGACAACGGTGTAGTTTTCCGTGTATATAAGGGGCCGTCGAGCCATGCTAATACACTCGCTTTTCTTCACCGAAATGTCGCGTCAAGTCTATTTATTTGCTAACCCGTTCCTTTTGCAGATAAGTCCGAAGCCCTCCTGCCACCGTCTCCTTTAGCCTGCCAGCCGCCTGTCGTGACGTGCCAGCCTGCGACCGAGCCAGACACACGGAGCCTTCACTTCACCGCTACTAAGAGTAATACTCTGCGGCCGTATCCTCTGTTGAGCCCGACAAGGCCCAACAGAATCAGACCTTGCTCTAGCCCGATAAGGCGAATAGCAGTTCACGGACTTACCAGTGCTAGTCCGACAAAGGCGACCGCAGTAGTCTTCGAAATAGTGCTACGGCACTTGAGATAAGTTTAACCGTAGCAAGGACAAATAGTCTGGCAGGCTTACCACCGTAAGACCTGACTGACCTTCTGCGCCAGCAGTAATCTGGCCTTACGGGATTATAATTCCTGAAATTGGTCCTTCGAACCGGAGATCCCGGTGTTTAAATTTTTTCAAAGTTCCAAAAAACAAAATTTTGTCGGATTCTGGGAAAAGTTAGGACTCAGCCGCAAAATACATTTTTCAGCTGGGACTTAGAAAATCTTAAATTTTTTTTGTAAAGAACTTAGAAAAAATGTACAATAACCAAATTTTTTCCGCTTTCTTCTTCTTTTTTGTAGTGTCCGACAATATCCGTTCCCCGGCCATGGACACTGTCTACCACTCGTTCGGGCGTTCTCTAGAAAACAACCATCTACACTCGCTGTGGATCGGTTTAGACCGGGTAGTCCCACGAGAAGTTTTCCGCCGGTTAGGACTACGGGAGCCGTTCCCTCGTCCCACCTCAGCGCCGAGCAAACTAAAGACGACTCCAACGGCCAGGTTTGCTACCTTCGCCCGACCGGCGGACCAAAACCTGAAATTTCTCAACGAGAAAGAACGCGCCGAGCTCGAAAGGGTGCAAAAGGTCAAGGAGGAGCACGCCCTCGCTATCTTAATCGCCCAGCGCAAAGAGAAGGAGGCGGCCGAAACCGCACTCTACCTCCAGCAGACCTTCCTCCTGCGGAGAGAAAAGGAAGCGCTCGTTCAGCGGGAAGAAGAACTTGCCAAGAGTTCCGCAGCCCGAAGACTTGCGGCCAAGGCCTCAGAACCGTACGTTCCGTCGCCGATCGTAAGACCTGCCGTGTTGCAGATTCAGGTGCTGCCTGATATACCCTCTCAGACCGGATCATCCACCTCGGCTCCCGACGCTCTGCTTATCACCCCGGAACGGTCCTCCAAGTCTGCCAAATCCTCCTAGTCCCACAGCAGCTCCACACGCTCGAGGAAGGAGACGCCCGGGGAGACACCCCGATCCAGCAAAGAGAGCCGAGGTCGGACAACCTCTTCTGAGAAAGTGCTCGCAAAACAGTTCAAAAAGCACGGCATCCACCCCTCTGAGGACGAGGAAGCCGCCCTAAAATCCCCGACAAGCCCTTATTCGGGCTAAAGTCCTTGTTTATTTCTGTTATTGTTACACGAAAAATAAAATATTTTCAAACCGAACTTGCGTGTCTTAGTTGACTCAATTCTTCGGGAAAAGAAAGGATAAATAAAATTACGGAATCGAGATCAATCAAAACCCGAGCGGCAGTGGCGGCAGAGGTTTCGGATGATCGGTTTGCGTTGCAAGAAGTAGCGTTGGACGAAGCAAAAAGCAACATCGCCAACCTTAATGGGTGGGTGGAAAGAGTCGACGCAAAATTTACAAAGGAATCTCAACGGCTGGGCCAAGAAGCTCAAACTGTAGCCGTCAGACAAGATGGCACGATAGCGGCGTTAGATGCAAAGGGGCGAATGCTTGAAACGGAAGTACGCCGAATCGGTGTGTTACTACCGCAAGTAGAGCTCCAGCTTCAGCAGAGACAGTCGGCGATGGTTGACGGTGGGTTGAAGAGAATAAGAGAAGAGATGGACGCCCGAGAGACGAGCATCGTTGCGACTCTTCAAAATATGATCAGAGACGAAACCACCAAGGCAATGAAAAATGCAAGGACGATATCCTTATTGAGCTGAGGCGGATTCAAGTAACAGATCAAGTTGAGACCTCCGAGAAGGGGGGAGACTCCTCAGACGAAAGGATGACGGTGAGAAGCCGTCACTCAAGTAGCGCATCGGCGGAAAACATCTCTTGTGATACAAGAGATGAGTTGACGGCCGAACGAGACACCCTGATGGGAGAACTGATGGGTTCCGGTCACATAGTGAGAACGTCGAAAGACAAAAGGGAACGCCGAGTGAATACACTCAAGGCGCAGACCAGACACGAGAGAATCAGAGAAATAACACGGAAGTTTGCTGGAATCTTGACGGCAGATGATAGAATAAGTGACCGCGAGCAGCTAGACGTAGCGCTGAGTGAGATAGCGGTGTTGGACCAGTTGGCAGAGTCTCAGAAACGACACCCTACACCGACGACTACGACACTTGTCAATCGCCCAGCGTTACCACTTCCGTTGTTTAGTGGAGATATAGCAGCGTGGGGCAGTTGGAAGGCCACCTGGGCGACTTACGACGACGATAACACGCTGACAAATGATCAAAAGTATCAGTACCTTCGGGGCTGTTTGAAAGGAAAGGCGGCCGACGCGGTTTCGTACCTGCAATACGGGTCGAATCAATACCGCAAGGCGATGGAGTTATTAACCGATAGATTCGGAGATGAAGATAAGCTGAAAAAGCACTATCTGTCTGAATTGAAAGCGATGACGAACACGCGATTGAGCGAGACTTCAGCTCTATCGCAGTGGCAGAAACTCCATGACTGGCTGGCGAATAACGTCTCGACGTTAAGTAGCCTTGGAGTAGACACTAGGACACACCAAGCCTATCTCGCCCCGGATCTACTGGCGTCCTTTCCGAAGGCGTTGGTTAGCCGGTGGAGGGATCGGTGGGACGATGATGAACCAACGTTCTCAAAGATTTTGAAGGCCCTGAAAAGGGAAATAAGGCATCGAGAGGAAGATGAGACGTCGGCGGTGAGTTGTAGCGGGAAGCCCGTGCCAGAGTCGGCCGCTACAATGTCGAATAATGGAAACGGGGGCATGCTATGCCTCTTTTGCCAAAAACCATATTTGCACCACAAATGCAGCCATGGGTCGTCGGCTCAGAGAAGAGCGGCCGCGGAGAAAGAGGGTCGGTGTCTGAAGTGTCTGGCCCGATCGCATCCGACGGAACACTGTATTTTGCGGATACCGTGCCGACACTGCGGAAGCACGGAGCATATCCCTGCCGTATGCGTGGCTAGACCACGGGGCGGGGGTTATGCGACAGCTTCCGCAGGAAACCGAGGATTCCCCCCTCGAAGAACTCCAAAGGTGGTGACGATAGACACCACCACGTTGACGGTCTCCACTAGATCGAAGACGGGAGTATTGCCCACGTTCACGGCTTACCTCAAGGGGAACGCCGATAACAGGGTAAAGATAGTCGGATTAATAGACTCTGGAAGCGAGAGAACGTTTGTCCGTCAGGACAGGGCGACCAGAGTCGGAGCTAACAAGATACAGGCGGATTACCTGGCGGTCACGGGTTTGGTGACCAGAACAAAGTTGGCAAAAACCATGCGGTGTTCGGACTCAAGCTAACGGGATTGAGCCAGGACGCCCCAGAGATAAAAATCGAAGCGATTGCGAGGAAATTCCTAGCAAACGCGAAGAAGGTCTCCCCGACAGATTTCTCAAGGAGCCTGATAGGAGAGGGGAAAGACTTAGCTGATGACCGGTACATAACCGGACAACAAGGCAGTCAGTTTGATATTATCGTCGGCTGGGATTTGATCTGGTCGATAATGCAGCACAAGACCATCCCAGGTGCAAATGGGCTGGTCGCGTTTGCAAGCAAAGTCGGCTTGCTGATCTTTGGCACGATAGGTGTAAACAGCAAAGCGGAAGAGCAAGTGCTAACCGCGACTATAGACGCTCAAAAACCAATGATGGACTTCAATGAATTTTGGAGTCTAGAACATATGGGGATAACCTTGCAAGAAAAGGCAGAACCCGCATTCTTGGAGGCCTATCAGGAGACGATTCAGCGGGCCGAAGATGGGTGATACATGGTGTTGTTCCCCATCAAGATCGGCCATCGCAGAATCGAATCCAACCGGAACATAGCGATGATACTGCTGCAAGGGCTGCTGGGCAAGACCCAATTGGAAGATAAACTGAAATATCATGAGATATTCCAGCAATATATCAGAGACGGATTTATTGAAGAAGCCGACTTAGAATTCACCGGTAACTGCACCTACTTGCCTCACCGCCCAGTGATTAAAGTAGGCGCGGAGACAACGAAAATTCGGCCGGTGTTCGATGGATCAGCCCACATGAAGGACAGACCTAGCATCAATGATGCTTTGGAAATAGGGCCAAATCTAAACCCGGAAGTATTAGCAGTCTTGTTGCGGTTGCGACAGAATCGGATAGCCTGGACTGCCGATATCACTCAGGCGTTTCTCCAAGTGGAGATCCGCCCGGAGCACGGGCAGTTGATCAGGTTCATTTGGATCGATGACCCTAGGAAAGCACAGCCAGACTGATTGAATACAGATGGAGAAGAGTACCGTTCGGGTTGTCATGCAGCCCGTTCATTCTCAAGGCCGTCATCCTAAAACACCTGAAAGGGTTTGAATAAATATACCCGGAGACCGTGCGGCAGCTACAACAGCAGTTATACTTTGACGACTGGCTAGGGGGTGAGACCAATGTTGATGAAGCGGAGAAGCGTATTCGCGAAGCTAATACGATCTTCAAGGCCGCGAAGATGGAATTGTGCAAATGGACCTCCAACAGCGCAGAATTGATTGAGAGACTGTCGGAGGTCCAATTCAAGGAAACGGTGTGGAATGCACAGCGGAAAGCAAGTCAGCCACAAAGGCGTTAGGGGTGATCTGGGATCCAGTATCGGACAAATTTCGGTTTGATCCGACGCAGGTACTTAGAGAAGCCCGCGAAATTGGTGACAGACCCACCAAACGGTTGCTTTTCAGCCTAGCGCTGAAAATCTTTGACCCTTTGGGTCTCATCGCTCCTGTGACGCTGGTGGAGAAACTCATCATGCAAAAGGTCTGGTTGGCTGGAACAGGATGGGACGAGCCCATTCCAATCGAGGTGATACCTCATTGGAAGACTTTTATTAACGGGATAACCGAATTAAAGAACACCTATCAGCCCAGATGGGCCGGGGAGCATGACGGACGACTCCATCTATTCTGCGACGCAAGTAATGACGCCTACAGTGTGGTGGCATACTTGCAGAGGACGGATGGAAAAGACCCGGTAATGCTGTGTAGCAAGACGAGAGTAGCGCCGGACCCCAAGAAATCCGTCTCGATTCCGAGACTGGAACTTCTGAGCGGGCTTCTGGCAGCAAGACTCGGAAGCTACGTCGAGAAAGCGACGGAGAGAAAGATCAAGAGAAACCTACTGTGGACCGACTCAGCGATAGCTTTTTGGTGGATGAAAGGCGAGGCTGGTCGGTGGAAGCAGTTCGTTCATAACAGAGTGACGGAGATAAGGCAGACAGTGGAAACTGAGAAAATCAGACACTGCCCAGGGTTACAGAACCCAGCAGACGTAGCATCCATAGGAGCTACGGCTGCGCAGCTTAACGCACAGAAGAGTTGGTGGACTGGCCCATCTTGGATGGGAAAGGAAGAGGAATGGCCGCAGTCACCAAGCTCAGCGACCGAGCTCCAGTTGCAGGAAGTCTCGGTCGAAGAAAAGGCAGACGAAGTAACGCAATGTGCGGTATCAATCGAAGCGAAATGACATGAAAGATTCAGCTGCATGCAAACCATGGTAAGAGTCTTGGCCACGATGCTGGGAGCGATAAAGAAGTTCAAGGGCAAAGAGAATCCGGAAAGCCCGGTGGCAACGGTCAGACACCGGGGGAGAAAATTGAAGTTCCCCGGGTTGACCACCGACGAAACTCGAGAGGCAACGCTCGAGCTTTACAAAGAAGCCCAGGCGACTCACTACGGAGCAGTGGTGAAGAGCTTTAGAGCTGGGAAAACAGAAGTCCCATATGAGTTGAGGAAACTCGGCCTAATATGGGACAAAAAAGACGAGATAATCAGGTGTCGAGGCAGGCATCTAAATTGGATGGAATACAATAAAAAAGCAGCGCTCATTCTGCTACCGGCCGAGCACTTTATAATCAGAAGGCTGATTGAACAGACGCATCTTCGGTTGAAACATACTGGGTTTGGAAACCATGATGGGGGCACTCAGAACAGATTTCTGGATTCCGAAGATGCGTCAAGCCATCAAAAAAGAGACAAGTAAGTGCACGAGATGCCAGAGAATGGACTCGAGGCACTTCGATGAAATACCGGCGCCCCTACCGTTGGACCGCCTGCAAATGTCCAATCCGTTCACGATAACAGGAGTAGATTTTGCGGGCCCGTTTGTAGTGGAGTCGCCGGCAAATAGCGGCGACAAGACGAAGGTATTCGTGATTGGTCTATTCAGTCAAAAAACTCATGTCTATTGATCTCGATCTTTTGGATTTCTTCTACTGTTTTTTGACTAGTGAATTTACCGTCTTTTTTGTGTACCCTTCCTTTAATGTCTTTAATTGCTTTCTTAGGCTATCTCTTGTCATCTTTGTGTGAACTTGTGCATATTCTTTTGCTTGCCAGTATTTTGGCTTCCATTTTTTGTGCCTTTCTTTTTTGTTTTCACACTGATTTCGCAAGTGTTGCAGCTGGCCTAAGTTCAATGAACCTTGCGTTCAACCTTGGACCCTCAACGGATTGGAGCTTGGACTTCCCACGGTGCGACGTCTGAAAAACGTGCACTTCGGCAGCCATCTTTTCCAATCAGCGCACGAGATTCGCCACACCCACTGGATGCTGTAGCCCAGCCTACTTTTTTGCCGACTATTTAATGTTCGCAATTTTGTATGTTTGTGTTCTTTCTGTTTCGACTTTTATCCCAACTTGAGGCTTTGTAGCCGTCGCGATTGGGTGTTTTAAATAAAAGTTTTTTTTTAATTCAGAAAGCATCCAGAGTTTCATTTTTTATTTTCAATTTTACTTTCAGTTTCAATCTTATTTTCAGTTTTGGAACGTTTCGAGTGGACTCTTTTAGCGTGTTTTAAGTGTTGGTGATCTAAAAAGCGTTGCCTTTTCCTAAGGCTTGTACATTTTTTTCACTTTACATTTTTTGTTGGATCTGTTTTGTTCTCTGCCACCTTTTAGTTATGGCGACTAACAAATCCAACCTGGATCTTCTGCTTAGCGAGGCGAGTTTATCGAAAGGCTTTGGCCTTTTTCTGAGACGGTCTGCGGGTAATAAGCATCAGCTGTTTTACCATTGCCAGCCCAGTTCCAGTGGAGCGATTGATATTTCTATCGATCAGCACACCTTTCTCGTCCTGCCGTTGAAGACCAAGCGCTTCCCGAAGACGTACCATCGCATCATTGCTTCGACACGCTCTTGGCGAGCCCTAGCCAACAATTGGGAAGCCGTTCTTGCTGCTCCCGTTCTAAGTGAATGTGATGATATTGCTCTGAGTCCGTCATGGAAAATTGAACTTGTGCCTTCATCAAGCGATTTCCCCAATGATGACGATTTTTTCACATCTGGAAGAATTCCAGCTGAAAAGATCGTCCAGTTATTGACGGATCAATCGATTGGTGAGGACCTTTGCTTGATTCCCCATCACCTCTACCTCCCGTTCCACTTTCTACACTGGTCTTCGTCCAAGACGTGATGCTTGTTCTGCTCAGCCCACGGTGCCGAAAAATTTAATTGATGTCATCCCATCACCTCCGACGTCCGGTGTTACCACCGATACTTCGGTCCATTGTTTATCACGCATGATTGCTGATTACAATGTGATTTTTCACGCGCGTCAGCGCCACGCCCTGCTGTTAGCCGACGGAAGACCACCATTGGTCCCTCTACCGAGGGCTTTCCAGGTCCCAACCATGCACCACATAGCGACTGAAGACCTCAACAATAAATTGAACGCCACTATGACCAAATGCGCCCAAGAATTGAGCACGCTTCTCATCGAAGCCGAGGAGGTAGCACTCGAGGGCATTTTGGCCGAAGTGGCCGATACTTTGGTGGACTGGACACCAAATGAAGAAGAATTTAAAGCCATCGTTGATTACAAGAATCTTCGATTAAAAAATTTGGCCGAGTACAAAGATGGCGGCGGGCCTTTGGAATTTTACCATCTCGAAAATTCCAATGGCCGCCCAACTATTCAGCCATCTTCGGCCCCATTCAAGGACCATACGGCCGCTCACCGCACCACAAAGAAGAAAGACTTACCGGATCAACCCGCACCAGGTCAACCCGCTCAACCCGTTCAACCTGTTTCATCGCCGGCGCCCACCAAGGCCCCAGAGGTTCTTCCTGTTACCCTGGTCAACCTAGAGCCTACTCCTGAAGCCCTAGAGTCAGATTCATAATTTACCTGAACCAAACAAATCGACGGTGACGTCTCTTCACATGTGCCGTAACGAGAGCAGTCCATCTCGAAGTTACGACCGACCAGGAGTTTTCCACGTTCATCTTCGCGCTGAGACGATTCTTTGCGCGGAGAGAGTACGCTCTACTCCGATAATGCAAGAACGTTCACGTTGGCCGCTAAGTACCTGAGAGCAGCGTACAGAGACAGCAGGGTGTTTAACACGCTGGTTGATCTCAACATAAAGTGGAGTTTTTCACCGTGTCCAGCCCCTTGGTGGGGTGGATTCTGGGAAAGAATCGTGCAGACCGTTAAACGGCTGCTGTATAAAACGTACGGGAGCGATTGTATGGAAAACGATCTATTCCAGACGGTGTTGACTGGGATAGAGGACACGATCAACACGAGACCGTTGACATACGTGGCAGAAGATGATATGGAGCCGCTAACGCCCAAACAATTGGTGACAGGCTATCGGCAACAGCAGCATCACCCAGTCGATGACGAGGAGAGAGAATACTCGGACCGGGTGACGCTGACAAAGAGAGAGAGGATCAGGAGAACCCTGGTGGCTCAATGGTGGAAGGATTTCTACACGGAATATGTGATGGATTTGGAGCAATTTCACTGCCCAACCCTAGGGCACGTCAAGGAGATTGAGTTGGGACAAGTCGTGTTGATTCACAATGAGTCGGCCAAAAGAACAAGATGGAAGTTTGGGAGACTAGTAAAACTAATCCCCGGTAATGACGGAAAGACGAGGCGTGTGAACGTGCTCATCGCAGATAAATTCAGAGGCAAAGGGTCGATCATGATAACGAGAGACCCAAAGAGTTTATATCCGTTGGAGCTCCACGCGGGCCAGATAGATGATGACCATCGGAACACCGGACCTTACGAGGACAGTGAGCTTTCGCGAACTCAGTTAGACCAAGGTTTAACGGGGGGAGTGTCGGAAATTCCGACGGACGAAGCTCACAGCCCTCGTCCGGGTGACAACCCTTTCGCCGAAGCAGGCTAGACTCAGACGAGTCCTCCTCGGTGGAGTGCCGCGCTACCGAGGGTAAGGAAGTCCATTAGCGGAAGCAAGCGACTTAAGACGGCCTACGGCTCGCAAGAGCCGTAGATAGGAGGCTGGAGCGCAAGACTGTGTTATTGGAACTGCCTGAGAGCTTTTCCATATAAATGGAGACACCTGTTGAGGGTAAAAGGAACGACTTGAGGGTTCAACTCATTGAGGCGGAGCCTGCAGAGTTCATCCCGCCAGAATATAGGTTTAGTTCCCACAGGGTTATCGGGCAGTTTACTGATCGATAGCCGGCAATCATCAGCAGCGGTGCCTTCTATTCCAGGATCGGACGCTCGGACAAATTAGACAACGGTGTAGTTTTCCGTGTATATAAGGGGCCGTCGAGCCATGCTAATACACTCACTTTTCTTAACCGAACTGTCGCGTCAAGTCTATTTATTTGCAAACCCGTTCCTTTTGCAGATAAGTCCGAAGCCCTCCTGCCACCGTCTCCTTTAGCCTGCCAGCCGCCTGCCGTGACGTGCAAGCCTGTGACCGAGCCAGACCCACGGAGCCTTCACTTCACCGCTACTAAGAGTAATACTCTGCGACCGTATCCTCTGTTGAGCCCGACAAGACCCAACAGAATCAGACCTTGCTCTAGCCCGATAAGGCGAACAGCAGTTCCCGGACTTACAAGCGCTAGCCGACAAAGGCGACCGCAGTAGTCTTCGAAATAGTGCTACGGCACTTGAGATAAGTTTAACCGTAGCAAGGACAAACAGTCTGGCAGGCTTACCACCGTTAAACCCGACTGACCCTCTGCGCCAGCAGTAACTGGCCTTACGGGATACAAATCCTGAAACCATCCACTCTATTCAACATCCAGTGACTATAGAAAATCCCCCAAAACATGAAAAAATCGAAACACCCCCGCACTTAAACTAGCAACAGAGCATATAACACTCGCTGGTATCGATCCTTTCAAAGAAATCCTGCAGTAAACCCAACACGCTGGGCAACCAAGGCAAAAACCACAAACAGAACTCAAATTCTCCCCTATGTAAAAAAAAAAGAGCAAATCAAACTAAGCTGCTGCTGAACTCCTTAACCAAGAACTAGAATGCAATCTTAGGCCAACAAGAAGGGCTTACATCAATAAATCAGCTAAAGAAGATAAAAAAAACCTTATGCGGTATACATAATGAGGGAAGGGACATCAGAGGGAGGGGAATGTTTACAGCAGAAATTTATGTCATCCTGAGAGCTATGGAAATCACATAGTGCCAAAATGACTTGACTGAGGTATTGGCCATATTTACAGACTCAAAGTCAGTGGTACAAGCTCTAAAATCCCTCAATATCGGGAACCACCAGATAATCTATAAAATAATAAATGCCGCAGAAAATTAAGGAAGCTTAGCCACCAAAACAACACTATACTGGATACCTAGTGTAAGAGTAAGAGAACATAGGCCGTTTATTTATATCCCGGTACAAGTATACACAAGATGCGAGCACGGGCAAATCTAAGCTCAATAGCGAAAAGGAGGTTTTTTTTAAACACTTAAGTAGCAACAGTTGCAAACGCCATGGGAGAAATCATCAACACGCCTAGGCGGTAGAGACAGAAGTGGGTGTGGTGAGAGAGTAACATACTACGCGCCATCAGTAACTACGGGTCATGGTGAGTTACCGCTAAGCGCAATAAGAGCGGCTAAAATCGTATGCGTGGTGACGTAGTGTGTGCACTGTGCGTCACTTCAACTTCAGGACTACGGCAAGTTGCCGTCAAGCATAATGAAAGCAGTTTCAACCTACTTCATTCCTTCCCCCTATCCAAAGAGGATGTTGATCTTCCATCTCCTTCACTGAATAGAGATTACATACTGAACACTTGCATATATAAACATCCGATTTTTTTGTTTTCGTCAAGAATAGTATCACTGTTTACACAAAATTGTTTAATCTTAGGGAACACTGTTACATAGATATTTGTGTTAAGAACTAAGCTTCTTCCATATTGTTGCGGTGATTGAAACTATGGACTCGGTTGTCATGTCCGGCGATCTTTTTATCGGAGATTTCCCGCAATATAATCTGAGATGTCCAGCAGTCTTGTCGGTAGAGATTTCCTTCCATAGCAGCTGTTCCCAAAAAGCATAAATTCCCGTGTGTTTCTAATGAAGCTGAGAAATACAACATACACCTAATTATGGTTGCCGATCTCAGTTACTATAGATAGATGCGATAGTGCTCTACCGCTACGTGGCACTCTATTAGAGTTCTTCTATACGTACAGTATCCTGCACAAAAATCCGACTACCGATTCAAATGTTGAAAGCCATCTTTTGGCGGGGTAACGCGTTTATTTTTTATTTTTTTTTAATAGGTAGTGTAGACGGGGTGAGGAGATGACAGGGCAGGGTTGGGAAAGTCTACATCTTGCTTTTTTTCTTCAGGGCAAGTAACAGGTCAGGTCATTTATGAATCCCTCAGGGGGTGTGTTTTTTTAAGCGACAGTTGGAAATGTTGAGCTAAGGCTTTGAAACATTCCTTAATCAAAAAAATTAGCTAGCTGTTTGTGCGTGGTTTCGTAGATACCGCTGGCATATGTGTAGAGGTTCCGGCTAGAACGCCGGAGACCGGTGTTCGATTCCTGATATGAAATTGCATAATATAGGATATCTATATGAAAATTTTCGTTCTTTGGGTATGTTAATTGCTTAAGAAAGAAGAAAATTTTTATTTTTTTGTAAGATATAATGTTAAATAATTTAAACAAATCAAAATTTTCTTTGTTCTTAAGCAAATTACATTCCCAACGAACGAAGATTTTCATGAATATACCACAAATTTTGGTGTCTGGGCAGGAGCGACTAGCAGTATTTGGGCAGGAGCGACTTGCCGGTTTTGAGCAGGAGCCACTTGCAGTTTTGGTGCAGTAGCCACTGGCAGTTTTTTAGCAAGTGCAGAATTAGTTTTTTCCTGTCCGTTATAAGCTCATCAACAAGAGCAGCTCCAAAGCAATTTTCTCCTAAATTGTTGGATCCAAAAGGGTTCATGAGCTAAAGGTTGTTGCAGGAACGTTATTGGCATCTCGGACAAAGTCATCAAACAATGGTTAAATATGAAAAATTCTATGCATTAATAATCGTCTTAATAAAGAACCAAACATAAGCAGTTGATACTCATAATAGACAAAACTGGCTGGTACAGCTTCAAACTCCCTTCCTTCTCTATCTTTCAGAGGATCCTCTGAGTTGAGATTATTTTTCTCTATGTCTTGTTGAAGCTCTGCAGCAGGAATGTCCAGAAATTGCAGATCACCCTGCTATTCCCATGGCTTACCACTGTGTCACATTCTATAAAGATTAATTAACAAATGCCTGTTCGGATTCGATTCAAGTGTGTTAGGTGAAATTTTGAGGGAATTTATTAAAGATTTGAAAACTTTTGATTTTACGTGTTTTTGATGCAAGTGGCTAAACAAAAACCATTCCATGAAAAAGCGTGGTTCTTCCAAATTTTCCAATTCCACAAATTATTCGGGTTTTATTCCATCCAGGGGACCACTAATCAGAAAATTTCGGGGAAATTATGTTGGAGATAGACGAGTATATGAGAGATGGATTCAACATAACTAGGCTTCTGTCTGAGACAGGCTTCTACATTTATTGTAGGATACATGAGAACATAGTTGTAGTCTTCTTCAACACACGAATAAACATTGAAGAGAAACATAGAATTAATTACCTGAGTATACAATACTCGATGACAAGAACTGAATGTAACTGTAGAAATGACTGGCTTCAGTGGAGTGAATAATTAACACAGTTTTACACAATGTGAGCAAAACGAAAATGAGAGAGACTTCAGCGTGGTGTTAGCGTGGTGCTAGCTTGGAGCAGAACTTAAAAAAATGGCTGCTGGGATGTCTTGGGCCTATGATGTATGGAAGAGAAGGCCGAGGCATCCGTCATTAGTATGTGCTGCCATCTGTCAGGTGCTGCCATCTATTGTTGACATGTTGTATATATTCCTACAAATTATACCCACACATGATGCATTGTATTAACAACCCAAAAATTTAAAAAAAATACAACAATTTTGCTTTTTCCCACTTACTTGGGGGTTGCTAAGGCTTACCCCAAAAGACTAAAATCCTTTTTTGCTGTGTAATCCTTTGTGCGAATTTTTTCATTTAGCGTGTAAATTAAACTTACAATGAGAGCATCTCCATCTTGGGCCAGCTGCCTCGTCTATGGATATCAAAGAAAAATAGTTACAATGTATTGCACAGGCTAACTAGTGGTAAACTTACCATAAATTCCTTACATCTTCTTTTTTTATTTGATGAGTATTTTACAACGAAACGGCTGGTCTTCATGACTCCTAATTTCTCACATTTTTTATGCTTTGGCACACCCTTATTATCCGTATTTTTTTTAGAAGATGAAGGCTCTTCCTCGTCTTTTTCGCTAAGATAACCTGAAATATATTCATGCTAGCCATTCTTGCGTTGATTTAAATTTCTTTTAACGGAACAGTATGGCCATGAACATCAAGAGATGGCGTTTACAGCCAGCAACTCCCATTAGGATAACGACGCTTCAGATTTGAAATAGCGATTCAATGCGGAACTACGGCCATGTTGGTAGAGATGATCTGCAATGGCTGATTGAAATCCAAAAGGACTGTCGGATTGCTCAGCTTTCACGGCTGGCCCAGTTTTTACGGCCGGCTCAGCTTCCACGGCCGGCTCAGCTTCCACGGCCGGTTCAGCTTCCACAGCCGACTCAGCCTCAACGGCCGGCTCCACCTAGTCAGACAGCAAAGCCACGCAGTAAAGCACAGCCTTGCCGTCCGGCTACGCCTTCCCAATTGAATTACGGTGACGGGATTTTCTACGATGTATACATTAATTTAAATTGCGAAAAAACAATGAATAAAATATTAATACCTTCTTTCATTAGGAAGATACTCGTAAATAAGAGATCTACAATTGTGAAGATTCACCACCCAAATCCAATTCAAACAGTAAAATTGAACACGCTGCATTTATTGTCCTTATCTCTCAGCCATTGCCCTGTTTTGACCCTAAGTTTGTTGCCCCGAATGACCCCCTTTATAATTTAATTATCTTAACGGTAAACCCAGATGTTTTCCGCCTGACTTTTTATTTTGACCACGTCTGAGCTCATTTGACCTTAAATTCAGCTCTCTGTCTTGCCGTATAAAAGATATACAACCTCCACTTGAAAAAACAGTCAAGCGTCATAACGTCAAGTAAGTCACTCAGTCAGTCTGCGGGCAGTCTTCTGACAGTCTTCTAAGAGTCTTCTCCCAGCTCTTCTCTCAGTTTTTACCTTCTTTCTTTGTCCGCTGTATTTTATAATGTGTTATGGATATTTTTAATGAAGCAAATTGTAAAGAAAAAATATCGATAAGGATTACCTGACTCGCATGAGGAAGAATTTCCAGCTGCACTTTGTTTTGATGAGCTAACATTATCTGCTTGCCTAAAACAGCAGTGATTTAATGTAACAGGAAGAATGATAACCATAAATGTCATTAGGGGATTCAGGTATTTTTACTCCACTGAACTTTGAGTTTGTTCGAAAACTGTACACCAGTTGTGCATTTCTACATTTCATCAGCTTTTCATCATCAAAGAGTTTAATCTTTCCCGAACAAGCCGTATCAACTATGTGAATCACACATATCTTTTCTTCATTCGATGAAGCCATTTTCAACACAAATTAACTTAGAAACATCATTGAAATATTTACGTCACTTGTATTGTTTAAAAAAGTCAACTAGCAGACGATGTTGAATGATGCAAAACTTGTGTCAGATAGATGAAAGTGAATAAAAAATTTGTTACGAGAAAATCTATTTACATAAATAAAATGCAGTTGTAAAAAAAAATATTTTCCAAATTTGGCGGGTAGGACGCGAGGTTGCCGTTCCAGGTAAATAAATGTGACAGGAGGAATCTCCCAGATAAATTGATTCTGCTTCGAACCAAACGGCAGATAATTACGTCTGCTTTGATGCTAAATTAACAAGTAGGAGCTGATCTATTTAAGGATGTTATTGGTTTGTTTTCCCCTTAATTTGACAAAAACCGTAAAATTGACACATTTTCAAAAGCGTCTGTTTGGTGTAAAACTGCCAGACAAGGAGTCTGTTCAAACACCATAAAAAGCAGCGTAATTTTCTTAATCTATTGATGATTTTTTTATCCATGCCACGTGGTTTGACAAAAAACGTCCTTCACGCCGACTTTCACGACCCGTCATGGGTGAACGCGTCCGATGCCAGACGACAGAGATGGGTTTAAGTCTTACTTAGACCTCCATCTATCGGTAGCATACGTCAAAGCTTTTGCCCTTAGGTTTGACATGAGTTGATAGCTGTCTCTTAGTCAATAAAGATACCAAATATTTCGCAATTTCTTATCGGAAATCGAACACTGATCTACGGCGTCGCAATCAGAGGCTCCACACATATGCCATCGGTTTCGACATAATTGTAAACAGGCAGCTATCTAATTTATTTGGGTAAGGAATATTACACAGCCTAAGTCCAATATTTCCAATTGTCGGTTTAAGAAAACACACCACCCTGGGGGTTGCAAAAATGTCCCGACCTGTTACTTGCCTTAAAGCGTAATACTTTAAGGCATCAAAAAAATTTCTAGACTTACCTAACCCTGTCCTATGTGTCCATCACCCCGTCTACCCTCCCTCATAAATAAAAACAAACAAAAACCCTTTACCCCACCAATAGGTGACTTTAAAAAATTAAATCGGTGTTCGGATTTTTGTGCAGGATACCGTACAATAAAGAGAGAAATTGTTGTTTCGTGGGGATCAAAAGCTGGTCTCATTCTTCAATCTTGTCAATGGATTCTAGCTGGGCGTCTATTATAACATTCTTCATTGGAATATGCTGGGAATATTAATAACTTTAAAACGAAGGGAATTATTATTTTTAAAATATTTAATTAACAAAAAAAGCACATATTGCTCGATGAAAATTTGTTTTATAAATGAACGAGAATTTCACGTAAGGTAACCAAGATAATTCATCACCTCATCTGGAATCGAACACCGATCTCCAGCATAACATTCACAAAGGCTACACCTACTCCATTGACAACGACGTAAATATTTACAGGCAGCTGGAACATAAGCTAAATTGTTTCGGTAAGCAACATTACCCAGCCTAAGCCCTAAATGCGAGTTAAAATTTGTTGTATCAGTATTGGAATTTCTTTGGTTCGTCATTAATTGCGTGAAATCTGAGCTAAACCCAAGTCAAAATCTGGAATATCTCGGTATGATCATCAACTCGAATCTCCTCTCCCTCGCTCTACCCGAGGGAAAAGTCGATGCCATTTTAAAGTTCTGTTTAGACTCCCTTTGGTCGGGCAAGTCTGGGTGAGTAAGCTTTCGAAAATCGTGGGAAATTATTCTTAGGTCCTTCCCACGGTGCCATTCGTCGAAGGGCATCTTCGTAAATTGCAGTCGTTCTACATTTCCCTCTCCCATGACGACATGGATAAATACAGTAACCGTCATTCACTTTGAACGCTTTTGCGTTTTACCATAAGCGCCCGTGTTAAATGCGCATGACTCCGACCCGCTTATTCTAGTCTAACATATAAGCTATTTCTTATACATTTATATCGCTTAATAGCTAAGACAATTTTCTATTTAGCTGTGAGATTGAAAAATTTTCTGATTGCTGGTTTTTCCGTCAAAGTAAAACCCAGCTATCTTTGAACATGGTGTTTCTTACATGTTAGCTTATGGAGAAAGGGTGTTTTTTTATTTAATTGTACACAAATGGCTTGAACCATTTGCATGCCGTTTGTTGGCATTGATACGGATTTCATTCTTCTGTAGATGCTAGAAATCCCTGGTACTAACTTATGATATGAATTCCCTGAATTAATTTTTTGTCGACACACGTGTAATTTTAAGCGAATCGGCGCGGTGTCCCTCCTCTGGCATACTCCCAGTACCACCCGCTGAACCTTTGTTCAGCGTTCGCTTGTAAGTACAAAGTAGAGGGTGGTACTGGGAGTATGCCAGAGGGGGGACACCGCGCCGATTCGCTTAAAATTACACATGTGTCGACGAAAAATTAATTCAGGGAATTCATTTCATAAGTTAGTTGAGAGATGATAGATCATCCGATCTCCACCAGTCAAAAGATCAGATGATCTAGCGGCAGAGATCGGTTCTATGTCCGATCTAGGCTTGTAAACTTTTCTACCAGGTGGCAATTTTGGACGGAAATAGGTGCGTCCACGGAAAACCGAAAGATTTGTTGTTTACAGCGACCCAAACCTCTGAAAAATATCGCTATCTCTGGCTATTCTGTTTTAGATAGTTTGAAAACCGAAATGTCTGTTTTTGATTTCAGTTTTCACCTTAACACAAAGAGAACTGGCCGTTTCTTTTCTGATATCGTGGTTTCAGTGTAAGGATAGGAAGAGTTGCGTTTTTTTCATGAAAATGGGGGGGACCTACAAGATCCCTTTAAAAAACAATAAGAGAAGGCAGAGATGAGGTAATACGGGCTTGTGGTATATAAGAGAAATAAGGGAGGTATAAGGCAAGATCGTTCCAACGAAGCCGTTTCCTACTCCAGATCAAACTTAGAACCTAACAACTGAAGCCCACTGAATTCAAATTAATCTTCGAACCGAACATGTATTGATAGATTATTTTTCAAATTTGTCATTGCATCGAATCAAAAGAATGTCCTCTAATATTGAAGGAGTCAAATTATTTCGATAAGCAGAAAGAACAAACTTGAGGCTAGAGAAACATCTTTCTACGTTGACTTGAGTAACAGGGACCCCATGAACAATTTCGAGAAGAATAAATAATTCTGGCATGCCAGTTCGTGCATTATACCACCACTCCAGTACATTTTCAGTCGTATTTATTCATGGGTGACCTTCAAAGTTTTCCAAAAGGTGGTCGATTCGTTTGTTTTCAATGGTGAATGTTGGAGAAACGATTGAATTTTCACGTTCCCGCAAGGCTGATTCGAACTTATCAAGAGGCGCAATGAAAGACTCAACTTGTCCGTTTGGGAAAGAGTTATTGTTAGATTCTCTGTCTAACCTCATTTGATGGACAGTTTGCCACGGATTGATCAAATAAGCTTTGGCTTTTACCCTTTCATCAGTAGATAGAATTACTTAATAAGCAAAACAAGTTACTATTAGTTATACAAAGCGAATCTATTTTATTTTACAATTAACCTTAAATCTGGGATCTAGATATATAGCTGATCGAAAAATGTCATTATCCATCAACATATTTTCCCGTGTTTGAAGAGCCGCGGAAAAAGCTTTCGCAAATACTGTGTCGATTTCTTCTACCTCCATTTTACACAACGTCAACAGTTAGTAAAAATCCCCTATGGTCAGCTGTTCCATTTGCAACCTGACTGATGCTTTTCGGGCCGGCTCGAGAACGGAAGATATCCCCTGGATGCCAATCCATTGAATCTCACTGATCTTTAAATCTGCACGAGAATTTTCTGTTTCAGTGATGAAGTCCCGAAGCTCAAGAAGACGAGCTAGCATCGCAAGTGTCGGGTTCCACCTGTCGTTATAAAAAAATAATTCAAAAAAAGGGACATACGACAGTTATTTATATTACACGTGGTTTTCCCATCAAGTGTTGTTTTTTCAGTTAACTACGCCGAATCGAAACCATAAATACCGGATTTTTTAAAGCTTTCATCGCCGCACGGGCTTTTGCAATTAATCTGTTAACAGATTTCAATTTAAGCTCGTCCAGCACTGCGATTTGTAATGGGTGCTCTGCACACCGAAATCCACGCACAACATCGCGAATGCTTTCCGAGAGTTCGTTTATAACAAGTTCTTCTTTTTCTTCGTCATTATTTATGTCAAGTTCATCAAAATCAATGTCTTCTTTTCCTTCGTCGCCATCTAAGAAAAGTTGCACAGATTTTATCATGTTGCTGCCGTTATCAATTGTAAGAGAATAAATCTGAAAGCAGAAATCCCTTAACTGGAGATGCACTCCAGAATCAATTCTTTTATATGTTCTCCTGTATGTCTCCCATATACTACTATCATTCCAAGTGTTTTTAGAACTATTTTACCTTTTTCAGCATATTGGATGTTTATTCCAAGTATATGACGATCAAGACGTGTGCAACAGTTAAATTTCACGCATCAGAGTTTCCCTGCTACCTCTTTGGAAATAGAAGCGCGTCTATCAGATGCCACTTTAATTATTTCTTGGCGTATGTTTTGACAATTAATCGCAAAATTAGGTTCAAAAACTTTAATTATAGGGTCAAAAATCATTTGAAAACCACTATCTTGAACTGACTTGAACTGCCATTTGGCGGTCGTCAAGCCAAAATCCACACAAATCCTGGAATTCCACATGTTCAAGGCTGGGTAAAGGAGAATTGTCCCTTCTTGAAGCAGCTCCTTCATGTAAGAATAACATTTGTGGCAGATTGCTCTGTTATCCACAATAGTTAAGGGAATAATCACTCGGAAGATAGAAGGAGTAAGTCTGGCACAATTGTATTCTTCTAATAGCACTTGAATTTCTGTCTGATTAACTAGCGAGCACGATTTTATCGACCATCTGTCGAAGGAGTTTTTTGTCACTGTTCTCATGGGCACGCCTACCATCTTCTTTTCTCTCTGCCATCCATTGTTGCCAGGTTTTCCCTTTTGTGGTAATCCTCGTCAATAACAAGCACTTCGTCGCCGACTTGGAGCTGGCGAGAAGAACGGAAAATTTTTTTCCGCTCAATCAAATTCGGCACATACTCTTTCATCCACCTACGCCAGTACTGATTAACGGTAAATTGTGACTGCTTCCAGCGGCGTCACGTCAAACCACCAAATGCATCTTCGCAGTCTGGCGGATTATGCTGGCCCTGGTGTCCAACTATGATGAAGTGGTTTGGTGTTAATGCCTCTGGTTCGTCTGGGTCTGTCGATACATTAGTAAGTGGCCGACCATTCAAAGGGGACATGACTTCGGCAAACACCGTAGACAAAACTTCGTCAGTGACAGTTCGGTCTTGAAAGACGACTCACAGGGCTCATTTGCTGGATTGAACTAGCCTTTCCCAGGCTTCATCAAAGTGAGGGCTGGAAGGCGGGGAGAAACGCCAGCTAATGGCTTGGATAGCCAGTTCTTCTCTGACCTTTCTTGCGTTCAGATTTGCTAGGCCTTCTCGTAGTTCTCTCTCTCCAGCGACGATATTTGTACCGTTATCGCTGAAGATGACGTCGGGTTTTCCGCGGTAGACAATGAAACGCCGGGGCGCCATGATGAATGAATCTGAGCTCAAACAGTGCACTACCTCCAGTTGTACGGCTCGAGTCACTAAGCAGGTGATTAGTAGCCCGTATCGCTTCTCCGATCGACGCCCGATGACGACTGTGAGGGGACCAAAAAAATCTAGGCCACTATTTGTAAAAGCTTGTCGGAAACCTTGAAGCCCGTCTTTTGGGAGATTTGCCATCATCTGTGGTTGCGGTTTTGCTCTTGCCATTTTGCATTGTCGGCAGCTCTTGATTATTTTGAAAATAGCGCGCTGTTCTGCGACAAGGTAATACGACAAGGTAGTAGGACCAGCGTACTTCACTCAGTGTCTGTTCCTCTCCTGAATGTAGCACCTTGTTATGCGCGTCGTCAATTATTAGAGAGGAAAGCGGATGCTGCGGTCCGATTATAATCTTCTGGCGCGCGTATTCGGGCATCTCCGCATGTTCTAACCTTCCTTTGATATTTGGTACTCCATCGGAATCTATAAAACGGTTTACTTTACGAAGAATTGAGTTACGGGCTATTGGTTTTCCACTTCGGATGGCGGCGATGTCGTCTGGGAAACATTCTTCATTGGCGACGATAATGCACTTTCTTAGTGCTTCTTTAAGCTCGGATGCATCAATGATTTCTTCTTTTTCCATGCTACCCCGAGTAAGTTGTGTGGCGGCGAGCTTGAGGTGCTTGAGTTTGGTATGTTTCTTCCTAAGTTCAGATATCGCGGCGCTGTCGTGCCGTGAATCTTACTGCCATGACGGCAGCTTGTACCTCTAGTCGTGGGATTCTCATTGTTTGAAGCGAGCCGAGACGGCCTTTAGCCAAAATGAAGCTTGTGCAGATTTTGCCTTCTGCTATCGTTTTCATATATGCCACTGCGCCGAAAGCAGCCGTTGACGCATCAGCGAAAACAAGAAGTTCAAAGCTCGATTCTCCAAAAGAAAATCCTTGGGGCCGAAAACAGCGAGTCAGCGAAATTGATTCCAGCAGGTTAAGTTCAGCAGCCCAGACTTTCCATTGGGTCAGCACTGTCGCAGGAAGTTGCTCGTCCCAGCCGATTGGTTCAAAACGAGTAGTCAATACACCGTTTACAATGGTTGTCTTCTCACACTTCTCCCTTTATTTCGCTTGGAACAGCTCTTTGGCGCGTGTTGTGATGGGTAGGAAGGCCCAAAGTGGATCGAATGCCCGGGACATGGCCGCCAGCATTTGCCGTTTTGTGAAGACTGGTTCAATTTTCTTAATTCGGATGTGGTAGCAATCAGTGTTGCAGTCCCATACCATTCCAAGCAGGTACTCAATTGGTAGTTTCTCAAGATCAAGATTTAGAAAAGTGTTTGATCTCTCTGATGCGGGGATGGATGCTAATACCTTTTTCGATGACGATGTGAAGGCTGTGAGACGAAATTCACCGAGTGCTAAGGATTCAATTGCATCCTTTGAAAAATTGGATAAAGTCTATTTTACCCGACCAAAGTATACTTTATTGTTACTTTACTTTTACTGAATTTAGAGAAGCAAGTATACTGAACTGATCTGTATTTACTTGTAAACTGAATAAATGTTCGGCTTAAATTCCAATGTTGCCAACTGTTGGAATGCAATGTTGCCGTCATTAATTGGTAATATAGATTAAATACGTATATAGATATTGCAAAATATTTGTCATTTATGATCAAGTCATTATTCTGCTAGCTCAGTGGGTATAGCACTGGATTGTTAATTAAAAGGATCTGGGTTCAAATCTAGTTGCCGTAGGTAAATTTGTTATTATATGTTTAGTATTCAGTATATTCAATTGGTTATTAAGTTGATAAAGTGATTCTAGTATTTACTTTATTAGTATTACGACATTTTAAAAAGTATTGTTTAGTTAAGTATTGTAGGTCTTTGATAATTAAGTTAGAATTTTTTTTACTATACTTAATTAATTAATATTTAGGGGTGTGTTGTTACTTAATATTAGTATTGATTCAGGTATGGCTGCTAATGTATCTATTTTCATGAGTTCCTCAAGTGATATTATTAAGAGTAATAGTGAAATGCTTGAAAAGTTTTATTTCAAATGCAAAAAAAGGAAATCTAGTTCAAAATCACAAATACCATTTGATGAACTGTGTTGGACATCTTTTACCATAACAATGATTTGTTCTGTGCTTACTCCAATGGATTTGTACAAATACTTAGTGGAAATTCGATTTATTGATACCAGTGTGTCTTCGTATTGTCTTCAGTGTTCTGGGCAACTAACATTGGTAATTATTTACAATAAGCTATGTACTAAGACATTAGTTGTATTTTTTACATTTATTAATAGATTCCTTCTACTACTGTCATTGATGGTTGCCAACTGAAATGTAATAATAGAATTGGAGTTAATGGTAGTACTAACAAAACAAAGTTATGTTTTAAAAAATTTACTATTAGAAAATATTCTTGGTTTCACAAGTCTCATCTAACGATTCATGAGATCTTAACACTAACGTATTATTGGTGGAGTGAAATTTCTCAGAAGTATGTGGAAAATGATTTGGATGTAGGTATGTTATTGTTGTTTTATGTAGGTAACTATGTGTTAATTTAATGTGTTAACTATGTTTTACTTAATATGATTATACTGTACTGTTATTTTTTACTATACTATACTATAATATACTGTACTGTACTATACTATACTGTACTGTACTGTACAGTACTGTACTATACTATACTATACTGTACTGTACTGTACTATAACATACTATACTATATTATACTATACTATACTATACTATACTATACTATACTGTACTATATTATACTATACGATATGATACGATACTATACTATACTATTTGTTAATTTTTTTTCTTAGCTCATGGAACTCCCATTGATTGGTACAATTTTTGCCGTGAAGTTTCGGAAGATGTAGTAATTAACAATTCTGAAAAGATAGACCAAGATCGGATGCTGAGTTGCCAAGGCTGAATTCCGACCTGCGGTATTTGTCCTCTCGGGCCCTATAGAAGGGAAATGAAAAATAATATATTTAATTAAGTTTTAGTTAGTTTTATTACAAAATCTTTTGGAATCGTGTGCTATACCTCTGTGCTGATATAATACAAAAAATTTTATCTCCAAAAAAGCTGTTATTTTTCCAGGAAACTTTTTGAAAGGTACTTGTTTACAATGTACCGTAGCAGACGTAAAGTGATTGACTGTGACTAGTGACTGTAGTGTCAAACTGTTTTCGTTTTTTATGTCATGAGTAGTGTAGTTTGTGATGTCAGTAATGAGTTATTTGACACAATTAGTCTTTTTAAGTTATCTGATTATGCTAAAGGACTTATTCATAAGGAAAAAGAAATTTACTTAGAAAAACGTCTGCTTCTTGTTCTACAGTTGTAATACGGGGAGGGGGGAAGGGGTGTTGTGGAAAGGTAGACAAGTACCTTTCAAAAAGTTTCCTGGAAAAATAACAGCTTTTTTGGAGATAAAATTTTTTGTATTATATCAGCACAGAGGTATAGTACACGATTCCAAAAGATTTTGTAATAAAACTAACTACAACTTAATTAAATATATTATTTTTCATTTCCCTCCTATAGGGCCCGAGAGGACAAATACCGCAGGTCGGAATTCAGCCTTGGCAACTCAGCATCCGATCTTGGTCTATTGGTGGTTTTGGTATTACGGTAGAAATAGACGAATCGAAATTTGGCAAAAGTAATCTGTTAGATGCTGTAGTGATTTTAGTTATTGTAATTTAACGTTTTTATAGGAAAATATAATCGAGGCAAAAGGGTAGAGGGAGTATGGGTTTTTGGTGGAGTTGAAAGAATATCTGGAAAATGTTTTCTTGTAGCAGTGAGTGATAGATCGGCAAATACATTATTGGATGTAATCAAAGAATGGATTCTACCTGGTTCTATCATTATATCTGATTGCTGAAAAGCATATGACAAAATAGAGTTAGTTTTTATTTATATTTATTTGATGTATGTTTTATTGTTAATAATTTTTGTTGTTAAATTAGGGAACACAATAACAACATTCATCTGAAAGTTAATCATAGCTTGCATTTTAAAGATCCAGAAAATGGAGCACATACCAACCAAATAGAGGGTAAATCAATTTATATTGAGTCTGATTAGTAATAAGTTATTGTTTTTTTCAGGATTGTGGAATTTAGCTAAAAAAAAGTCTTCCAAATACAAACAGAAGCAAAAAAATGTTTGCTGGTTATTTAGCAACCTTTATGCTGCGTACTAAATGGAAAGGAAAAGATGGCTTTAAGTTATTTATGCAATATGCAGCTAAATTGTATTCTGATGATTCTACTACAGATGTAACTGAGACAAAACGTTTAAAGAGAGCTTGTAAGGAAAACATACTTTACTTTATTTTACTTATTTTACAAAAACTTTATATTAATATTTATTATTCGGAAAAACAAAATTGATTAGGAATAGGGGTCTCGTCAACTATGTCTGTGGAGAAGTTTAAGTTTGGTGAGTCTACACTGAATGTAAAGTTAGATGCTATGAAATAGTTTTTTAAGTGTGTTAGAGTGTCGATTGAAAAGTAAAATTTATTACCGTATTGTTTAATGGGGTGGAGCATATTTGGTGATGTGTGGTGTTTTCTTCTGTTTTAATTGAGTTTTCAGTTGCGTCGATTATTGTTTTTGATATTAGTTCCTAAAGTTTGTTGTTTTCCTTGTAACTAGTAATAGAAAGTTTTATTATAGTAATAGTTATATTTACATATGTTAATATTGATAGGTTTTGGAAAGTTGATTTGAGATCCGGTTTAGTTGATTTTGTTTCTTCTTGTCCTAATGTTATTGTTATTTTCTAAACCAGAAATGGAAAAATAGTATGAAGTTAAATATATGTGATGTTATTAATAATTATTACCGTTTATAATTTTTTAGTTTCTTCTTTAACATATTTTATGGTTCCATTTGATTCTGCTAGTGCTAATTTTAATGTTTCGTTTTCTGTTTCTAAATTGGCTATAGTAAGTTTTAATTTTTTGGACCAGTGGATTGGTTTTTTTGACATCTTTAAGGTATTACTGTTGTTTGTATTACTGTTGTATTACTGTAAAAATATTAATATGTTGACAAATTTATTAATTGATCTATAATTGTTGATGATATTAGTTGTTCCGACTATGCAAATGTATTCTGCAGTCCTCGTTCCGCATTTTATGCTCGTCGCAGGGTGTTTTCCATAATATACTATGCATACTACTGTGCACAAAGGATGCTTTGATTTAATTTATTATAATACTAACAGTTGTATTTTTTGTCCATGTTCAATTACCTGTCAATGTTGCTAACTTAAATATAGTCTTTTGCTGTAGGTTGGTATCGATTCCTGTTGATTCTGGGGAACACCGTTTTCAGTACTTCAAACTACGTTGGTAAACTTTTGTTATACTCTGATTAAGATTTCACATGATCATCTTATAATGCATGTTTTGGTATTCAGATGTTTTCTAGCAGCATGGGAGAACTTTTTATATAGTTGTTTTGGAACAGTGACACTAATACCTGCAGAAACTGTGCACAGCTTTTTGGAATTGTTATTATGGCATAAAATTTCATCTCATCATCTGAGAGTTACGATTCAAGGTGACAAAATAATTGTTTTATTATGTTGATTATAAAAGAAATAGGTGGTGAGCTCACTATATATATTAGTGAACTACTCTGATGAACTACATGATGAATGATACAATACAGGTTATTTCCTGAATAAATATAGAACCACGGCTTCTTCATTTATATTGTTTCATTATGTGTAGGTGCTGGCATGCTATCCATGGCAAACTCAGGTCTAAACACTAATAGAGGTAAGTTTTTTATAACACTTTGTTATTGAGAACTTGTGTGTGATTGTAAGATATAGTAATTAGTGTATATTTACAAATTTATTATAGCCCCAACACAATAGCTTCATGGTATGCACTCTATATTTAGAAAGATCTACTATTGCATGTCTGTTGTGCTTGGGTTAGTTGTAACCGATAAAGATTACAGGCTAACTGATGTAGTTAAAATTGTGTAATGTACAATCAAATATGAATGTAGATTTCACTACAAAATTTTTAATTTTTGGCTATGGGCTACAATTTAACTATCTATATGGTGGATATTCTGTTGATGATTGTATCTATTAATGAAATAGTTCTCAGTTATACGTATTTGATTTTGTATTTATTACTTATACAATTTAAACTAATGAAATATTTGTTATTTTTTACATTTCTTGTTTGGGACAAATTATAAACAATCTCAGAAAACATTTGTGTTTGCAGCGCTAGAAGTTTTCATTTTCATTTTGTAATTTGCCTACATGATTTTTCAATATTTTGGAACAGTGAATTTTTTTAGACATTTTTTTAAATGATTAATATATGAAAACTATCAATGTTGCGAAATTGGTTAATTTTATTATCTACGTGTTGGCATGGTCATTAGGGATTGGCCCCGATTACACACCGAACTACCCGAAAAATTGCCGTTTGGTTGCAACTCGGGTAGCTACTTTTCAAGCGGTTGGGAACGGTTACGTGGGGCGCGGGGCAGATCCCAAATAGTCATAGACCCCTGGTTCATAAATATGGCTATTTTATTGTAATAAATTTGTAGTCATTCATGTTTGTCATATAAGAAATAGTTAAATATTTATTTCTTTAATTTTTTTCCCATGTTATTTAAGAATTGGCCTAAGTACTTTAAGATGGCCTGGCGCATTAGTTGCGGTGTTGTACCTTTGAGGTCCTTCCATGTTTGTGTAGTGTAAACTAATCAAAATTTAAATATGTTAATTAATGATATTGATCAAAATCATAATTTTTTTTTTACTACCAAATATTTCTTCTATTATTTTAGGATCCATGGGTTCCCGCTTTACAGTACCAGTTTTTCCACCTTTACCAGATTTCTTGTGTGCTTAATTGTGATTTTCAGATTATATTGTTATTAGTTGATAATTTTATACATATATATATATTACTTTTTAGATATTCCTCAGTAAATGATGATGTCATCAATTCACTGAGGAATCTATACAATGTATATCCAGAATTTTTCAGGGTATCTAAAGTCCAATCTTCTGGTTTAATGTTTTGCACTTTTGTTTCCAGAAGAGTTTTTATTGTAGCTGGTATTTTAAATGTTGCTACGTCTGGAAACTTCTAAACAAACAAAATTAATATAAGTATTTTATGAAATGTGAATTGTTTTAAAGTTGTGTAATAAGTTAATATATATTTTAACGACTGGCGGTGAAATAGGACCGAAACGGATTAGGACTGGAGAAATAGGACTGGAAATTTTCAGTCCTATTTCTCCTGTAGAAATAGGACTGGGAGAAATAGGACAACTTTTTAAACACATTTTAAACAGTCCTATTTCTCCTTGGATATAAGGCTATTTTGCTTGCCTTTATCTTACATATTTAAGGACAATGAGCCTCCAAACCGGTAGGCGAAATTGGGGGGAAATTGCAGTAGAAAAGCGTTGGCTTTATATGCCTACGCCCTTGAAAATTACCGTTGACAAAATGGCAACGCTTACTTCGCTTGCATGCTAAGAATTCCTTATCCTATTAAACTTTTTATTGCAGAATATGAACCGTCATTTTTGACTGAATACAGTTCATTTAACAAATAATTAAATTTAATAAATCTAAATGTTGTTTAACTTTTTCTATTGTAAATTTTTCGTACATCTTGCAACACAGAGGGGGTTGCGTGGGATGATTCGTACCTTGGAATCTCAGCCCCTTTGGTGAATCATCCCCCTCCCTAGAAGGGTGAGGACCACACCCATCGTAGCCCCTCTATGATGCAAGTCGTAAGAAGAATAAATAATAACCAAAGTAAAATTGCACTCACATTTATGAAATGATTAATTTTTTTATAAATGAACTATATATTGTAAAAAATTTCGGTTAAAGTACTGTAAAAATTTTTTTTTTATCATAACGAGTTCTTAAGCTGCAAGTGAATTAAGCGCTGAAATTTTGTCAACGGTAATTTTCTAGGACTGAAGGATATAAGCCAACCCGCTTGTCTCGGATAATTCCCCTATCATCTTGCCTACCGGTTTGGAGGCTCATTGTTCTGAAATATGAAAGAGTAGAAATAAAAAACAGGCATAACCTTAAGGAGAAATAGGACCGGTCAAAGAAGAAATAGGACTGTTTAGAATGTATTTAAAAATCAGTCCTATTACTCCCAGTCCTATTTCTACAGGAAAAATAGGACTGGAAACTTTCAGTCCTATTTCGTTTCGGTCCTATTTCACCGGCTACCATTTTAATCGTGCAGTGTATAGTTTTAACTTAATGTATATAGTTTATACATAGTTGTTATAAAGAATTATTTGCATGTTATCTACTTCTTAGAACTTAAAATGAATTTGTATATAGTATTTAACCCTTGGGGTTTTTGTTTTTTATATAGATATACCTTAAAGTCATTGTTAAGCATATTCAGGTCTTGTTCGTCCTCTGAATCCTCATTGTGTTCTTCTACTATTTTAATTATCACATTGTTGTTCATCTCTATATCAGGAATTATAATGTTATCTATTTGCAGTTGTTTTTCCTTTAATTCTTTTATTTCTATAAAATCCCAAAAAATTGTAAAAACTTTAGAAATTTTTGTCGTACAAATTTTTTTTAACCTTTTTCCTTTTCTTCTAATTTCTCAAGGAGAGCATTTTTTTCATTTTGTAACATTGTTACTTGTTCGATCTATATTAAATATTATTAACTAAGTAAATAATTGTAATATTGTATATGAAATAAAATAATAAGACTTGCCAAATTATTTTCACTTTCCTCATATAGAGTTTTATAACGTTCACTCTCCTTCTGTAATCAGATTATTATATATAAATATATTGTCATGCAACTATAGTAATAAATTACCTTATATTCTTCCTTGCATTCATTAGATTCATTTAATTCATTTTCTAACTTAATTATTTTATCTACAAGTGTAGTTTTTAATTCAGTCATTAATTGTTTTTTTTGGACCGATGTCATTCTGAATTTTTAAATGTATTATTACTTTACTTTTCTTGGCCTGCGCCAGACGAATCTCAACATAGGCTGGTCTTTTGGGTTCACGCTGATCCTGTGGTACATTCCTTCGATATCCGCCGATATGGAATATTTGAATTGGCGGCTCCGCAATAAAACGCAGACGAGATTTGATAGTAAAACGGGGCCACGCAAAAGAAAATCGTTTAAACAGACTTTTTTTTAACTTGGCAGAACAGTCGAACACGACTCTGATTTTTTGGGGTTGTTTGGGTTAATAATGAAATGATGTGGTAGGTACCACACCCTTCCCACTGGCTTGTCTAGTTTGTCGTAGTTCACTCAAAAAGCGTAGCCGTTCTCGAGGTGGGCCTCAATGATCTTTCGATATTTCTCTTCTATGGGAGAATTTTCTTTCAGCATTAGGCGGCACTCGATGGCAAGAAAGCGCAAGACAGCGTGCGCTCTGTTATTCGGGATGGATGGAGCGGCACTTTAAAAGGCAAGTCTACTTGCCAACCACACGCAATATGAACAGCGGAGGTTTCTAAAATTTTCAGAACTCGAGCGTCATCTTTTGAAATTACCTTCGGGGCTCGCAAGTCAGTTCCTAACGATTCTTTGGTGTAGAATTTTTCTATAATTTTAATCAAGGGTATGTCTTCGGAAATGTAATTTACTTGCACTCTGCTCTTTCTACTTGGCCCGTGGATAAGGTTCGCTGGTATTTTCCCTATTACTGTCCATTCGAACGGCGTTCGAATGGCGCAAGGAGCGCATTCATTGTCGGGGGGTGAGAGAATTCTTATATTCGATGCGCCTTAATTATGTCCATTCCCATCAACAATTCAACTTTCTCTGAGTCGGTGGGTGGTAGGTCTAGGTTTTGTAGATGTGGCCAGTTGGCCTTTAACGTTGGCTAATGAAGGTTACGAAAGGAGAGCTGGATATCTGGCACTGTGAACGCGTTGTTAATGCTGACGAATATAACATTATTTTCGGATACGACAGAAAAGCTGACGAGAGACGAGTTCATCAGTACGGACTGATGAAAGGAACCGAATCTAATTTGGAACGAATTGTCCTTTAGTCTAAGTTTTGCCGCAAGACTCGCTTTCACCAGCGTTGCTTCGCTACCAGGATCAAGCACGGCGCACGTGTGGTAGCGAATCTCAAGATTTTGCACGACGAGGGGTACGATTGCGAGTAGCACGGGACATATTTTGCTTTTAATTGGCGCACGCTCAAGTAAAATATTGAAATTTTTGTTACCTTGTGAAATGGGAAATTTTCGGTCTGCTCCGTGTAGTAACGAGTGGTGATAAACTGAGTTTCACGAGTTACATCCTGGGCCTTCTTTTTTGCACGATCGTCCAAAATGCCCTCGTCCTAGACATTTGAAACAATGGTTGTTCTCAGCGCACAAGGCGGCTCTTTGATTTGGGAGCATTTTTCTAAAAACGTTCAGCTCTATAATCGGTGTCCTGGATTTTCTTTACATGCCGCGCATGCTGCCCAATTACTTGCTCCGTTTGCTTGTGCCGGTCCTGCTGCGTTGGATGATAGGTTCAAGATAGTTGGCCCATATGGAGGTCTTTCACGTGGAGGGTACGACTGCTGTACTTTGGCCGGTACTGTGTTGACTGTTACTCCGCATAATTCTTCTGCTCCGACCGTCGCATTGATCCATTTGTCAAAATCCGCGAGAGAAGGAATTCGTGGTTGCAGATTGTAGGCGTATCGCCCACATTCACGCTGCAGATCGCCTGGTAGTTTTGATGCGAGTGTTGTTACAATTGTTGAATATGTGAATTCACCCATGCTCTGCTCTCCATGAACGCTTGTCACAGCGTCCCGCACTTTCACGGTTAGGTCAAATAGGGACTTAAGATCGCCAGGTTGCAGCGCCGGCACTTGCGTCAAACATCGAACGTGAGCTTGAATGATGTTTCCTGGGATCCCGTATTTTGATTGTATCTCGTACCACGCCTGGGTGTAGCTGTTCCTTCCAGTAAAGATGTGGGCCATCCTCTTTCTAATGTCATCCGTCAAGCTATCTCTTAGGCTCATTAGCTTGTACGAGTCTGACATGTTGGTTTTTTCAACAGTTGCATGTATAGCATGCGCAAAGGGTAGCCAATGGCGGGAGTCGCCGTCAAAGGGAGTGATAGAAATTTTCGCTTACCTGGAGAATGGGATTTGAACAAGGCTGGATGAGTGTGCCATAGTTGGTGGTTGATTGGCCGCCTCTGCTTGACCCAACGGGCTTACAGTGGATTGATTTATGTTCGGGCTGTGATGTGCCGAGGAGCGTGGTGTTGATGTCAGTGGGTTCTTTGGGGCCCCTGATAGGATTTTCATTCGGCGGTTTTCGTGATCGATCGATCGCTGGATGTCTTGCTGCTCACGCTCACTCTTCCTTTTGATGTCATCAAGATTCCGTTCTTGATCCAGAATGGATTGCTCCAACTTGAATTCCAAGTCCAACTTGCGTCGCTTTGCTTGTTGGATGTCGTTGTCTTCGAGGTTGTCTTGCTTGCTGGTACCTGCCCCTACATTGACTGGAAGGCTTTGGCTTGATGAGGGCGTTTCTACGTTCGGTGGTTCCCTTGATCCAGAGTGTTGCCAGTTACGTTCCATTATTTACTTGCTTGTCCGGGTATTTTCTTCTTACGTTGGGGCTTAAGCTGGTTTAAGTAATTCGTTACTGCTTCAACTGCTGCGGAGTTACGTTCTTCAATCGCTTCAATCCTTGTTGCTGCTGCGGAGATAACGTCGTCGGTTGTGTCTTCCGGGAGAAAATTCAGGTATCTCGCGTCAATCTGATTAATTGTCTCAAGTTCCTTTTGGAGGAAAGGAATTTGCTCTGCAATTATGATGGCGGACTCTCCTTTTTAAATTAATTTCGCAACTTGCGTTAGTAGTTTTGTGTGTCTTCTTTTTATGATTGAACGCTCTGGAAATAACAGCAGGGGATTGTCTGAGTCGGCTTTATTTGCTGTGGAGCTGTTTGAGGACGCGTTATCTTGCTCCCCTTCGAGCAACTCTTCTTTTGCTTTACCATCAACGAGTGCCATCATAATAGGGTGGGTCGAAATTTTTTTTTTTTTTATAAATCAACCCGGCTATTTTTATTGTATGTCGGTATAGATTTTATCCTGAAAAATAAATTTTTTTTTGATCATTGGTTCGTTCCCGCCGCTCGTTTTTGTGTCCAAAAACTACTAAAATTTTGGTACCTGTCACCTTTTTGGTGTAATAAAATCGGAACAGTAACAGCTAATTTTTTCAAAGTCGGTAAACTAATGTCACAGATAATTGCCTTTCTAATAGTGTTTAAAAATTTTGAATCCGATAATTGGTTACTTAGAAAAATTAAGAAAACCGTGAAAATTTCAGAGTTTTTATTTTCTTATGGGAAATTGAATGGTGGCGCTGCTAGTCTTGCACAAGAATTGATTTTCTTCTATGACTAAACAAAATAATTGAACCGCGCACTACATTTTCTGAAAGTTCAAACAATAACCTAAATTTTAGAAATAATTAAGACATGATTTGTTTCAGTTTTACGCGATCAATTATTTGTGTAACTGAGGCCGTTTTAGCCGCTGCCAGAGCGCGCGAAATTTGAAATGGTTTTCATAGAAGGACTATAAAGGTTGAAATCTTTTCTAATAATGGTTTATTTAAACTAGTTCATTATTACAAATGGCAGGAGTAAGAGATTCTCTCGATTTCAGTGTTTGTAAAATATGGTAGTGACGTTTTTCATGATCATGCACGGTTTTTGAGGCCTCCGTTACCAACTTAATCATTCGTTCGACGCCCTGCGTGTTATTAGGTATATCAGGGAAATGAAGAATGTCACCAGATTTGACCGATTGGAACAACTGTTTTGCGGTAAACAACATTGTCAATGGTGGTTCAGTAAAACACTCGGTTTTCCAGTCGATCATATTGACATAAGAGGTTGCGTGGAATTTAATTGTTGGACGAACAAACTTGCGTACATCTATACCGACATACAATGAAAATAGCCAAGCTGATTAAAAAAAAAAAATTCCACCCACCCTACCATCATAATCGGAGGGTGGCTTATGAGCTACTTAAAAACGAAGACATGACAAATGTCAAATCAGTTTCAAAACGAATTAAAAACGAAACTAACCAATTCTGATCGACGAGATGAGAGTATTTCCACAAGAGCGGGTTTCAATCGGTTGTTTGAGAGGCGAAAATTCAGATCGGGGTGTGAAGAATCCTATGAACGACCAAAGTATCGAAGTTTTATGAACGAGGAATTAAAATCGGACGATTCAAACAAGAAGAAATCACAGATTAATTACTATGAATGCTTCCAAGATGACATTTGCGTTCGGCGAAGTCGAAAAAAGCATTTAAAAACGCGTTTTTTTTACCTTTTGACTGGAGTAATGGTGGATCAAGTGGATGTCCAATTCAGGAATTCCCGGGTTTCGGCACAAAAGTGTGGCAGATTTCTCTGTTATCCACAATAGGTGTTAACGACAGAAGTCGTTAGGAAGTAATGTTAATTTAATTTTCGTTTTGTATGTCTGTGTGTGTATGTGCGTGATTGTGTAAGATCGTGTCATTGCCGAGGGGCAGACAAGTCTGAACTTGTCTGACCTTGGCTTAACTAATACCCTTTGTTTTTGCTATAGGTTACCCTCCCTTACAATTCCTCCTCCCCATTTACACCTAAAGCTAAATGTTCGCGTTAGCGCCCTTCGTTTGTTTTACCCTTTTTCTGCATTTCCGCCGTACTCGAAGACGGAGGGAGATGCAACAACGAGGTCACTCTTATTCGTTTTCGTTGTGGTGGACAGTCGCAACCTGTCGCTCCAATTTTTCGTTTTTTGTAACCTCGTGTCGTGTTTAATACATCGGAGCGTGGCATTTTTGGCCACTGAGTTAGCCACGTTTCATTTCGATTATTTCGGTGGTTAACAATAGGCAAGGGAATAATCACTTGGAAGATAGAAGGAGTAAGTCTGGCACAATTGTATTCTTCTAATAGCACTTGAATTTCTGTCTGATTAACTAGCGAGCACGATTTTATCGACCATCTGTCGAAGGGGTTTTTTCTCACTTTTCTCATGGGCACGCCCCCATCTTTTTTTCTCTCTGCCATCCATTGTTGCCAAGTTTTCCCTTTTGTGGTACACAACAACATTCAATTCCCTTTGTTAGTTTTTTACTCTTTAAATGGTTTAAGGAGTAATACTTCATTGTTTTAATCAGCTCTTCAACGAATTCGATCGTATTTATGCACCAAAAAACTTGTCAAGTGCGGGATTCCGCCAGGCTTGGATGGATCTCGTGTCTAATATTCTAAAATACGCTAGCTTACACCGTACCGTCAAAATCAATAATCTCTTAAAGGCACCTCGCTTCGACAACCTCAAAAGCGATTTTGGTAAGTACCTATGTTTTACCAATTTACCGAATTTCACCTATTAATTATTAAAAAACCAAAGAATATTTTTATTTTCATTATACTATTTAATTATTTTTAAATGTTATAGATCTTCGTTCCCGAGCGGGTATGGAATTGATGCCTCTTTTGTTATTAGGGCATAACAAAACCGTGAAAGAACCCAGGCATTCCATTGATTGCCGAGAGGTATGAAATTTTTTGTGGAAGGGTGCGATGAAAGGATTAACCCATACTTTTGTCTTTTCATCAGGAATCAGCCAATTTGTTGAATGCAATAAAAGAAATTCCTCATCGAGGAAATCCTTTCTTGCTGTTCATCGTTAACCAGTGTTTTCTTGTCATCGATAACAAGCCTTTAATGGATTTGTCAGCGATGACGAGTTCAGACTGCATTTTGGCTCTCTTTTCCTCCTACTATATCTTCGATATCACCTACAGCGAATTAGTGAAAATTTCATTACTCCTTCTTCAGGCCTAATGCCTGAAGCAACCAGGCGAAGCTACAAGGGCCTCCATCTCATTTAACCAGTTCTCCAACTTCCTAACCAAGGAAGAGAAGCAAGTAAATTCTTCCGACTGATTTGCTTACATTATTATTCCCGTGTGTTGTTGTTAATGTCAATAACTGTTTGGTGCAATGTATGCTCTTATAATTGTATACTATTACCATTTTAATATCGTGATTTGATATTAAATCACATATCAAGAAAGTAATATAATAAGAAATATCTGTGTTTCCGAAAAATACGAAAGTGATGTCTAGTTTACCATCACCCGTCTAATGTTTTTCATTGAATTCTATTTATGTAACGATAGGATGAATTAAATTTAAATAGTGGTACATTTAAACCCTGATTTATGGAAAAATAGGGGGAAATTTTTTTACCACTTTACGGGAGTTGTATTCAATTTTGTGATAATTGTCCTCCACTTTTTAATAAAATATTCAATTCAGATAAACGGGGCCTTTACCGGTAATTAAATAGTGGGAATTTAAATACTCCAGTCTGGTGAAACCGATATTTGTGTTGTTGTGATTTACTCATCTCAATTGTAATTTTGTTTAACTGATGAGAGTCTTCATGGTCTTCATTATTTTTACGCTTTCTAACGTTTTCTTTTAATTTTACTTTCTCGGAAAAAATATCAGCATGACAGGCCCTGATATGACTTTCTAAATTAGTAGCATGTTTCCCTTTCAAAACGCGCTTACATTTCCCTATTTTGCGCCTACTTGTATTTCCAGTTGCATCGTAATCGAAGTAATTGTGACTTTGGTTTCCGTTATTCCTCCCCATGCTTACACGCTTATGAAATAAGAAAAACCCATAACGGTGAAAACTTTGAACACAAAATTACACAAATACACACACAAGGTGACGCAATATAGACCTATGCTTTAAAAACAGCTGATAGTATTGTATGAAACAGAAAAAAAAGGTGAAAAACGGCCATCTTTCGGCGGTGCGATTCGATTTTCTGTTTGGGTTTTTCTTTGTGGCCAAAACCGAGTAGCATGTTGAAATACCGGTATTTTTCTGTTGTTTTTTCACCGTTTCGAGACACTGGTTGCTTATTTGATCGTTAATCAAATTTATTAAAAAGAAGCCGTGTAATCTGAAAATGGATAAAAATCTGTGTAGGTTAGTGGTTCAAGATCTAAGACGGGAAAATTTCAGAAAAAAGTATTTAAAAAAACCATCATCTTCTTAAACCAAAAGAGCGTAAAAAAAAGCGATCCACTAGATCAAAGAGTTGCTAAAAAGTCCAAAAAAGGTAAAATTTTTATAATAAGCATAATTGATAATAAAAAAATGCTCTATTTAAAAAACTGATTATAGGAACTAGTGTCACCAAATTATTAACTCAATTTATTGCAGATGATGTAAAACCGATGACAAATGATGGTTGTACTGGAACAGTTATATTATTATTACGTGTACACATACTAGGAGGAAAGCTTTAAAGTTCATGATTGATTTCTGGATATCTACTCAAATTATTCTTCGTTGACTCTAGAACCCTCTCCGTTACTGGAAACTCATTTGAAGGATGTAGAAGACCAACAACTGCTGCGTTGCCGCGATGGCAACAAATGTAAAAAAGATGTCGAACAGCCCTATTGGCGGGGTAGTGGGTTTTTTGTTGGTTTTTCTTTGAGGGGGGTAGACGGGGTGATGGTCACGAAAGGGCAGGGTTCTTGAGAAAGCAGCTTTCGATTTCGTACCCAAGATGAAACTGGGCTTGGGTCTGCTTCCTGTCGGCATTTAAATGTCCTTATAACTGGAAATTAAAAAACTGGAGAAATCTATCACTTTCTGCATCATTTTCAAAAAAAGTTATGGGCACTGGGGTATTTAAACTTTTGCTATGACGTCATCTACAATTAATCCGTATTTTCAAAAGATGTTGTAAAATTATCTGAGGGACATCCGAATCCCCATAATTATGATAGGATGACCAAGGAAATGACGGGCTTTCTCTCGGTTCTTCATGGCAGGACTCGTGTTTGGGATTGTCAGGTAAACTCAGTTTAATTGTAATTTATCTCTTTTAGCAATATTAAGTTGTTTTCCATTTTATAGGTTCTTCATAACGGAAGGTGGAAAACTGGAGCTGCTGCTTTTTTAGAGGATGAACAGAAACAGGTATTTTCAAAATTGTCGAGATATGGTTCCGTAACCAAACATATGAGCCCAGCATGTAAATATTTATCACAAAATTTAAAAAAAAAAAATGTAAGAAAGTCCTTAAATTAATTTTTATCTTTTGTTCAAAGCTCGCCGAGATCACATAACCGAGGCAATATTTTACAACAACGAGGAAAAAGAGGAGGGTATGGTAAACTCGCTTGTAAAACGTCTTGTAAAAGTAATCTAATTTTTTTAAACTGATTAATGTAAACCCTCATGCCGGTTATTAAGGAATTATTGTCTTTCAAGCAACCAAAAAAGAGACAGAGTATGCTAAGAAATTGCATGACTCATTAGTTCTGAGTGGTTTGGAAGAAAAAGATCTCCTCTCCATCTTGAGACGTTTGCAACAATTGGTCATCGATAGGAAAAGCACATCTAAAAAGTAATAACGTAATAAATGAAAACGAACAACTCCCCTGTTTACACACGTTAATTCTACCCAATTCACAGCCAATCAAAACCCGGCTGGAACCCCTGGGAAACAATAAACAGTTTGGGGGGATCTATGCGCACCACTTCAGCCATGTCTGGCTGAACAATGCGACATATAGGGGAGACCGTTCCCATATTGGACACTGTCCCAAGTTAAACAGTGTCCTAAAAAATAGATGAAATCGTGATAAAAAAAATGTTCTTATTAAATTATGATTCTATTCACTTTCTGCACTTGGTGCAGAAATTTGAAACACCTATTTCAATTACATTTCTGGTAGTGAATGAAATAAGAATCTGTGTGAAAAATTCGCAATTCTTTTCTCGTTTTTTGCTACATTTATTCATATATTTTACTGCACTATTTACGTTTAGTTATTTTAAGTAACTAGCTGACTTATTCAAGGATGTAGTCTGAAAAGAAAAAAAAATTATTCCTTCTAGTTTATTAGGTTTAAAAATTTTCACAAATCTCTTTTTTTGGGGTCATATTGGACAAAAACCAGGGGTAAGATTAGACAATTAGTGGGAGTGTTTTGGGATGGGCCAAATCAACTCGCTGAAAGACTAACCAGAGTTATAGATGAAATACATTTGATGGTGGACGTTCCTCATTTACTTAAAGTAGTAAGAACTTACAACAAGAGGACACAACTTACAAAGAAGACACAGAAGTTGGAAGACTTATCAAATCAACATTTAAAGGTGTGTGTTTAATTTTAAACTTTTAAAATTAAGTGTAATGATCAGCAAAATTATATTGTGTTTTGTATAGATACAGAGAAAATTGAACGCCTCACCAAAGTTATGAACGACGTTTTTTATATACTAAACTTACGCTTCTGTAAAGTAGGGATCGCCATGGATACATTTCCCCCCAAAAAAGAAAACTTAATCAAATGCTTCAAGTACTGTCTGAAACAGAACATGTATATGAAGAAAATGGAAGAAACATTCCAATGTTCGTATCACAAACAAGTCTTCATGCATGGCGTCTTTCGATTAGAAGCGCAATTAATTTGATTGAAGAGCAATTCGACGCAGGGTTAAAAGGTGTATTAACCGGAAAATTTAATCAGGATTCGCTAGAGAGGTTAATTTGTTTACGTTATTCAATTGAAACAATCATTATGTAATTTATGATTTTTAGACTTTTCGGTATTGTTCGTTCGGTAGACAGTAACCCAACGTAACATCTTTTCTTCAAATAATCCGTTACATTTCTCTTCAAGCACGACTCAGTTACCTAGTAAAGCAAGTAAAAGGAAGTAACATCGATGATAAGGAGCCAATTGAGCTGCTAGTTACAATGTCTAAGTGTCTACAGGAACACGCCAAAAAGAGTGATATTACCGCTAAGGAGTATAAAGAAGCTATTAAAGATAAGTTACTCGACGAATTAACCATACATTATGTTGATGATGTCTCAGAAGAAGGTACACGTGATTTCAATTTAAACGTTATGGTATATGACCTTTGTGGTTACATAGTAAAGACAAGAAAACATTTAACTGCTTGTGAAGCTTGTAAGAATTTGGTGCGTTGCACTGAACTTGATTTACCCAAAGATTTTACAGCTGACCAATATACAGCAATGAGAAATCATGGTTATCCAGTTTACGTTACAGTACCTTTTTGAAACCATTAGGATTGTTGAACTAGTAATTCAGTCACATTTCGAAAATCTCAATCACATTTACATGCAATATTCATTTGAAGTTTGTTGTGACAAAATTTCAGAGTCGCATACTATTCCACTCTTCTGTGAAGAACACAGAGACTACAATCTGAAATATCTAGTCATGGAATACGTCAAAGTTCGTTTTCACTTAGAGAGTAAGCGACTAAGAAAGTTGTTGGTGTTACCGTCGAAAACTAAAGTACAAACTAACTTTAAAATTGCCAAGAATTCTTAATGAAAGGAAAGTTGGTTTGATATTAAAACAGTCCGTATCATATCTGGAAATGTATTAAAATACAATACAAATTAACAGAAATAAAAAACTTTTCTATCGCCTTACAGTTATTTTGCAATATTTTGATGTTGGCTTACAAATTGTATTGTTTACTTTGTATTCTTTCTGACTTTTCCTAGTGAATTACATATCACAGTAAAACAACGTTGACGATTTTCAAATTTTTACAATTTTGCAGCGTTGCTTTTTTTTTTATTGTAAAAATTTCAAAATGTCTGACGGAGTGGGATTAATCCCTTAGGGAGAACATCTGCACAATACCTTTTTTTCAAAATAGAGATGGCCCATTTGGTTTTCCAAATAGGCATAGGTCCTGGGGAAACTAATTGGTCAAGACCACATTGCACCATCATTTTCTGTTCTGTTTTTTCTTGGAAAAACGTTTGTTGTTTTAGTGCTACGAACAATCCAATTTGAAATGGCTGAAGATCCGGAATTTCGAAGTAGAGGAGATCGTCGATCGAGGGTAAGTTTTTTTTTGTTTAAATTTTTTTTTGCCTAGATTTAAATTACTGTTAGGGGGGTTATGATTTAATTGATGATGTTGGGGAGTTAATGTATGCCAACGTCTGCCAACGTCCCTATAAAATTACTGTGCTTTTTTTTTCTTTCCCGCGTGGGAAGCTGCATTTTTTCCACTAAAGCAACTGCTACGTCCATATACGTACACACGCTTATTTTGCACAGTATTGTTACAATTTCGAGTGTTTCATTTATTGATTGGAAATGGATTTACGAATGGCATTTTTTGGGTATTGAATAACCTGCGAGACATTCCCGCTCGGTTAATTTCAATTTGCCCGTTTAGATGAGGGGAGGGGAGGGCTGTAAGCGATTTCACGATCCTCCGTTCTACGCCTCTAGCCGTATTTTTTTCCCGCAAACAAAATGGTGATAACGTTCGAGTAGATTTTTAAATTACACAAGAAACAAGGAAAACACGGGCGGCTTGGCGTTTACACACACACACACATCAGAGGGTAAATGATGAATTGCCATTCAATGAAGAATTTTTTTTCCCTTCTTTAAGAGGGAAGAGAAACAGAGAAGAAAAAACACAAGTTGCGTGATTTATTGAACTCCCTCCCTCAGGGAATTTTTTTGAAAATATAAAATCATTATTGTTTTTTATTTTTATTTAAGAAAAAAAAAACATTTTTCTGCCCAAGAGCAGAGTGTCCTCTCTCGTGCGGTTTATGTCCCAGCTGCTTTCTATTTCACGTTTCTTTTTTTTTCTTTATAAAGCGTGTCGTGGTGATCACTCGGGAGTGGTTGTCCCGTTCGTGTGTGTACACGAAATAGTATTTTCCTTTCCTTTTTTAACAGCGAGAGTCCAAAAATGCTAGGAGAGTCTTTTCCAATTTATTTTTCATTTTCTTCTTCGCTTTTTTTTCCTGCTTCGCTCTCGGTGGTGGCCGCCGAATTGGGGTGTTAATTTTTAATCAAGAAAAATTTAATTTTTTACTTATACATTAAATTATTGTTAGTTTTTTAAATAGGTATTTTATATTCTTTTGTTTTTGTAATATTTCAGCTTGTACCGCAATGAAGAAGGATTACTCCGTGTCTGGTATTTAATAAAATTTAAAGGTTATCCAGACACCGATAATCAATGGATTCCTGCAAAACTTACAAACTGCAGGACTCTTATTAGAGAATTCAATAAAAAGTAAGGTTTTATCGTGTATTACAAAAATTTCTGAATTATTTTTTTTTCTAAAATTTTATACATTTTTTGGAGGAAGATCATGAATAATGTACTAACACCACCCCAATCAAATTCGGATGAAATTGTAGAATTGTTTGAGGATGTTGGTGGTGGTGTGGCTTTGAGGATGTTGGTGGTGGTGTGGCTGATAGAAGGGAAGGCTTGGGTGTGGATGGTGGTGAGAATGGGGGAGTGGATGGATTTCGTGTGGATGGTGGTGTGTTTGTGGGAATGGCTTGCTTGGGAGAGGATGTTGGTGTTGGCGGGGATGGCGGAAAGATGTATGAAGAAGAAGAAGAGCAACATATATCATTCCATGATGTAACACCAAAGAAAAAGAAAACAACAACAACAAAAAAGAATTAGAATGGAGGATAGGAGGAGAAAATATTCAAAATGTTTTAAAGTGAGTATCAAAATATATTTAAAATAATTTTTTATAATTAATAATTTTTTTTCGTTTAGTGTCACTTGAAGGGGCCCTTCTCTAAGGAATGCCCAAAGCGACTTGTACAAATATTTTTCCGTGATTGCCAATAACTTGATAATAAACTCGTGCAGTTACATGATGCAGCTGATTTTGTATACCCACTGATTTGCTTTGCTTTTCCTATTCTACTTATCACATGAAATCAACAACATGTCTAATGGATTTTCAATCCGAATGTGTTCACATGAATTTTCATAGACTTATTCAAAGGAGGAAAGTATTAGTTTCGACAATTTGTATTCAATCGAGAAACAGGGTCGACTAGAAGTGTGTGTCAAATACAAATCAACGATCTAAGTTTAATGACATTCACTTTTGACACAACTTTTGGCACACACATGTAAATGAGGGGGCATTTCTTTCATTCTTTTACGCTCGCTGGAATGGCGTCCCCCAGGCATCAAAGCCGGGTTAGATTGCTCATTTTAATGGACGACTTCTTTGACGCTTCTTGACGTTTACATATCATATTATCAGTTCGTGTGCTAGAAATGTAAATCCACTAGGGCTCCTTTTCATTCCCGATTTTTTGGGACTAAAATCGAAATGACGTTGCAATTTGGGAATTCCGTATTAACTTGAGGTACAGCGTTTCACGATTGAAATAAAACAATCAAGAAAACGAGGAAGAAATGGGGTTTAGTCGGTTTAGTACAGAAATTTATATACATTTATAAGGCTGGAACAATACAACTGAAATGAAGAAGTAAAGGAAAAATTTTTCCTAATTATAAATAAAGAGATAAAAATTAAAAAATTAGATGCCTTAGTTTTCTCACATCTCCCGGGTGTGTGAAGCATCTAATCAGTAGGGAAATGGAAAAATCACGAAAGTTTTTTTACTCCGCAGAGGCAGCGCCAGCCTGCGGCATCGACGAGAATGGTTTTTGAGCATCCTCTCAGAAGGTTTAGGCCGATCTTAGTCTTTCTATTCTTGGTAGTGTTGGCGACTATCTAAATTTTTTAACGATATATCGATATTTTTAGATAAATGTTAGCTAGTCGATATTTTTAGATATATCGTTGTGTCGATACTTTCCAAGTAGTTTTTCCGATACTCAATAGATGGCTTATTGTCAAATACAAAAAATTAAGAATAGATCCATACCCATCGCTGGTTTTCAACTCTGAACCTTTGCCATTCGATTGCTGTCTTCATCCACAGAGCTACTGAGAAGATAAATAAGTGCGCTATGCAAAGAACAATTATTTTGTTACCGAATATCGATATAAATTGCACTATACAAATCTGAACTGTTCATCGTCTGCTTTTCTTAAGGCTAAACAGTTTGTTACAAAGCTAGTTTTATCTATATTTTTATCGAATTTTATATCCAATTTTTTTATTTTTCATGCTAAACGAAAAAATTAATACGATTTCTAATTGCAAAATAGTCCAAACGCGAAGAACACGAAAAATAAATGAAATAAAAGATGTGGATGGAGTGAGATTTGATCTTCGATACTTTGAATCCCAAATACTGTATGATACCACAGAGCTTTAGTGGCCTGCAATATTATTAAGTTTATGCTATAGTTAAAGTAAACTATATGAACGACAATCGATATAATTTTCCAAACAGAAAATCAAATAGAAAATAGTAAAAGTCAAACCTTCAAATTATCAACAATTACGACTGTCAAATCACCATTTTCCCAGACTAAGGTGCAATAAAAAAAGTTATGTTGTTTATTAGGATCGAACACGGATCCTTGTTGTCATGAGCATCGTCTTATACCACTATGCCGTTCAAGTTCGTAAATATTGCGTAAATTTAAAAGAATTGACTGTTGTTGGTTAGTATCGATACAAAATGCAGACGAAAATCTAAAATTATCGTCGTCTGTAACACTATATTTGGCTGGATAGTAAATTTGTTTACTATTGATATCAGGGTTGCAACAGCAATGACTAATTCTTTTTAAATTAAATTAATTTCTAATTCAAATTACAATAAGAAACATTAGGATTCAAAAAATATAGGTCTGTTATGCAACCGATTTATAAAATCCCATCAAAAATCATTTGAGCAAGCTTTTCCTAACAATAAAAACGCTGAAAAAGTTTCTTCGATTAGGTATGAACCCACTGCCTCAGTATCACTAGCCTTGTTTTATACCACTGCGCCAGCAGTTTATAAACAACATTCAGCATAAAAAAGATTAATTGCTGTTGGGTAGTATCGATACAAATTGTAAACAAAAATCTAATCTTTCCGTCGTCTGCTAGCTTTAAAATGCGTTAAAAATGTATTTTCAAGAGCCAATCATCAAGAAAAAATTTACAGTCGTTTCTGGATTAGAACTCCGAACTTTATGATCACGGATCAAGTCGTTAACCTTAGCGCTACTACAAACTAGATTATTACAAAGTCTCGCCGCCATAAAGTTCTTGTTGACGACTATCGATGCAAATTAGAAAAACTGCAATTTTTTGGTTTTACTGTTTGAGGCTTGTTAGTAGTACCGTGGTTACCACAACTCACAATCCCTTTTGCATATAATTTTTAAATATTATGTTAACCGTGTTTTTTATATTGACACAATCATGTACGCAGTATATTTTTTGGCCAGTAGATGGGGATAATTATATACTTTATCGATAATCGTATCGTTATCTAAAAGTGGGCGTAGATCATTTGTATCTAACCAAATTAGATAATCGCCAACACTAGATAATCGCCAACACTACTGATGAGTGATCAGGAAATGGGTGGCTCAGATAATACTGTCTTATTCCTCCCCCCCTATGCCGTCGTATGGGTACGGGCTATATAGTTTTCAGCTGACAGAACAGCGTTGGCGTTGATGCACACATTGAAACAGCCACAACATTCAACTCTGATTTCTTATTTTCTTGCATTAATACATTGCATATGAACTAGTTTGTATAGCTCTTGTTATTGGGGGGAATAGGACCCATCTAGCGGAGAAATAGGACCCTAAAAAAAAAGATAGAAATAGGGGTCCTATTTCTCCGGGTCCTATTTCTCCATGGCCATTTTTTGGGTCCTATTTCTCCGGGTCCTATTTGTCTGGGTCCTATTTCTCCGGCAATCGTAGTGGAAGACCACGAGACTGTTAATATATCTCTATGAGAAACAACAATAATCATGGAATTAATGGTTAAGATTTTTGTACAAGATTGAGTCTTAAACCAACATGTGTGTTGTTAAGGACTGTTCAACAAATTTAAAGGGCGAAAACCCAACAAACCTGGTCAATAATCTACCCTTGTAGAACAAGATATCTTACATATTTCTTGCTATCTTTTCGTCGTCTTTTTTAAAGATATTCTAAAGATCTGTTTGATTAATATATTACCATATCTTTAAGTAGAAGAGACCAGATCTATAGGGCTGTTGGACATCTTTTTTCGCATTTGATTCTATTACGCAACGCAGCATTCGATGGTTGATTCTGTCTGCTATGACTGAGTTGTGCTGACTTGCCACCCGATAATTTCTTTTGCGATAATCGACATAAGAAATGATCGAAAAAGAAATGATAAAAAGTTAAATCTTTTCGAAAAGATTTGATTTTCAATAAATTTTTCGTAAGATTTATTCGATTGCAGTTTGCGGCATCTAACGCTAGAAAACATAATTATTTTGCGCAGTTATACTATATTACTCTTTCAAATGCAGTTAATATTAAAACTATAAAATAAACATCTTGTTAAAAAGCTATTACGTGATGTAAAATATGACCACAAATGGCTTTTAACCGTTTTCTGTTTTTAGAACCACTACCACTAGGCTGAGATCTGTCAAAATTGTTTTATTTTACTTAAAAATAGATATAATGATAAAAAGCGGAACTGTGGAACTGTCGGCATTTGTGTTATAAGGACCGCACGGTAAAAGCATCTCAAAAGATTTGTCAATAAGATTTGTCCTTTTGGGAACGTAAATCAATCCTCCCTGACTAATCAACCTCTCTACGGAGGCTGAGGACTGCAGTGCGATATTGAATCGTCTAGAAAAAATTAATGTTTTGGTTATTGCAATAAGTGTTGGTGAGAGTACAGTGAAACTGTCGTTCAACTATGATTGTAAACTTACACCTTACTTGTAAATTTTTTGCACCGTTGGATACTTTGACAGCTCTTTCAAATTAGAAAAATGCTTGAAATACATATCGGGCTCTTCAAAACTGTTTTTCAAGAATATAGAAGTTTTTACTTCGTTTATGGAGCTTAACAGGGCTGGGATCAGATTTCGATGATGTTGTTCCATCTGTGTCTTCATCCGATCTGCGAAACAAAACTTCAAATAAGTAAATAAACAATACCCTTAAATAAAAAAAGGTTTTACGTATTTGAATGTGGGTCACATTGGTCCTGGTTTTGCTCAAAGACAGAACAAATGTACGACAAGGCTTTTGAAACATCCGATTCGTCTTCAAGCCACGATAGCTTAAATATTGGGTTAAATATAGCAGCAAACAAACATTATTTATCTTGAAACATATCGTAAAACCTGTAGAAATTGTTAAATATTATAACATTACAAAGACCGTGAAAAATTATTGTGGGTGTTACCGAATATTAATTGGCATCTACAAACTATCGATAAGTGGCTGGCATTGTACAATACTTGAGTCGTCTTTAAAAAGCAGGAGATTGGATTTTAAAACTTTTATAGTCGTTAAAACATGACCGAGGCCGACATTTTTTCCCCATCGTATAATATCAAGGGCTTCTACAACGGTTTTCATAACTTTAGTGTATTCTTTTATATATCGCTGTTCATTCCTTGTGAAAAAATAGGATTTTCAACTCTTCCATTAGTTATCGCAAAGCTTTTTCTTTTTTGCGCAGCAATTGAACTACACAGGCTGTGGCATTATATCTCGAATTCCATCGAGTGTCTTTTTTTACACAAATAATTGGCATAAATGGCATATAATGGTGTCAAAGTTATTTGAATTCGACGATTGCTTGTTCCACAACAAGTCCAGCTTATCTTCAACATTTTCTCACAGATCATTAAAACATCTACAGCAATGTTTTCCACGTCAGCTTTGCATATCAAATTTAATAGATGGCATGCGTATCTTTGGTGGACAGGAAGCGTAACTTGGCGACTGCATATGGGTATCGTTTGTGAACTAAATATTTCTCCCAGATCAATAAATACAATATCATCGTCGTACTCTTCCTCGGAAAACTCGTCTAGGCCGTCTGATAAGTTAGACGTAGCACTTTTTATTGCAAAGGTATAACGCTGAGCCTCTGAAAGTGACAGTCAAATTAATATTGAAAGGCTCACCTCTTTCGCAAAAACATTTACAAAAATTGGATGCGTTGACGGTCGTAGAACCCCGCAGCTTATCAGTAACAACAAATTCAACATGAATATCTTCGATAAGTTTCGCCAAGACGTCAAAAGTATGACTACCCTTCACTCTACTAATGGACAGGTAGACATTTTTGCGTTGAAAACTTCCTTCAGTAAACCAATCTATGGTTTTGCCAAGATAACTCTTTCTTCGGCATGTCCATGCGTCGATCGTTTTACTTGCATCACTATTGTTTTCAAACTCCTCGGTCAGTTGCTGTCTTCTGTGTTCAAATTTGTAATGTAGTTTCCGTGTGAAAAAGTACGTCCAAATAGTTTGAGATTTGCAGCCAAGTTTGTGACGAGCCTTTTAAATCCAGGTTTTTCGACGGACTGTAAAGGCATTACATCAACAATTAAGCAGTTCTAGCAAGAAAAAAGATAATTATTTCTACGTAGTTTTTTATTTCACATTTTAGTTACATACCAATACCCAGTCGTTTAAATCATGTTGTGTGATTATAAACTGTTTGGGAAGCGCTTGTGGGCTACTGTTGTTTGCATTAGGCCTCAACTGTTCTTTTATAACTTTTAAAGCATCTTTACATTTCTTTTCATGATTCAGCTCACCAGTGGGGTAGTGTTCCTACACCTAAAAAATACGTTACAGTATAACAAGTATAACAATTCACATACACTAAAATAAAATATACGCTGATAATTAGGTGTTAGGCCTTTCAACACACGCTGACACTTAGATGTTAGGCCAGAAATAAACATACGTTAGTATTATCTAAGTCGGCAGTTCCGACATTCAGATCTAGTTAATCTGAAATTGGTCCTTCGAACTTTAATAATTTTCCAGTTTCAGACAACGTCCATTCACACCACCAGAAGGCGGTTTTCAATCATTTCCAGACCCTTCTCGACTCTGGTGCCAGAACATACAGCCTGTGGAAGGATTTAGAGGGCACCATCCCAAAAGGTGTTTTTAGACGCCTCAGGATCCCTGAACCTTTTCCTGAGCAAAGGACACATAGACCAGAGCTCCGTAGAGTAGCCCCGTATGTAAGGCCGGTGCCAGAATCACTAAACACGGCGCCATTATTAAGCAACGACGAAAAAACGCAGCTAGAGGCTCTGACGAAGGTTCGAGCCTCACATACGGCGGTCATCGCAGCAGCGCAGAAGGCAGCCCAGGAAGCTGAACTGAAAGCAAAACTAATACTAGAAGCATCACAGATCAGAAAGGAGAGGGATAAATTTAGACTCCGGGAACAAGCCTTATCAGAACAAAGCTACTCAGAAACCGGGTAGCCCACCAAGAAAATGAAAGAACTAATGAGGCAGTAATAACTATTTACAAGCTGTGCTACTACTACTTCAATAAAGAAAAATAAATGTTAGGCAAACCTCATTTATCAAAAAAAATTATTTGTTACAACAAGATTCCTTCGGTAATGTCCTTCGGGCAATTTTTTTGAAAAAAAAATGTCTATAGACATGTAACGTGGGCCAAAGACAAACAGATTTTGGATCCAAGATTTCTAAATTTTAATCAATTTATAGTGTTTGCTTCGTTCTCCGTCTTGTATTCTTTCACACTTACGAGTCATGACGTCACCGTTATCAAAATAATCGGTAATAACAAGCCAAAGTCTTTCAATTTAGGCTTTTTCGCAGAAGCGTCAATTATTGGCGTTAATAATTGGACCAATAAACTAGTTTTGAATTAGAGAGTAATTGGCATTCAACTATAAAAAACTAATTTACATATTTTTATATTTAAATATTTTTAATATAATAAATAAATAAATATTTTCTAAATATATTTAAATTTGCAATATAAAAAAATATATAAAAATCTACTGTTTAAAACATTTTGTTAAAGAAAAAACTTACTGTTTAGGGACTTTTATACAGCCTTCTGCACTGACTGCAATGCATTGACAGTTGTAAGGTTACGCAAACAAAAGCGAATTCACTGCCTAGGATTCGGCAACCAGCTAGGAAACAATTACGCAAATTAATTTTTTTATACTGAAATAGAATCAAATGAAAAAACCACTATACCACGTATCAAATTTTGACATAATTTTGTACAAAATTTGAGGACGATTGGTCATTCAGGGAAGAAACGTATATGGAAATACATAATGGACATTAAACCTTCTGAGATCTACTACTACTACCCTACCCCCTATACCCCACACCCTAAAATTGTTATAGTCCTTCAGTATATATACATATATACCCTCAGGGATAAAACACATTTGTACATTATCCTGCACAAAAAGGTGAACACCGATTTGTTTTGAAAAAGCCATCGCTGGGTAAAAAAAATTAATAGTTTACCTTTTTAAGGAGAGGTAGGGCGGTTTTGGCGCAAAATCATTATAAGGGGGGTTGGGTAATGTCAGTCCAGACACCTTTTTTTTTGCCCTAGGTATTCAATGTCTGGAAAAGTGTAGACTCGGTAGACTCCCCTACCCCCCGGCTAAGTAGAAAAATTTTTGCAATACAAAATAGTCTTTCCATTACTCGTTATTGTCATTATCGGGTCGGGTAATCGGGTAGCATATGGAAACACAAAATTATTTTTATCAGTATGCTAGCAGTTATTTAAAAAATTGTTAGTGGCTTGTTGGATACGTTTCCGTTGGCGGCGCGTTCTAGACTTGGATGAGACAACTGTTTACAAAATTATTGCGTTCATGAAAACAGTGTAATTGTTTGCGAATTAAATAATCATTAATCGCATATAAATACTTTTTTCAAAATTTTAAATATTATACATCTCATCAAAAATTTTTATTTAATTATATTCATTAGTTAGATTTGCTCTGAATACTATTAACGCATACAAGCTTTGAACGCGGAACTCCCGCGTCGCCAACGGAAACGTATCCCACAAGCCACTAACAATTTGATAACTAACAGCTAGCATACTGATAAAATAATTCTGTGTTTCCATATGCTACCCGATTATTCGACCCGATAATGACAATAACAAGTAATGGAAAGACTCTATTTTGTATTGCAAAAATAGTTCTACTTAGCCGGGGGGTAGGGGAGTCTACCGAGTCTACACTTTTCCAGACATTTAATACCTAGGGCAAAAAAAAAGGTGTCTGGACTGACATTACCCAACCCCCCTTATGATGATTTTGCGCCGAAACCGGCCTACCTCTCCTTAAAAAGGTATACTATTAATATTTTCTACCCACAGATGGCTTTTTCAAAACAAATCGGTGTTCACCTTTTTGTGCAGGATACTGTACCTAACAATGGTTACTGAGTTTGAATTATAATCACTCATACTTTCAATTTTTGACGTTTTAGAAGTTTCCATGTCACAAAACTATTAAAATCACAATTTCAGTGAAACTTTAAGCCAATTTCAACTTAAATCAACCGTATTGAATGTTAAAAAATAGTAATTATAGAACACAGACAGACAACGGTACTAAGACGAAAGTCAGACGACATTCATTTTTTCCGACTGCATCTGTTATGCATTTCTAATTACAACGGCAGATGTCACTAAAAAATGATCGAAAACAAAAATCGTTAAAAAATTATTTATTTTGCTTTCGATCGCGGTTAAGATTAAAAAATAAAGATTTGATTTTCGATTAAAAAATTAATTGGAATTTTGATTTTGATTATTTTTTAATCGTGATTATGGCAAGTCTGGAATTGTCAAAGGTAATTTATTTTACACTAGTTCTTCGTTTTTAGTGGAAAAGTTGTCGTCTAAAGTAGTTTAAAATATAGGGTAGTCTGAAGATTTGACATTAATAGAATGGGTGTCAGAAGGTGCAAAGTGTCTAATTGTCGCAACCCAAAAAGCGGAAGTATAAAAGTATTTAGTTTACCGAAGGCGGGCCAACGAAGAGACCTGTGGTTGAGGAGAATGGCGATAAATTATGGCAACGGGAGCGTGAAAACCTGTTTGTGTGTTCACTTCATTTTGTTTCAGGTATTCATCTTTCTATTATCACCACTAGTGACAATATTAATATTTCTGTCATTCTTTTTTTAGGAAAGCCGAGTGGTGAATTCAACCAAAAACATGTTGATTGGGCACCGTCGATCAATTGATATCCTCTTTCTTTGGAACATTAATTTTTGATAAATTTTCCTTGCATATTGCACCAATGTCTCTTACTTGTCTGAATACGTCCTAATTGTTTGAATATAAACAATAACTTTTCATTATTAGATCTTGAAATTTATTACCGGTTTGGAATATGTACCCGACCAAGTACACAATTGTTCAGTGCAGGTTATTTGTTCGTTTATCTGTTAAGACACCGTGCAAATGTAACAGAATTCCCATTCTGCAAGCATGGTTTCTTCACTTTCTCTCCCCCACATCCCTCGTCACACAGCATCCACTAGAACCCACCATAAAACTTCAAGCAGCAACAGAACATACATATTTCCCATCGACTTCCCAAAAGACACCTGTGCCGCTCGAAGACATATTCTTACATCAGCCGACTAACAAGGAAGCACCTTCGTCTAGACGGAAACTCCCAGAACCTCTTCTTACCTGTTCCAATATCTAGAATATTCCTGTACCTCCACCGCACGCGCCAGAACATTCAACAATTTCTAGATTAAGATCACAATTTATAAATAACCGTAGATATAGAAATTTTTTTACTAATAATTCACTTAAACTCTAGTTAAGCGACCTGTCCGAACTGTCACCACAGTTCGGGGATGGCATTAACACAGGACTATTAAATACTAATTTATTCCTCAAACTCACGCTTTCTCACGTAAATCTTACAACTTAAAACTATAATTCTTTTCACCCCTACGTGACTCATCCTAGCGGATGGGTACCCTTTAACTTCCATAAAATTTGACCTTAATGAGTTGACAGAACTGTCAACTGGTTCGGGGGTGGCTTTTGCACGGATCTTTTCCATATAAAAAAGGGCTTGATTTTCCTCTAAAAGACCTCCTTTCGGGCTCCCGACGAGTTCCTTTTAGTTTCCTTTCCGGTTTCAACCCGGTTCTTCTCGGGCTCTGTTTAAAGTACCAGTTAGTTCAGTTAACTTAATTCGGGAATCGGGTATTCCCTCTCCCATTGTTCAACTGTTCGCAATTGGTATGTCGAGCCTCATTTAACTTATAAATGTAGACTTAGACTTAGTAACCAATACATTTGCATTGTGGATCAGCCGTGTCTGTTATTTATTTTAAACTGATTTTAATTTAATTATTCCGTAAAGGGAAGAATGAATAAACCCATGATACCTTTACACAAACTTAGAGTAGCCCAGCAACATGGTTGCACACTTCCCGGAATCTAAAAACGTAAAATAAAAGTAACAACATGGTCATTTCTGCTTTACACATCAACTTATCTCATCCAGCAGCACACGTACAGTATCCAGCACAAAAAGGTGAACACCGATTTATTTTGAAAAAGCCATCCGTGGGTAGAAAATATTAATATTTAACCTTTTTAAGGAGATGTAGGGTGGTTTTGGCGCAAAATCATCATAAGGGGGGTTGTGTAATATCAGTTCAGACACCTTTTTTTTTCCCTAGGTATTAAATGTCTGGTAAAGAGTGTAGACTGTATTGTTGGTAGATTCCCCTACCCCCCGGCTAAGTAGAACAATTTCTGCAATAAAAAACTTCCATTACTCGTTATTGTCATTATCGGGTCGGGTAATCGGGTAGCATACGGAAACACAAAATTATTTTTATGAGTATGCTCCAATTTAAATGCGTTAATTCACAACACAATAAAGGAAACTGATTGAAACACACATGGTTAACCATGTTCGAGAGTGATTTTCCGCCTAGTGCGAGTGCCATCTGCCTACAAATGAGTCTCTGCGTGGAGTGCACCAACACAACCGCAAGAGGTGCTCTCACGGGTGGAAAATCACTCTGCTAAAAGATACGACAATCAATAATTCATGAATAGTCGAAACTATACCTATATAGAAGTTAAACATCCACTGTTGTGCTCTCGCAAATAAGAAAAAACTCATTTGTGCTCGAAGTTAGTCTGCTTTTTCTGAAGCATCTTATGGAAAAACCAACTTCCTCTCTTTAAAAAATAAATTTTTATAGCTCATAGCATTTTTTCTTGCTCATAAGCATTTGGGTCAACTTCCGGGTAAAACCGGTGCAAGCAAAAGAAACCAATTGGTTCCAAAAACCGGGTTACATACCCTGAAAACCCGACTTTAGCCCCAATTCTTACCCAGAAATTTGATTTAAGTTCACAATTCAAGTAATTTATCATATTTATCATCACATCATCACATTTATCAGTTTTTGTAATTTGGTATCACGTATCAGCTATTTTTTCAATGTGGCGCCGGGTCTATCGGTTTCACTGGGTATTTTGAACAGAACCGAAGCGCTTGAAAAGTACCTACCCTGGTCGCTGCTGATCAGCCATTTCCATTCGGGAAGGTCGGTGCGGTTATTTGGGGTTCAAGTAATTGGGGCCGAGCCCAAGAGCCACTTACGAAACACAAACGACACACATTCAACCAACACAAATTCGCTACCCGACGGAGTCCCAACTTAAATCTTGTATATTGTACATGTTGTGTCTGTACAGTAAGTGCCACAATTATCCGAACACCTTGCGTTTCTGTACCATTTTAGCATGGGATCTTATGGCGGTGAGCATTTCTCAACTTTTTTAAAGCTCTGAGAAGGACAGTTCAGCCAAAGTTACGCTCGTTACTGTATTGGCCCAGATGAATGAAACGTTTGGTGTCCTTAAAAAAATAATGGTAAGACCGGTCGACGAAGACTACTTTATAATTTAACAGATTCACTGGGTCAAGGAATGTATTCGATTATACGCAGCATACAGCACTAACAGCACTAACAACTAGTCTGAATCACTACAATTGCCTGCCTCTCTGGTCGATCATAGATGGACCTTTGAGTCCTCTGACATCCGGTGAGGATCACCGAAGTCCATTGACACCGCACATTTGCATCACTTAGCATCCTGTGCTAAGAGACAAAGTACATTGGCGCTACAATCAATTCGGACGACAAGGAAGATGGACTTTTCCTTTTTCTAAAACTTTAGAAGAATTTAAACAATTTTAACGAAATCTGCAAGACAAGTCAATCTTTAATAAATTGGTAAGTGTCTACAATGTTTCATGTAAACGCACCTTTACTGATGCAACAATGTTTTTATTTCGATTTTGTTAAACATAGTGTAGGTCTTGTAGATAAAAAAAACTGGGAAAAAGAAAAACAAAACACTTCGTGGAAGACTATGTTAGAAGAACTTTGGGGGGGGGGGTTGTCTTAGAACATTCAGAAGCCAAAGATATTAATCGACTTAGGAGACAAGATAAGCGAGTTGAGAGTGGCAGGGGTAAACGAGGAATTCACAGCTATGTCATAACCAAAGCCATCATATATAAATTAAGTATAAATTTTTTGTATTGAAAAATTTATATTTAATTAATAAATTTTTGTTTATTACAAAGAAAATTGAAAAAATCTAGATTGTATATTGAAACAATTAGTTGTAGATGTTTATTTCAATTTGGCACCAACACATTACAAAGCACAGTGGCAAAAAGGAAAAAAAAGGTAAAAGACTTAGGGAAGAAAACTGACAGACTGGTCTCCCACTGGTCTTCTGCTTGCCGACTGCCGACTGCCCTTAAGCGAATTTTTTTTTTGTCTTTTATACAGTGAGAGCCAGGTCAAAATGAGGTCAGGCGTGTCTAAAAATATAAAGTCAGGCGGAAGACGGCTGGCTTTACCATTAAAGTAATAAAAATAGAAAGTGGGTCATTCGGGGCAACGAACTAAGGTTTAAAACAGGGCAACGGCTAAATGATACTGGCAATAAAAACAGCATGTTCAATTTTACCGTGTGAATTCGATTTGGTCGGCGAATCCTTACAACATCAGCGGAAAACGCAGAATTCGAAATGTCCACAAAAGAATTTCAAAGAAACGCAACGGCAATTTTCCCTCGAAAACAAGCCAAACTGAACCAACAAGAGGAAGAAGGTGATCTCAGTAACTGAGATCTTACATTTACTTGATCCCACTCGGAACCATTTTTCAATATATATAAGTGCCATAAGAAGTCAGCTCCTTAATCGTGGATCTCGGTGCTTTAACGCTATAGATTTTTTTACAAAGTAAAGCAACAAGAAACTTACAACCTTAAGCACAGATCGTCGTCCGCACTAGATAGTGTTTTAATTGCTTATGTTAAAATATCACACTTGTGTGGAAGACGATTTTTGCTTCAGATCCCAAGTTCGTTAATGCTTTAGTCCGTATAAAAATCTGTACTATTAGCACACCTTTATCTTTAATGTTATCCAACTTGACTATTCCAACTGTATTTTGAGTATTAAAAAGAAATTTTTTGCAATATAAATAATCTTTTTCTATTTCTATTGGATTTTTGAACCATAAAAATACTAATACAGAAATATAACATCGGTTTGTTCTTTATGAGATATGTTACTAAAACATAGTTTAGGTGTTTCATTTAGACATGTCTGAGATATGACAATAGTTTACTACATAAATATCTCATAGATATTATCGCGGGTGAAAAAGGGGAAATTTTTATCTCTTCACAGAGATGATTCACCAGTTCATTAAACTACACTGCTACCGTAGGAATGAATCATCGCAAGCAATCAGCACTAGAAGTAGTAACGGAGACATGCGCTCCGAAAGGGGCGTAATTTGCATAGCCGTAAAAATACGATTGTAAAAGTCAGTTAAAGATGAGTTCCCTGGTTTCCCTAGAGGTCTTCAGACGCTTCTCCGACTTTGGGTAAATGGTTGATCAATTTTGTTTAAGTAAAACATTGTTTACATTTAAGTTATCACTTTTTGTATTAATTCGTTCTTGATAAAATACGACACCCATGTGACAATTGGTGGAGACGCAGCTCGTTACTCGTAAGTGACGAATTAGTGTTGCATAATTGTAATTTTTGAGACGCAGCTCATTACCCATAAGTAAAGAATTTGTGCTGCAGTGTGGCAATTGTTGAACCCGCAGCTTGTTGCCTGAGAATAAATGAAGTCGTGCTTCAGTCATTGTTAGCCGATGCAGATGAGGAAAAATCCACGGATACCTACTTGCTCAAGAGATTCAAGCCGACGATTACATCGGCTTCGAGAAGTATCAAGCGTTCCAGTAGAAACTTCGCCTACCCAAGATTCGTCGTTGGAGAGTAGAACTTCCGTTGTTGGTGAAGCCCGAAATTTCGAAGGTCAACAGTCAGGATAAATCCGTGGAGACTGCAAGAGATTCAGACTAAGATTCAGAAACCGAGGTCGTTTTGAGAGCTGAAAGTACTGTTGTTCCGGTCGGCGGACAAAAATTTTTAGTGCCATCATGGCATATTAAGCAGTCGCAAAGACAATCTATGGCAGCTGTCAGAAAATTTATTAGCCCGTCTATCTTTCGAGGTAGTCCGGAGGAAGATGCGAGCCAATGGATGGAGCGTTATGAGACAATTTCTTGCCATAATGGATGGGGTAACGCCGAAAAACGTAATAATTTCACGTTACGTTCAATAACTTCTCTACCAGAGCTATTGACTCTTGGTACAGGTACTGTCATGTCAACAGTTCCTATCGATTTTTTTTCCCAGAAGTGAAGCAAATATTTATGTCGAAAGTGGTTGAAATATCGATTTGCCAATTGTTATGCATTCCGTTATGCGTTCCGCTGTACTTGCTGGAAAATGTAATCAAGATACACTAGAGAGATAAGCCAGCTTCCAATCATTAAATGGCAAGTAAACATTGTAACTTATACTAAACGGAAACATTTCTGACCATTTGGAATCATTTTTTCGGGTTCAAGAGTGCACTTTCTTTGAAAATTTTCCAACACACCCGTCCCGGTTCTTATCGCATCCGTTCCCAGACTTTTGGTTTTTAAAATTGTTTAATTTCCAAGTTCAGTGAGCCCATTGGTGAATTCGAGTATGGTAAATACTCCCATTACTTAGAACCTATTACAGCAAAATTAAATGGATTGCAGTGGGTGACACAGCAATCACAGATTTCGGTTGTCCTTTAAGCACATTAATGAACGCGTTGTAGACAAAAAAATTTCCAGTACCACCAGGCTAGCAGTGCCGGATTAACCATAGGGCTTACCGGGGCTGAAGCCCAGGGGCGCAAGGACTGGGAGGGCGCAAATTTTGTTGAAAACTGCCAAAAAAATAGTTTTCGAAAAAAAAATTTTAAATAGTATTTTTCATCTTTGAATTCTCTCATTTTGAAAGCAGAAGGTCAAAGCTGGGCCCCTGGGGGCCTTCTGACAATTCTGCGCGTCCCTTGAGGATTCTGGTACTCGTGGGAAAGTAAATTACATGCGCCTCATGCTGTTCAGTTTTTCTTGAGTCGTCGGTTGAGAAGAAGCTTATTTACTAATAGACTTCTAAGTCGTACACTCGTACTAAGTTTCGAAAACAGTTATGTCAAATTCAGATAATGGCTTGAAAAAGTCAAGTCGCCCAAGTGGGGCAGCAAATCGTAAGGCTAAGGCAACTAAAGATGTAAAAGAGAAACATCTATTAAACTCAATGCCCAAACTAAGCAAATTTGGATTTGGAAAAAAAGCTGATTTAAATTCAAACGGCTCTGCCTCAGCTTCAGTTTTATTGGATGTTGATGATGACGACAATGATGAAGTCGAAATCGAATCGAATGTATCAAGTCCTTTATCTAATTTTCTTACTTATTCTCCTGTTTCACATGAAAGCATTCACGATGATCGTGTCAAAAATCATTTAGGTAATCATAATATTGTTGACATTGATTTCCATTCGTGTTTGGGAGCTTCAAATTCAACTGAAGCAATTGTATCAGTGAAGCTTGAGCGCACTAATGACGCTGGACTTTGGGGGAAATTAAGTCAATACGATATAGACTATTAGATTAAAGACGGGCCAGAAAAATGTCAGCACCGCGACGATAAGTCTAATTTTGAGGCATCCTTGCAAAAATTTGGTGACTAAAATAGAAAATTTTCGAAAGGCCTTCTTTACCGAGTACTTCAAACGGATCAGAAAAACATCAATCAGTTTAAAGTTTTGCGAAAATTGATTCTTTCCTCCCCGGAAACGGGAAAAATATTTTGTTTTCCTTGCATTCTTTTTTCATTGCCATCGTCAACAAAATTTGGAGATCCTTGTGTGGGATTTAAAGACTGGAAGCATGGTGATTCTTCACTTCGACAGCACGAAGATAGCAAAAGTCATAAAACAAACGCACCTACTTTGACCTTAAGGAGGCGTCTTTTTGGAAAAATTGATCAGCATATAGAGGAAGTGAGAAGCACAGAAGGCTCCTACTGGAAATCATTGTTATTGCGTGTTGTTGCTGTCATCAAATTTCTGTGTGAAAGAGGCCTTCCACTTCGTGGAGATAACGAACTAATAGGATCGCCAAAAAACGGCAACTTTCTTGGTATTCTTGAATTGATGAGTCAGTTTGATCCGTTCATTTGTAACCATTTAAAAGAATATTGCAACAAAGGAAAGGGTCGATCTTCTTATTTATCTTCGACCATCTACGAAGAGTTAATTACAATTATGGGTGTGAAAGTGCTTTTTCTAATTATTTCTGAAATCCAAGAAGCAAGATTTTTTCTGTGTCCATTGATTCTACACCAGACTTGACAAACGTTGACCAGCTCTCCATGATTATCAGATATGTTTCAGTAACGTCTCACGAAGCTACCGAACGCTTTTTGTCCTTTATTCCTATTGAAAGCCATACTGGTGAATATCTGGCCAACATTATTCTTAAATTTTTCGAGGACCAAAACATTGACATTAAAAATGCACGAGGGCAATCGTACGATAATGCTGCGAATATATCAGGAAGGTACAATGGCGGGCAAGCTAAAATAATTGAAAAAAATCTCTTGCTTTTTACATTCCCTGTTTTGCCCATTCACTAAACCTTGCTGGGGTTTGTGCAGCTGAAAGCTGTCTTGAGGCTACTCGCTTTTTCGGAATTGTCCAACAACTTTTTTCTTTTTTTTTCTGGATCAACTCGTCGCTGGTCAGTGCTAATAAAAAACATTGACCCAAAAAAGTTTGTTGTCAAGCGCCTTTCGGAAACACTAGATGGTCTGCACGAGCTGATGCTGTTAAAGCTCTTTCGTTTGGCTATACAAAAATTTAAGATTCCCTTAAAAAATTGTTGGAGGATTTACAACAAACGCCTTATACAAGGCATCAAGCCAAATCTTTATTTGACCACATGCTATTTTGCGAGACTGCCATAATGACCAGACTTTGGAATTCAGTCATGGAGAGATTTAATATTGTAAGCAAAACTTTGCAATCCGAAACTTTGGACTTGGGCAGCGTTGATGATGAAATCCTTAACAGATTTCGTAGCTAATCAACGAGAAATATTTGATGACTTTGAAAAAGAAGCCTTAAAGCTGATTCCAAACGGAAAATATAGAGGTGCAGATAAAATACCAAGAAGGCGTCGACAGCAAGTTGGTGGTCCAAGCGAAGAGGTCGTTCTGTCAGGTCAAACTCGCTTTCGAGTGTATGGATTTTTTCCGATATTGGACTCTTTGTAGCAAGCTCTAATTTCCCGGACAAATGCTTACAGTAAAGATGCTGGCTTATTCGGATTTCTCAATAATGGTTGGAGATTGGATTTTGATATTTTGATCGAAAAGGCCACCATTTTGCAAACTCAGTATAGTTCTGACTTAGAGAAATCGTTTCCCGATGAGTTGACACATTTCAGCCTATACATTCAGCAGTACCTTGAGACAGAAATCCCAGATTTCGACAAGTCATTTACTGTGAATATGATGTATCAAACTCTATTCACACAGAAAGTTCAGTTACCTTTCCCAAATGTTGAAATTGCCCTTCGCATTTATCTATCTCTAATGCAGAGTTGAAACGAGCTTCACGAGAGCTTGAGCTTTAGCTCAAAAGCTCACTCATTTTGTGAGCTTTGAGCTTGAGCTTCGCTCTTTTTGAAAAAGTGTGAGCTTGAGCTTGAGCTTTTGCCTAATGAGCGGAAGCTCACGCTTGTGGCGCCATCTAGCGGCCAAAATTGAAAGTGGTTGCCAAAATGAGACAAGTCTCCACGTTTGGAGGTGGAAAGCTGTCTGTGCTACTTGCTAATAGCCCAGCCTATACTAGTTGCTTATACTTACAGTTACAGCTTAGTGATTGAACTGAACAAATAAAAACATAAACTTGTGAGTTGTGTCTTAAATATCGGTTTTCTGTAGTTAATTGCTTAACTCACACTAATTTTTTTCAAATTAAAACCAGGAAATCTGAAACTGAAAGTCTTAAACTCTTTAGAGAGTAGAGACTAATGAGAAATGGCGTCAAAAAAGCAAACAGCTTCTCCAAGTTTACAAAGTCATGTGGGTGCTGTAGGTGGTGATGATCAAGTTGATTGTGAAACTGTAAATGTAGAGAATAATGATTCTGGCAGCGATGGGCATAATTCTGGCAGATTTGTCATTCTCATTCAATGTTAGACCATTGAGCATTGACCGCTTTCTCATGAAAGCAAATATGAAAAAAATACACCGTTTTGATTGTCAGTTGTCAAAGGTAATCTATTAATAAAAAGAACTTGGAAATGAGCTTGAGCGAACGTGAGCTTGAGTGAAGCTCAACTTCTTTTGTGCGAGATTGAGCTTGAGCTCCACTCACTTTTAGGCCGTGAGCGGAGAGCTTGAGCTAAGCTCACGTTTCGGTAAGCTAGTTTCAACTCTGCTCTAATGGTAAGTGTAGCTTCGGGGGAGAGATCTTTTTCGAAGCCTAAGTTGATAAAAAACGAAAAAAAGACAACTATGGGCCAAAAAAGACTAAACTTTCTCTCTCTTATTTCGATTGAAAACGAATTTATAAAATGTCTCTCTTTCGACGATGTCGTAGAGCAGTTTGTGAAAGAAAAAATTCGAAAAGTGCAAGTTTAAACAAGTGTTGCGTATCAAAGTAACTGTCAAAATGTGTAATTTGTGGAAAGAGCTGGCCTGTTTCTTGTCAATACAAACTTGGAAAGCAAAAATATTGTTTCTTAATCATTTTAAAAAATAAATGGGCGAAATTAGTCAAAAGCCCAAGGGCACAAAAAATCTTAATCCGGCACTGCAGGCTAGTGTTGTTCTCGTTTAAAAAACGATAACGAAATAAACGTATTAACGTGCCTCGTTATCACCTTTTTTTAAATCTCGTTTTTTCCGTTAACGAAAAAGAAATGGCTTGTTTTTCCGTTCTTTTCGTTGTCTTTCCGCAAGATTTTGTGTGTAAAAAACCACCTAGAGTTCCAAATTTAACCCCTTTTCTTTAGAATTTATTTCTCACTAGCAGTCTATTTTTTCTCTAGCGACTAGCGAGTAATTGTCATGTCCCCTAGCGGGTAACTATGTCAAGAACCTCTTTCAGCTTTTTAACAACAAATAGAATTCATGCACGAAAACAAAAAATTGAAAAAGACAAAAGTTGGGATTCAGAAGATGCCCAATCTCAAAATAAAAGCAGCAATATTAAAAGAAGCTTGATCCATGCATATTTTTCTCACGATAAAACGATTGATCTAAGCAAATGCAATTCTTGTACCGCAACAATAAAGGGTAGCAATACAACAAATCTTGAAAATCACTTAAAGATTCGGAAACACAAACACAATGAATATTTGCAATATCTGAATGACAAGGAAAATGCAGCACAATCATGCAACCCAAGAAAAATTGCAAGGGCCAAAGCTAAATCCTTGTTACAGCCAACATTTATTCAGTTAAAATGTTATCGTGCAACATTCTTTTTCTCAACTTCTCATAGCGTTTCCTTTTTTACTTATAGATTGAAAAAAAAGGAAAAATATGCTAGAAAGAATGTCAAACAACTACTTCTAAGAAAAAAGCTAGCATTTTGTGTTGCCACCACTTCCATGACAACATCTACGTGTGAAAATAAAGACTGGCAATAATATGCTTTGTTGCTAGACCTAAAACATAATATACCAGGTAGAAAATCATTGGCTGCTGATATCCTGAAATTACACGAACGGGCCAGAAAATTTGTGAAGCGTATAGGGTTGATGAGGCCAAGTCAAAACCAAACAGGACTGCTGACATTTAGACCAAGCCAGAAATAACTTCTTCGTACTTGGGTAATCATCAGTTAGTTTTCATCAAATTAAACTAATTATCGTAATTTTTATCATTAATACTGAACTTAAAATTTAGGTGTCACTATTCACTACGTGAATGCGGAATATCAACTGGAACATGCCGTGCTTGAGTTACTTCATTTTCCTGCTCCCCACACTGGGAATGCAATTGGTGGCTTGATGAAAAAAGTCCTCAATGAGTGGAATTTTTACTTCTTCATCATTGTTACTGATAACGGAGCTAACATGATAAAAGTCTTCCAGCTCGCAACAAAAACAGAAAACGTAGAAGCAGTCATCAATGATGTTGCTGCTGGGCAGAATGAATCTGCTGGCTTTCTGGCTGAATCTACTGATGAAGAAAGTAAAAAAAATATTTTTTCTTAATCTAAAGATTCCAGTGCTCCGTCAAACTTTGACATTTATTCATTTACAGACGACTATACTGAAACTGATCAAGTGATTCTAGACACACCACTGGTGCCAGATAAAGAATCAGAATCACCAACTAGGTTGGGGGATTCTGTTGATAAAACTGAACCTTGGGAATGTGTACCTTCACTTGCAGAAACGGTTTAAGAAGAGACCGAAATCGATCAAGCTTTTTTACAGTTTCCGCATCAAGAGAAAGAAATAGAAGATATCATGAGCCAAATTAAGATAAAGAAAACATCAAAACCAGGGTTGTTAATATCGGTGTTGTTTTCGATACCGACAGTATCGGCGATAGCGATACCTGGTATCGGGACAGTATTGGTGGTACTTTAAAGAAATAGGAATCGGTACGGTATCGGTCCGGTATTGATCCATACTCGATAGCGATACTTGATCTGCAAACGAAGTCTATATTGTTTCTCTGTGTGACTATAACGGCATTGCAGATTTTAAGTCACAGGAGCTATTTTTTATGAAAGAATGCGGTATGCTTTTGAAGCCAATTGCCAATGCTTTAAAAAGTCTCCAAGGGAAAAGAAAAAATCAAGTTACAGCTGTATGTTACTTCCCATTTTTGGGATTAAGAGACAAGTTGATGGCCTTAAAAATTCTGGGAACCCAAAAGTCTGTATATCTTTGGCTGCGGCTTTCCTCGATGGCGTTGAAAATGGGTTTTGTAATTTTTTTCTCCGTTATGATTTGCGTTTGGCTTCCGCAATTCACCCTAGATTTAAATTCAATGAAGTGGCAGATGGTTTTTCGTCACAAGAAGAAATTGATGGCGTGAAAACAGAAATGAAGGCTGAACTAAAAAAATTAAGCAATGGTCCAAGCTGATGTAGAGGACGAAGTTGGCCCTTTAGATCCTCTATTAAATACCGATTGACTCTAAAGATTTTTTTTCATCCCTAAAACCTGTTTCAAACCCGCAAAACAAATTTTTCCCGGGGTATGATGTGATAGGTAGAATCTTTAAAAAGAAGCCGTGTAATGATTTGCGATCTTCTGATTCGTATCCTTATCTACGAATGCTGTTTGTTCAGCTTCACACGGGTTGCCATGAAGTGCTGCCGTAGGGTTGCAATGAAATTAAAAAATTTGTTTATTTTTTTTTGTATCGGTAAGTGCCCAAAAATGTATCGGAATCGGCATTGCAGATAAAAAAATTTCTGGGTATCGTTAACAACCCTTATTTGGAGCATGGTCGAAATGAAATCAATACTTTTTCCGCATAGGCCGTTAATCATGTTGCTCCTAACAATTTTGTGAAGTCTCAGGTGCGTATCTGGGTCAAGAATTTCAGCATGAATTGTCTTGTCAATACTGTTTTTATTCGTTGAAACGTCATTGGTATCTAACTACACGAGTAGTTGGACGTGGGAAAGACCGTGCTTTTGGAATTCGTTGACATGAATCATTGCAACAATAATCCCCAAAATTTTACGTTCTTGAATGCCCCATTTAAGTTCTTCAAATTTCAGCCGATGAACGCTTGAAAGAAAAGCTGGCCTATTCTATGTAATTTGATAAGCTTTAAAGCTGTAGGTTACCTATTGCCATTTAGGGTTGCAGATAAAGTAAGGGAAAAGGTTGACTTTCCCAATTATCTGCAAATAGCTATCGCATCTTTGTACCGGTTGTCATGTTCCGGCTGCCATGTTCTCTCTTTCAACTAAATTATTCAAATAATACTTAAGTCCATTGTACTGTTTGACGTATAGATCTGCCTGATGAGTCTGAAGAAAGTGAGAGGAACGCCGTATAAAGCTACATTGCATTGTTCACGAATCAACATTCTACTGCTATAAAACTAGCATTGTGTAATTCTTGACCAACGAAGAACTCAATTAAGGTGCAATAGGGTCTATATCAAGGACTTCTTCCGGTTCTAGTTCGTCTTCCACCTCTACAACGTTTGGTACACGATCTTCTGGAGTATCACATAAAACTTGAGCTTCATGGTCCATCATTTCGTCTTCTTGTCCACCGTGGTTTTCATTATTTTGGTTATTCTTTGAAAAAATGGATTACTGTGAACCATGTTTTAATTCCAACCATTGTTAGCATTTGTAAAAAGTAACGGTCATGGGATTGCAAGTTTTTGGGTTATTGGTTCAAATGAATCGATTTCCTCTTCTTGGGATAAAGAGATGGCCACATATATCACTATTTTCCGATGGAGCCCTATCAATGCTTTTGAAAACCACAGCAATTTCTTCTCCTATCCGTCTGATGTAGCGCCTCTTTTACTGTGTTTGACAATCGTTTTCCATAATCATTCCAATTTCTATGGGTCTCCTAACCTCCACTTCAGCAAGAAGATCCTCCTCGGTTGCCATTTGGTTCATGTTTTATACATGATTACATATGGATTACACTGAATAAGAAGAGAATATAACTGTTTCATCAGAAAACGGGAACATCTTCCGTTGACAGGATTATTTGATCAAAATTCGTTCGCACTTGCCTAGAATCGATGGAGTAGGGAAGAGAAGGGTAAAACGGGACCCTGTTGTTAACGACAGAAGTCGTTAGTGTATAAATGTAATTTAATTTTCGTTTTTTCTGTATGTGTGTGTGTGTGTATGTGTAAGTTTGCGTTATAGCCGAGGGGCAGACAAGTCTGAACTTGTCTGACCTTGGCTGAACTAACCCTTTGTTTTTTGTAAAAGGTTACCCTCCCTTACACTTCCGCCACCCCATTTACACCTAAAAGCTAATTGTCACGTTAGCGCCCTTCTTTTGTTTTTTTCCTCCCCTGCATTTCCGCCATAGTCGATGACGGAGGAAAATGCAGCAACGAGGTTAGTCTGAATCGTTTTCGTGGTGGTAGCAGTCGCAACCTGTCGCCCAAACTTTCCCGTGTGGTAACCTCGTGTCGTGTTTAAATACACCGCAGCATGGCCCTTTTGGCCACTGAGTTAGCCCCATCCCATCTTCGTCGTTTTACTTCGGTGGTTAACATTTTGGTGCATCGACCGGGAACTTCATCGTTCGTGTTTATCTTCGCCATCGCCTATCCGTTCGCGTGGCCATTCCTCCCTGGGTATCCCGGAACATCATTTGAACACTTCAATCAGGACGTAAGCATTGTTAGCTGGCATAGTTTTGTCCGATCTATGGTGGTTGGTCAATTCTTGTCAGTATTTGCCTATCTCGTCCTATTTACCATCGTCGATACCTTTTCAGGGCAGATCATTCGCACGGTAACCTCAAGACAGCTTTTCCGAAAAACTGACCAACGTCCTCGAAGAGAATAATTTATTTACATATTGTATGTTAATTCCCGTGCCGGTTTAACAATATAAAAGTGAAATTGAATTCCATCGCTTCAACTTGTCTTATTATAACGAATAGAGCGAAATCATCAAGTAGAAGAAACTTTAAATTTACATTAAGCTTATTTACCTAGCAACAGTGTCGTGAGATAGAGCAACTGATTAGTAACCATGGGCGCAGTTCCATACTAAACCATCTTAATACACAGATCCATAGTCGTTTGGATCAAGTACGAGATGCCCATTTCTTGTACAATCAAAGATTATGGGAAGCCAAGAAGCCGATGACAGATGCCTATAATTATATTATAGGTATAAGGATTCGAGTCCGAGGAGTATCACAACAGGTAGATCATTACCTTGATGATCGACGTAACTCGCCAGCTTCTACTGCCAGTCGTGATACTCGGAGCCAAGCTGAGGAAGAATCTTTCTTCACCATGGATGGATATCGTTACAGTTCACGGCCGCAAACGCCTGATCCGACGTTAAGGCAAGCAATGGGCAGAACTAACGATCGATATAGATTCGATACCTCTCGACCTATATCAACGATTGGGAGCCCGCCCACATCTGAGTACAATCCTAGACCATTACAGAAATCGGGGAAAGGTGGTCCACCACCTCCTTTAATGCCATCGTTCAACAGCGATGATTGGATCAACAGGCGTACACCTCCACCAAGGGAGCTTCAGCGGGGTTCAGCCCAAATTGGCTAATGAATGCGTTACCACAGATAAAGATCACGCCATTCAATGGTGATCCAAAGGAATGGCCAACCTTTATCTCTTCGTTTAGGGACATGACCCATAATGTGGTACCATCGGACGCTCAACGCCATGCTTTCTTAAAGCAGTTGCTCACTACAGAAGTTCGTTCCTACATAGCCGAATACTTGGATAATCCGTCCACTTATTATGATGCCTTAGTAGAACTGAAAAAGCGATATGGTCGACCACAAGTGGTTACTCGGAGCCATTTGATGGCTCTTATGAATCTTCCATCGATCCGAGATGATGATTCAGAGGCACTAGCCAAGCTCAATCGAACTCTTCATGGAGCCATGCATGCCCTGAGCACCGGCGGATATGAGCAAGACTTGGAATCGGGAATGACTCTGGAACACGTCGTCTCCCGTTTACCTCCGCGAATGAGAAGTAGCTGGGGCGTGAAAGTGTACCGGATGACTCCAAAACGAGCTATTCTCAAGGATCTAGCAAAGTGGATAGACGAGATGGTGATGGGTGAATTGATGACCACGCCGTTTACTCCTAGATCACCAGCTCCACAGAAGGAAAAGAAAGCGGGAAGTGCTAAATGCCAAGCCTTCCACCAAACCAACTTCTCTCTTTGGTAAAGGTCCTGTTGTTTTTCACACCTCCACAACTCCACCAGTCAAGAAACCGCAGCAAAGTCCTCCCTCTGAGAGTAATTCGTCATCGCTGAAGAAAGGCGTTATTAAGAAGTGCATTTATTGTGATAACGCCCATTCGATAAAAACCTGTTCCACATTCAAAGATCTAGACCTTGTAACTAGAGTGGAGTGGGTAAAAGAGAAACGATTATGTTTCAGGTGTCTGATCGGAACACATCGGGGAACTGAGTGTCCCACCGAAATCATCTGCAACATTGGGAACTTTGGTCAACGACACCACCCCCTATTGCACGGAGCCCCTCGAGTTTATCCCGCGAATGCTTCAACCACTAAAAATGCAGGCCAGCCATCAGCAAAATCGTCTGATGGTCGTGCAATGACCATTAAAAACAGGGATACGGCTATCAACACTTCCCTAGCTATCGTTCCTGTGTTACTTCAAGCTAACGGGGTGGAAATAGTGCTCCAGTCTTCTGGGAAAAGGTTCGGCGGAATTGGTCTACCGCAAGTGCTGCCAGCAGCGGGAGTCATAAAAATCCAACGGTTGTGTTCGGCAACCTTTGACGAATGGGTTCTGCAAGCGAGCTTCCGACAGATGATGCCAGTGAATGTGACGAGCGTCATCGACGAGGAAGCTGCAGGGATGCTGAGTGGTCTATTGGCAACGGTGTTCGAGCAATCGCAACCAGTGGCAAAGAGCCCCATCATGGTGGAAGCACCAGCCGCCCTAAGAACGCCTACGCGTATAGACCTAGCGGGGACGAGTTCACACCTGAAAGCGGTCGAACGCCTACAACGGCAATGGGAAGAAGAGGAGAATGCCAAGCGTTATTCGTTTGAATGGTTGATCGGATGCTTGTTCCCGTTGCCAATGGTGGTGTACCTGTGGATCGAGTATCGGAGGCTGAGTAGTCACGTGGACACCCTACTGTTGACTCGTCTTGTGGAGGTGCGGGAGCCCGGAGAAGAGGATAAAGGCCAGCCCGGGCTGAATGCAGTCGCGTGAATATTGTCGTTTAACCCAGATTAGTTTTACCAAATGTTCAAGTAGAAAACATAGGGGACTCTATTTGTTATGCCTTGTGGGGTTTGTTATCCAGTTTAGGTAACCCATGTCAGTAGGTAGGAGGGGGGATGTAGCGCCAATGTACTTTGTCGCTTAGCACCCGATGCTAAAAGATGCAAATGTGCGATGTCAATGGACTTTGCCACTCTGGCCGGATGTCAGAGGACTCAAAAGCCCGTCTATGACCGGCCAGAGGGGCAGTCCAATGTAGTGATTCAGACTAGTTTTTAGTGCTGTCAGTGCTGTTACTATGTAATGCTGTGTGTGTGTGTCGTGTAAGCTGTCTATGACTGAATACATCCCTTAAACCCAGTGAATCTGTTACAATATCATGCAGCTATGACATTAGGTGAAGAGCCAAAGCAAACTTTTGCTAAAATGTCTCGTTACTTTTCTTTCATTAAACGAATGTCAAAAGCTGGTAAGTCTATTAGTTCTTTTAGAAAATTTCTTTTTAAAATTTTTCTCATGTGGTTAAATAGGATATCATTTTTCAAAGGCAATTTTGTACGAGAATGCATGCAAGGAGAAGCAAATGGTTATTACACTAATTAAACGTTTAAGAACTGTAATTATCTAAAATTTATTAACACACATCAAGAAACGTGAGATGCGATTTGAATGTTTCAATTATTTATTACTAGAATTTAACATATATATATGTTGTTGTTTTTTAAAGGCGGGTGTAAAAAAAGAAACTCACTAGGAAAAACACTTGTCACGTTAAAAGTAAGATCAGTTGAACTAATTGTGTTGCTTACTGAAAATAGAAATTTTCATTTGCCTGAAGGTGTGTTGTAAAAGGAACTTGGATGGAACTTATTAACACCTGGATTATAGACAAGCGCTTTAAAGAATACGTTACTCAAACGTCAAAAGCTGAACTTGAACACGATGTTACGCAACTAAATCACGGTGGATATAAACTATCCATGGGGAAGGTAGTTTTGAAAAATGCCAAGTTTGAACTAAACTTAAACATCTGTGCTAACAGAAGCTTCGTATAGCTTTGACATTCACACATATAGTAGTAAATTAGATTTCGATTCGTTATTAAACCACAATCACGATACGCAAGTTGTTTTTAACGCGAGGCTTATAGTTTTTGAAATAAACGTAGAAAACGGAGCGGCAGTGCTTGCGCGCCAGAAAAACGTTGGTCCCATTTATTTTCTTTTAAAATACTCGGTAATTTTGGTTAATTCAGCAGACGTGGAAGATGGAATTCTATTTGAAGAGGAATCGGAAAAATTTTATTGTTGTAAGGTTAAGTCATAATTTAATTTTTAATTTTGGAAGGAATTAGGGATTTTGGGGTCACTTTTGACAATTTGTTGGGTAAAGTTGGACAAAGAAAAAAGCGGAGAAGAAAGGAGAGTGGAGGGGGTAGTTTATAACTTTTAACAAGCTAAAACAATCTATATGGTCATTAGTTTACGTGTCATTGCAAAAAAATTAAAGAAAAAGAGCTAAGAATATGAATTATTTATTCTCGATTTATTTCGTTCCATCCCCCCCCCCTACCTAAAAAGGTAATTCCTGTAGGGGGATAGGAGATAAAAGGGAAAAGCTGGTGTCCAATATGGGTCCGATCTCCCCATTTTTTCATCATTTTGAATTTGGCACAGGTCCCAATCTGGGCCTTCAATTTGGCTGTTTTTAATAAGATGTCTATTAATAAGATGATAATAAAAATTAGAGGAGTTGGGGAATAGAATAAAAAATTATTCGTAAAAAGAAAAAGGTAATTCCTGTAGGGGGATAGGAGATAAAAGGGAAAAGCTGGTGTTTAATATGGGTCCGATCTCCCCATATATCATTTCATCATTTTGGATTTGGCACAGGTCCCAGTCCGGGCCTTCAATTTGGCTGTTTTAAATAAGATGACGACACAGTTTTCTCATCCTTCGGCACGCAGCTTTACAATCTTGCTGAATTACCGAAGGAGGTAGTCTGGAAATGTATCAGGCCAAAGGATATTTTATAGACGGGCGTTTGCGATGATCTTGGCAGCCGTAGATTTAAGAGAAACTTAAACAGTCCATTTTGGAACTCTTTAGCTTGGAACTCTCCTTCTTTCCAGCATCCACTTTCTTAAGGGCTTCCAATTCATCAAAGGTGGTCATTCCGATTGATACACGATTGTGAGACAGAAGATTTTCTGGATCCTCCAAATTCAGTCGCGTTAGTTCTTGAGATGTCCAGTTCTTCCAAATCAGGTTTCAGTATATCTTTTTTAAATGTTCATGAGCATATTACCGACTTCATCATAGATAAATTGATCTAGTGGTTTCTGCGACTGAAAAAGGCGCAGAAAAGGCTCATCTTCGTGGGCAGCGCTGATGAAAAAGGCTACTTTGACACGCCGAAAGCGATCCTTAAAAGTAACCTCTAGTTTCTTCCAGCTTGGCTGATTGGGTTCTTTTGTGTCCACGGCTGTCTCGATATATAATTTTAGAGCTGGAAAACTTCCAAGAATTTTTTTGCAACGGAGACCTTTTCAATCCAACGAGTGGTGCAAAATTTGGGTGGGAATGTTACCTTGACGTTTGGGAGATTTCCCTCTGCAATTTTTATTTATTTCTGATTTTTAAAATCTTAAAATTAAATAAGCCACGTAATGGAGTTGAAAACTGAAATGATTAGCAGGGCGACAGCTGACCCCATGGGCACAAACACTGTGTAAGACCAGCCACAAATATCTAAAAATATTCAACCGAAATTGCGAACCGGCCACTTTTCTCGTAACAATTTCAGTCCTGCCAATTCCTTCTTCTTATTTCTTGTGCCCTTGTTGTTGTTGTTGTTAGTATTTTAAAAAAATTCCCGCGCGAGACACCGTTAGGCCTATCTCGCGCGGGTTAAAACGCCTTTTTTGGACCAAGGTGATCCAATACCTGGCGTGGGTACTGTATATCAGAGACGGATTTATTGAAGAAGCCGACCGAGAATTCACCGGTAACTGCACCTACTTGTCTCACCGCCCGGTGATTAAAGTAGGCGCGGAGACAACGAAAATTCGGCCGGTGTTCGATGGATCAGCCCACATGAAGGATAGACCTTGCATCAATGATGCTTTGGAAATAGGGCCAAATCAAAACCCGGAAGTATTAGCAGTCTTGTTGCGGTTCCAACAGAATCGGATAGCCTGCCGATCACTCAGGCGTTTCTCCAAGTGGAGATCCGCCCGGAGCACGGGCAGTTGATCAGGTTCATTTGGATCGATGGCCCTAGGAAAGCACAGCCAGACTGATTGAATACAGATGGAGAAGAGTACCGTTCGGGTTGTCATGCAGCCCGTTCATTCTCAAGGCCGTCATCCTCAAACACCTGAAAGGGTTTGAATAAATATACCCGGAGACCGTGCGGCAGCTACAACAGCAGTTATACTTTGAGGACTGGCTAGGGGGTGAGACCAATGTTGATGAAGCGGTGAAGCGTATTCGCGAAGCTAATACGATCTTCAAGGCCGCGAAGGTGGAATTGTGCAAATGGACCTCCAACAGCGCAGAATTGATTGAGAGACTGTCGGAGGTCCAATTCAAGGAAACGGCGGAATGCACAGCGGAAAGCAAGTCAGCCACAAAGGCGTTAGGGGTGATCTGGGATCCAGTATCGGACAAATTTCGGTTTGATCCGACGCAGGTACTTAGAGAAGCCCGCGAAATTGGTGACAGACCCACCAAATGGTTGCTTTTCAGCCTAGCGCTGAAAATCTTTGACCCTTTGGGTCTCATCGCTCCTGTGACGTTGGTGGAGAAACTCATCATGCAAAAGGTCTGGTTGGCTGGAACAGGATGGGACGAGCCCATTCCAATCGAGGTGATACCTCATTGGAAGACTTTTATTGACAGGATAACCGAATTAAAGAACACATATCAGCCCAGATGGGCCGGGGAGCATGACGGACGACTCCATCTATTCTGCGACGCAAGTAATGACGCCTACAGTGTGGTGGCATACTTGCAGAGGACGGATGGAAAAGACCCGGTAATGCTGTGTAGCAAGACGAGAGTAGCGCCAGACCCCAAGAAATCCGTCTCGATTCCGAGACTGGAACTTCTGAGCGGGCTTCTGGCAGCAAGACTCGGAAGCTACGTCGAGAAAGCGACGGAGAGAAAGATCAAGAGAAACCTACTGTGGACCGACTCAGCGATAGCTTTCTGGTGGATGAAAGGCGAGGCTGGTCGGTGGAAGCAGTTCGTTCATAACAGAGTGACGGAGATAAGGCAGGCAGTGGAAACTGAGAAAATCAGACACTGCCCAGGGTTACAGAACCCAGCAGACGTAGCATCCATAGGAGCTACGGCTGCGCAGCTTAACGCACAGAAGAGTTGGTGGACTGGCCCATCTTGGATGGGAAAGGAAGAGGAATGGCCGCAGTCACCAAGCTCAGTGACCGAGCTCCAGTTGCAGGAAGTCTCGGTCGAAGAAAAGGCAGACGAAGTAACGCAATGTGCGGTATCAATCGAAGCGGAATGATATGAAAGATTCAGCTGCATGCGAACCATGGTAAGAGTCTTGGCCACGATGCTGAGAGCGATAAAGAAGTTCAAGGGCAAAGAGAATCCGGAAAGCCCGGTGGCAACGGTCAGACACCGTGGGAGAAAATTGAAGTTCCCCGGGTTGACCACCAACGAAACTCGAGAGGCAACGCTCGAGCTTTACAAAGAAGCCCAGGCGACTCACTACGGAGCAGTGGTGAAGAGCTTTAGAGCTGGGAAAACAGAAGTCCCACATGAGTTGAGGAAACTCGGCCTAATATGGGACAAAAAAGACGAGATAATCGGGTATCGAGGCAGGCATCTAAATTGGATGGAATACAATAAAAAAGCAGCGCTCATTCTGCTACCGGCCGAGCACTTTATAACCAGAAGGCTGATAGAACAGACGCATCTTCGGTTGAAACATACCGGGTTTGGAAACCATGATGGGGGCACTCAGAACAGATTTCTGGATTCCGAAGATGCGTCAAGCCATCAAAAAAGAGACAAGTAAGTGCACGAGATGCCAGAGAATGGACTCGAGGCACTTCGATGAAATACCGGCGCCCCTACCGTTGGACCGCCTGCAAATGTCCAATCCGTTCACGATAACAGGAGTAGATTTTGCGGGCCCGTTTGTAGTGGAGTCGCCGGCAAATAGCGGGGACAAGACGAAGGTATTCGTGATTGGTCTATTCAGTCAAAAAACTCATGTCTATTGATCTCGATCTTTTCGATTTCTTCTACTGTTTTTTGACTAGTGAATTTACCGCCTTTTTTGTGTACCCTTCCTTTAATGTCTTTAATTGCTTTTTTAAGCTATCTTTTGTCATCTTTGTGTGAACTTGTGCATATTCTTTTGCTTGCCAGTATTTTAAGTTCCATTTTTTGTGCCTTTCTTTTTTGTTTTCACACTGATTTCGCAAGTGTTGCAGCTGGCCTAAGTTCAATGAACCTTGCGTTCAACCTTGGACCCTCAACGGATTGGAGCTTGGACTTCCCACGGTGCGACGTCTGAAAAACGTGCACTTCGGCAGCCATCTTTTCCAATCAGCGCACGAGATTCGCCACACCCACTGGATGCTGTAGCCCAGCCTACTTTTTTGCCGACTATTTAATGTTCACAATTTTGTATGTTTGTGTTCTTTCTGTTCCGACTTTTATCCCAACTTGAGGCTTTGTAGCCGTCGCGATTGGGTGTTTTAAATCAAAGTTTTTTTAAATTCAGAAAGCATCCAGTGTTTCATTTTTTATTTTCAATTTTACTTTCAGTTTCAATCTTATTTTCAGTTTTGGAACGTTCCGAGTGGACTCTTTTAGCGTGTTTTAAGTGTTGGTGATCTAAAAAGCGTTGCTTTTTCCTAAGGCTTGTACCTTTTTTTCACTTTCCATTTTTTGTTGGATCTGTTTTGTTCTCTGCCACCTTTTAGTTATGGCGACTAACAAATCCAACCTGGATCTTCTGCTTAGCGAGGCGAGTTTATCGAAAGGCTTTGGCCTTTTTCTGAGACGGTCTGCGGGTAATAAGCATCAGCTGTTTTACCATTGCCAGCCCGGTTCCAGTGGAGCGATTGATATTTCTATCGATCAGCACACCTTTCTCGTCCTGCCGTTGAAGACCAAGCGCTTCCCGAAGACGTACCATCGCATCATTGCTTCGACTCGCTCTTGGCGAGCCCTAGCCAACAATTGGGAAGCCGTTCTTGCTGCTCCCGTTCTAAGTGAATGTGATGATATTGCTCTGAGTCCGTCATGGAAAATTGAACTTGTGCCTTCATCAAGCGATTTCCCAAATGATGACGATCTTTTCACATCTGGAAAAATTCCAGCTGAAAAGATCGTCCAGTCATTGACGGATCAATCGATTGGTGAGGTACCTTTGCTTGATTCCCCATCACCTCTACCTCCCGTTCCACTTTCTACACTGGTCTTCGTCCAAGACGTGATGGCTTGTTCTGCTCAGCCCACGGTGCCGACGTCCGGTGTTGCCACCGATACTTCGGTCCATTGTTTATCACGCATGATTGCTGATTACAATGTGATTTTTCACGCGCGTCAGCGCCACGCCCTGCTGTTAGCCGACGGAAGACCACCATTGGTCCCTCTACCGAGGGCTTTCCAGGTCCCGGCCATGCACCACATAGCGACTGAAGACCTCAACAATAAATTGAACGCCACTATGACCAAATGCACCCAAGAATTGAGTACGCTCCTCATCGAAGCCGAGGAGCTAGCACTCGAGGGCATTTTGGCCGAAGTGGCCGATACTTTGGTGGACTGGACACCAAATGAAGAAGAATTTAAAGCCATCGTTGATTACAAGAATCTTCGATTAAAAAATTTGGCCGAGTACAAAGATGGCGGCGGGCCTTTGGAATTTTACCATCTCGAAAATTCCAATGGCCGCCCAACTATTCAGCCATCTTCGGCCCCATTCAAGGTCCATACGGCCGCTCACCGCAACCCAAAGAAGAAAGACTTACCGGATCAACCCGCACCAGGTCAACCCGCTCAACCCGTTCAACCTGTTTCATCGCCGGCGCCCACCAAAGCCCCAGAGGCCTACTCCTGAAACCCTAGAGTCAGATTCACAATTTACCTGAACCAAAAAAATCAACGGTGACGTCTGTTCACATGTGCCGTAACAAGAGCAGTCCATCTCGAAGTTACGACCGACCAGGAGATTTCCACGTTTATCTTCGCGCTGAGACGATTCTTTGCGCGCAGAGAGTACCCCAGGGCGCTCTACTCCGATAATGCAAGAACGTTCACGTTGGCCGCTAAGTACCTGAGAGCAGCGTACAGAGACAGCAGGGTGTTTAACACGCTGGTTGATCTCAACATAAAGTGGAGATTCTCACCGAGTCCAGCCCCTTGGTGGGGCGGATTCTGGGAAAGAATGGTGCAGACCGTTAAACGGCAGCTGTATAAAACGTACGGGAGCGATTGTATGGAATACGATCTATTCCAGAAGGTGTTGACGGAGATAGAGGACACGATCAACACGAGACCGTTGACATACGTGGCAGAAGATGATATGGAGCTGCTAACCCCCAAACAATTGGTGACAGGCTACCGGCAACAGCAGCATCACCCAGTCGATGACGAGGAGAGAGAATACTCGGACCGGGTGACGCTGACAAAGAGAGAGGGGATCAGGAGAACCCTGGTGGCTCAATGGTGGAAGGATTTCTACACGGAATATGTGATGGATTTGGAGCAATTTCACTGCCCAACCCTAGGACACGTCAAGGAGATTGAGTTAGGACAAGTCGTGTTGATTCACAACGATTCGGCCAAAAGAACAAGATGGAAGTTTGGGAGACTAGTAAAACTAATCCCCGGTAATGACGGAAAGACGAGGCGTGTGAACGTGCTCATCGCAGATAAATTCAGAGGCAAAGGGTCGATCATGATAACGAGAGACCCAAAGAGTTTATATCCGTTATAGCTCCACGCGGGCCAGATAGATGATGACCATCAGAACACCGGACCTTACGAGGACAGTGAGCTTTCGCGAACTCAGTTAGACCAAGGTTTAACGGGGGGAGTGTCGGAAATTCCGACGGACGAAGCTCACAGCCCTCGTCCGGGTGACAACCCTTTGGCCGAAGCAGGCTAGACTCAGACGAGTCATCCTCGGTTGAGTGCCGCGCTAACGAGGGTAAGGAAGTCCACTAGCGGAAGCAAGCGGGAGCAACGTCCTACGGCTTGCAAGAGCCGTAGATAGGAGGCTGGAGCGCAAGACTGCGTTATTGGAACTGCCTGAGAGCTTTTCCATATATATGGAGACACCTGTTGAGGGTGAAAGGAACGACATGAGGGTTGAACTCATTGAGGCGGAGCCTGCAGAGTTCATCCCGCCAGAATATAGGTTTAGTTCCCGCAGGGTTATCGGGCAGTTTACTGATCGATAGCCGGCAATCATCAGCAGCGGTGCCCTCTATTCCAGGATCGGACGCTCGGACAAATTAGACAAAGGTGTAGTTTTCCGTGTATATAAGGGGCCGTCGAGCCATGCTAATACACTCACTTTTCTTCACCGAACTGTCGCGTCAAGTCTATTTATTTGCAAACCCATTCCTTTTGCAGATAAGTCCGAAGCCCTCCTGCCACCGTCTCCTTTAGCCTGCCAGCCGCCTGCCGTGACGTGCAAGCCTGCGACCGAGCCAGACCCACGGAGCCTTCACTTCACCGCTACTAAGAGTAATACTCTGCGGCCGTATCCTCTGTTGAGCCCGACAAGACCCAACAGAGTCAGACCTTGCTCTAGCCCCATAAGACGAACAGCAGTTCCCGGACTTACCAGCGCTAGCCCGACATAGGCGACCGCAGTAGTCTTCGAAATAGTGCTACGGCACTTGAGCTAAGTTTAACCGTAGCAAGGACAAACAGTCTGGCAGGCTTACCACCGTTAGACCCGACTGACCCTCTGCGCCAGCAGTAATCTAGCCTTTCAGGATTATAATTCCTGAAAATTGTCCTTACAACGTGATACGGCCCTTAAGAAACAGTTCATTCGTGTAAAGGTAGAACAGTCTGGCAGGCTTATTCCCGTAAGTCCCGACTGACACTCTGCGCCAGCAGTAACTGGACTTACGGGTTACAAATCCTGAAACCATCCACTCAATTCAACATCCAGTGACTATAGAAAATCCCCCAAAACAGGAAAAAATCGAAACACCCCCGCACTTAAACTAGCAACAGAGCATATAACACTCGCTGGTATCGATCCTTTCAAAGAAATCCTGCAGTAAACCCAACACGCTGGGCAACCAAGGCAAAAACCACAAACAGAACTCAAATTCTCCCCTATGTAAAAAAAAGAGCAAATCAAACTAAGTTGATGCTGAACTCCTTAACCAAGAACTAGAATGCAATCAAAGGCCAACAAGAAGGGCTTACATCAATAAATCAGCTAAAGAAGATAAAAAAAACCTTATGCGATATACATAATGAGGGAAGGGACATCAGAGGGAGGGGAATCTTTACAGCAGAAATTTATGTCATCCTTAGAGCTATGGAAATCACATATGGCCAAAATGACTTGACTGAGGTATTGACCATATTTACAGACTCAAAGTCAGTGGTACAAGCTCTAAAATCCCTCAATATCGGGAACCACCAGATAATCTATAAAATAATAAATGCCGCAGAAAACTAAGGAAGCTTAGCCACCAAAACAACACTATAATGGATACCTAGTGTAAGAGTAAGAGAACATAGGCCGTTTATTTATATCTCGGTACAAGTATACACAAGATGGGAGCACGGGAAAATCTGAGCTCAATAGCGAAAAGGAGGGGTTTTTTTTACACTTAAGTAGCAACAGTTGCAAACGCCATGGGAGAAATCATCAACACGCCTAGACGGTAGAGACAGAAGTGGGTGTGGTGCGAGAGTAACACACTACGCGCCATCCGTAACTACGCGTCATGGTGAGGTACCGCTAAGCGCAATAAGAGCGTCTAAAATCGTATGCGTGGTGACGTAGTGTGTGCACTGTGCGTCACTTCCACTTCAGGACTACGGCAAGTTGCCGTCAAGCATAATGAAAGCAGTTTCAACTTACTTCATCCCTTCCCCCTATCCAAAGAGGATGTTGATCCTCCATCTCCTTCACTGAATAGAGATTACATACTGGACACTTGCATACATAAACATCCGATTTTTTTTGTTTTCGTCAAGAGTAGTATCACTGTTTACACAAAATTGTTTAATCTTAAGGAACACTTTTACATAGATATTTGTGTTAAGAACTAAGCTTCTTCCATATTGTTGCGGTGATGGAAACTATGGACTCGGTTGTCATGTCCGGCGATCTTTTTATCGGAGATTTCCCGCAATCTAATCCGAGATGTCCAGCAGTCTTGTCGGTAGAGATTTCCTTCCATAGCAGCTGTTCCCAAAAAGCATAAATTCCCGTGTGTTTCTAATGAAGCTGAGAAATACAACATACACCTAATTATGGTTGCCGATCTCAGTTACTATAGATAGATGCGATAGTGCTCTACCGCTACGTGGCACTCTAGTAGAGTTCTTCTATACGTACAGTATCCTGCACAAAAATCCGAACACCGATTCAAATGTTGAAAGCCATCTTTTGGCAGGGTAACGCGTTTATTTTTTTTTTTATAGGTAGGGTAGACGGGGTGAGGAGATGACGGTTGTCTACACCTTGCTTTTTTTCTTCAGGGCAAGTAACAGGTCAGGTCATTTATGAATCCCTCAGGGGGTGTGTTTTTTTAAGCGACAGTTGGAAATGTTGAGCTAAGGCTTTGAAACATTCCTTACTCAAAAAAAATAGCTAGCTGTTTGTGCGTGGTTTCGTAGATACCGCTGGCATATGTGTAGAGGTTCCGGCTAGAACGCCGGAGACCGGTGTTCGATTCCTGATATGAAATTGCATAATATAGGATATCTATATAAAAATCTTCATTCTTTGGGTATGTTAATTGCTTAAGAACAAAGAAAATTTTATTTTTTTGTAAGATATAATGTTAAATAATTTAAACAAATCAAAATTTTCTTTGTTCTTAAGCAAATTACATTCCCAACGAACGAAGATTTTCATGAATATACCACAAATTTTGGTGTCTGGGCAGGAGCGACTAGCAGTATTTGGGCAGGAGCGACTGGCCGGTTTTGAGCAGGAGCCACTTGCAGTTTTGGTGCAGTAGCCACTGGCAGTTTTTTAGCAAGTGCGGAATTAGTTTTTTCCTGTCCGTTATAAGCTCATCAACAAGAGCAGCTCCAAAGCAATTTTCTCCTAAATTGTTGGATCCAAAAGGGTTCATGAGCTAAAGGTTGTTGCAGGAACGTTATTGGCATCTCGGACAAAGTCATCAAACAATGGTTAAACATGAAAAATTCTATGCATTAATAATCGTCTTAATAAAAAACCAAACATAAGCAGTTGATACCCATAATAGACAAAACTGGTTGGTACAGCTTCAAACTCCCTTCCTTCTCTATCTTTCAGAGGATCCTCTGAGTTGAGATTATTTCCTCTATGTCTTGTTGAAGCTCTGCAGCAGGAATGTCCAGAAATTGCAGATCACCCTGCAATGAACCAGATATATTTACATTGTTGGCAAAAGAGTCTCTTCTAGAACCTCTACAGTAAGTGAATTTGGATGTGTGACATCTTCTGCAGGCTTATCGTCTACATCTTCAAATAGGTCTAAGTAGGTCCTCTAAATTGGCACAGTCAAGTTTTTCTGTTATGGGAGGTAGACAAAATGTATTAAATATTATCAATAAAGTAGTTTAAAAAATTTACGTGTTGGGGTGTTCCATTACCTTGTGCTAATGCACAGAGTTTAGCCCAGTTTCTCTTCAGCCTTGTAATAGCCGGCTGTTTTACAATATACTTAGCTAGCCTACCATAATGCAAAAAACTGTTAAAAAGATACACCACTATTTCAGGGTTATTCGTACGAAAAGCTCGGTTAATGATATCTGGGGTACCTATCCCCAAAATTTTGAATCGTATCGCAAAATGAAATTTCGTGGTATATACCACGGAGTAACGGAATTTTATAAAAGACGGAAGTTTTTAACGGAATTTTAGAAAAGATTTGTAGGCAACGGAACTCGAACATCAGAACTTTAGATGTGTATTCCCATGGCTTACCACTGTGTCATATTCTATAAAGATTAATTAACAAATGCCTGTTCGGATTCGATTCAAGTGTGGTAGGTGATACAAAAATGTTGAGGGAATTTATTAAAGATTTGAAAATTTTTGATTTTACGTGTTTTTGATGCAAGTAACTAAACAAAAACCATTCCATGAAAAAGCGTGGTTCTTCCAAATTTTCCAATTCCACAAATTATTCAGGTTTTATTCCATCCAGGGGTCCACTAATCAGAAAATTTCGGGGAAATTATGTTGGAGATAGACGAGTATATGAGAGATGGATTCAACATAACTAGGCTTCTGTCTGAGACAGGCTTGCACATTTATTGTAGGATACATGAGAACATAGTTGTAGTCTTCTTCAACACACGAATAAACATTGAAGATAAACATAGAATTAATTACCTGAGTATACAATACTCGATGACAAGAACTGAATATAACTGTAGAAACGACTGGCTTCAGTGGAGTGAATAATTAACACAGTTTTACACAATGTGAGCAAAACGAAAATGAGAGAGACTTCAGCGTGGTGTTAGCGTGGTGCTAGCTTTCAGCAGAACTTTAAAAAATGGCTGCTGGGATGTCTTGGGCCTATGATGTATAGAAGAGGATGCCGAGGCATCCGTCATTTGTATGTGCTGCCATCTGTCAGGTGCTGCCATCTGTTGTTGACATGTTGTATATATTCCAACAAATTATACCCACACATGATGAATTGTATTAACAACCCAAAAAATTTGAAAAAAATACAACAATTTTGCTTTTTCCCACTTACTTGGGGGTTGTTAAGGCTTACCCCAAAAGACTAAAATCCTTTTTTGCTGTGTAATCCTTTGTGCGAGTTTTTTCATTTAGCGTGTAAATTAAACTTACAATGAGACCATCTCCATCTTGGGCCAGCTGCCTCGTCTATGAATATCAAAGAAAAATAGTTACAATGTATTGCACAGGCTAATTAGTGGTAAACTTACCATAAATTCCTTACATCTTCTTTTTTTATTTGATGAGTATTTTACAACGAAACGGCTGGTCTTCATGACTCCTAATTTCTCACATTTTTTATGCTTTGGCACACCCTTATTATCCGTATTTTTTTCAGAAGATGAAGGCTCTTCCTCGTCCTTTTCGCTAAGATTACCTGAAATATATCCATGCTAGCCATTCTTGCGTTGATTTAAATTTCTTTTAACGGAACAGTATGGCCATGAACATCAAGAGATGGCGTTGACAGCCAGCAACTCCCATTAGGATAACGACGCTTCAGATTTGAAATACCTATTCAATGCGGAACTACGGCCATGTTGGTCGAGATGATCTGCAATGGATGATTGAAATCCAAAAGGACTGTCGGATTGCTCAGCTTTCACGGCTGGCCCAGCTTTTACGGCCGGCTCAGCTTCCACGGCCGGTTCAGCTTCCACAGCCGACTCAGCCTCAACGGCCGGCTCCACCTAGTCAGACAGCAAAGCCACGCAGTAAAGCACAGCCTTGCCGTCCGGCTACGCCTTCCCAATTGAATTACGGTGACGGGATTTTCTACGATGTATACATTAATTTAAATTGCGAAAAAACAATGAATAAAATATTAATACCTTCTTTCATTAGGAAGATACTCGTAAATAAGAGATCTACAATTGTGAGGATTCACCACCCAAATCAAATTCAAACAGTAAAATTGAACACGCTTCATTTATTGTCCTTATCTCTCAGCCATTGCCCTGTTTTGACCCTAAACTTGTTGCCCCGAATAACCCCCTTTATAATTTAATTATCTTAACGGTAAACCCAGATGTTTTCCGCCTGACTTTTTATTTTTAACACGTCTGAGCTCATTTGACCTTAAATTCAGCTCTCTGTCTTGCCGTATAAAAGATATACAACCTCCACTTGAAAAAACAGTCAAGCGTCATAACGTCAAGTAAGTCACTCAGTCAGTCTGCGGGCACTCTTCTGACAGTCTTCTAAGAGTCTTCTCCCTGCTCTTCTCTCAGTTTTTACCTTCTTTCTTTGTCCGCTGTATTTTATAATGTGTTATGGATATTTTTTTATGAAGCAAATTGTAAAGAACAAATATCGATAAGGATTACCTGACTCGCATGAGGAAGAATTTCCAGCTGCACTTTGTTTTCATGAGCTAAAATTATCTGCTTGCCTGAAACAGCAGTGAATTTAATGTAACAGGAAGAATGATAACCATAAATGTCATTAGGGGATCCAGGTATTTTTACTCCACTGAACTTTGAGTTTGTTCGAAAACTGTACACCAGTTGTGCATTTCTACATTTCATCAGCTTTTCATCATCAAAGAGTTTAATCTTTCCCGAACCAGCCGTATCAACTATGTGAATCACACATATCTTTTCTTCATTCGATTAAGCCATTTTCAACACAAATTAACTTAGAAACATCATTGAAATATTTACGTCACTTGTATTGTTTAAAAAAGTCAACTAGCAGACGATGTTGAATGATGCAAAACTTGTGTCAGATAGATGAAAGTGAATAAAAAATTTGTTACGAGAAAATCTATTTACATAAATAAAATGCAGTTGTAAAAAAAAAATATTTTCCAAATTTGGCGGGTAGGACGCGAGGTTGCCGTTCCAGGTAAATAAATGTGACAGGAGGAATCTCCCAGATAAATTGATTCTGCTTCGAACCAAACGGCAGATAATTACGTCTGCTTTGATGCTAAATTAACAAGTAGGAGCTGATCTATTTAAGGATGTTATTGGTTTGTTTTCCCCTTAATTTGACAAAAACCGTAAAATTTACACGATTTCAAAAGCGTCTGTTTGGTGTAAAACTGCCAGACAAGGAGTCTGTTCAAACACCATAAAAAGCAGCGTAATTTTCTTAATCTATTGATGATTTTTTTATCCATGCCACGTGGTTTGACAAAAAACGTCCTTCACGCCGACTTTCACGACCCGTCATGGGTGAACGCGTCCGATGCCAGCCGACAGAGATGGGTTTAAGTCTTACTTAGACCTCCATCTATCGGTAGCATACGTCAAAGCTTTTGCCCTTAGGTTTGACATGAGTTGATAGCTGTCTCTTAGTCAATAAAGATACCAAATATTTCGCAATTTCTTATCGGAAATCAAACACTGATCTACGGCGTCGCAATCAGAGGCTCCACACATATGCCATCGGTTTCGAAATAATTGTAAACAGGCAGCTATCTAATTTATTTTGGTAAGGAATATTACACAGCCTAAGTCCAATATTTCCAATTGTCGGTTTAAGAAAACACACCACCCTGGGGGTTGCAAAAATGTCCCGACCTGTTACTTGCCTTAAAGCGTAATACTTTAAGGCATCAAAAAAATTTCTAGACTTACCTAACCCTGTCCTATGTGTCCATCACCCCGTCTACCCTCCCTCATAAATAAAAACAAACAAAAAACCCTTTACCCCACCAAAAAGTGACTTTAAAAAATTAAATCGGTGTTCGGATTTTTGTGCAGGATACCGTACAATAAAGAGAGAAATTGTTGTTTCGTGGGGATCAAAAGCTGGTCTCATTCTTCAATCTTGTCAATGGATTCTAGCTGGGCGTCTATTATAACATTCTTCATTGGAATATGCTGGGAATATTAATAACTTTAAAACGAAGGGAATTATTATTTTTTAAATTATTTAATTAACAAAAAAAAAGCACATATTGCTCGATGAAAATTTGTTTTATAAATGAACGAGAATTTCACGTAAGGTAACCAAGATAATTCATTACCTCATCTGGAATCGAACACCGATCTCCAGCATAACATTCAGAAAGGCTACACCTACTCCATGGACAACGACGTAATTATTTACAGGCAGCTGGAACATAAGCTAAATTGTTTCGGTAAGCAACATTATAGTGTTAGTCCTAAGCCCTAAATGCGAGTTAAAATTTGTTGTATCAGTATTGGAATTTCTTTGGTTCGTCATTAATTGCGTGAAATCTGAGCTAAACCCAAGTCAAAATCTGGAATATCTCGGTATGATCATCAACTCGAATCTCCTCTCCCTCGCTCTACCCGAGGGAAAAGTCGATGCCATTTTAAAGTTCTGTTTAGACTCCCTTTGGTCGGGCAAGTCTGGGTGAGTAAGCTTTCGAGATCTGACGAAAATCGTGGGAAATTATTCTTGGGTCCTTCCCACGGTGCCATTCGTCGAAGGGCATCTTCGTAAATTGCAGTCGTTCTACATTTCCCTCTCCCATGACGACATGGATAGATATGTCTGCCTCACGCCGGAGGCAAGAGCAGATCTACTCTGGTGGGCGACGCATTTAAAATCGGTAATCCTTTTTTCCTGATGCACCAGATCTCTTTTTTTTTCTGGTGCCTCTCTCCATGGTTGGAATGCTGTCTGTGATGGATCCCGTTGTCGTGGTCCATGGCAATTACCAGACAAATTTCGTCACATCAACGAGCTAGAATGGACGAGCGCTTTGTTCGCGCCTCAGAGTTTTACAGTTTCATCCGCTAACATTTCGATCCACCTTTTCTTGGACAATTTTCCACCGCCGTCACATATATTAACAAATGCGGAGGAACCCATTCTAAGGCGCTTTCTGACATCACCGCTCAAATAGCCTTATGGGGCGAAGACCGTAAAATTTCCATTCTGGATTCTCATTTACCGGAAAACACCAACATAATTGCTGACGAAGAGTCTCTGACATCTTTAGACTGAGGCGATTGGATGCTTTTATCAGAGGAGTTCCGGAAAGTTGCAGGCAAGTGGACACTGACCTCTTTGCATCCGCCTGAAAGGCCCAAATTCCTCGGTTCGCTAAGCCAAAGCGCAACACAGACTCCATCCGAGAACGGACTATAGCCCGATCTCCACCAGTCAAAAGATCAGATGATCTAGCGGCAGAGATCAGTTCTATGTCCGATCTAGGCTTGTAAACTTTTCTACCAGGAGGCAATTTTGGACGGACATAGGTCCGTCCACGTAAAACCGAAAGCTTTGTTGTTTACAGCGACCCAAACCTCTGAAAAATATCGCTTTCTCTGGCCATTCTGTTTCAGATAGTTTGAAAACCGAAATGTCTGTTTTTGATTTCAGTTTTCACCTTAACACAAAGAGAACTGGCCGTTTCTTTTCTGATATCGTGGTTTCAGTGTAAGGATAGGAAGAGTGGCGTTTTTTTCATGAAAATTGGGGGGGCTACAAGATCCCTTTAAAAAACAATAAGAGAAGGCAGAGATAGAGGTAATACGGGCTTGTGGTATATAAGAGAAATAAGGGAGGTATAAGGCAAGATCGTTCCAACGAAGCCGTTTCTTACTCGAGATCAAAATTAGAACCTAACAACTGAAGCCCACTGAATTCAAATTAAACTTCGAACCGAACATATAATGATAGATTATTTTTCAAATTTGTCATTGCATCGAATCAAAAGAATGTCCTCTAATATTGAAGGAGTCAAATTATTTCGATAAGCAGAAAGAACAAACTTGAGGCTAGAGAAATATGTTTCTACGCTGACTTGAGTAACAGGGACCCCATGAACAATTTCGAAAAGAATAAATAATTCTGGCATGCCAGTTCGTGCATTATACCACCACTCCAGTACATTTTCAGTCGCATTTATTCATGGGTGACCTTCAAAGTTTTCCAAAAGGTGGTCGATTCGTTTGTTTTCAATGGTGAATGTTGGAGAAACGATTGAATTTTCACGTTCCCGCAAGGCTGATTCGAACTTATCAAGAGGCTCAATGAAAGACTCAACTTGTCCGTTTGGGAAAGAGTTATTGTTAGATTCTCTGTCTAACCTCATTTGATGGACAGTTTGCCACGGATTGATCAAATAAGCTTTGGCTTTTACCCTCTCATCAGTAGATAGAATTACTTAATAAGCAAAACAAGTTACTATTAGTTATACAAAGCGAATCTATTTTATTTTACAATTAACCTTAAATCTGGGATCTAGATATATAGCTGATCGAAAAATGTCATTATCCATCAACATATTTTCCCGTGTTTGAAGAGCCGCGGAAAAAGCTTTCGCAAATACTGTGTCGATTTCGTCTACCTCCATTTTACACGACGTCAACAGTTAGTAAAAATCCCCTATGGTCAGCTGTTCCATTTGCAACCTGACTGATGCTTTTCGGGCCGGCTCAAGAATGGAAGATATCCCATGGTTACCAATCCATTGAATCTCACTGATCTTTAAATCTGCACGAGAATTTTCTGTTTCAGTGATGAAGTCCCGAAGCTCAAGAAGACGAGCTAGCATCGCAAGTGTCGGGTTCCTCCTGTCGTTTTAAAAAAATAATTCAAAAAAAGGGACATACGACAGTTATTTATATTACACGTGGTTTCCCATAAAGGATTGTTTTTTCAATTCACTACGCCGAATCGAAACCATAAACACCGGATTTTTTAAAGCTTTCATCGCCGCACGGGCTTTTGCAATTAATCTGTTAACAGATTTCAATTTAAGCTCGTCCAGCACTGCGATTTGTAATGGGTGCTCTGCACACCATAATCCACGCACAACATCACGAATGTTTTCCGAGAGTTCGTTAATAACAAGTTCTTCTTTTTCTTCGTCATTATTTATGTCAAGTTCATCAAAATCAATGTCTTCTTTTCCTTCGTCGCCATCTAAGAAAAGTTGCACACATTTTATCATGTTGCTGCCGTTATCAGTTGTAAGAGAATAAATCTGAAAGCAGAAATCCCTTAACTGGAGATGCACTCCAGAATAAATTCTTTTATATGTTCTCCTGTATGTCTCCCATATACTACTATCATTCCTTTTTTTTTAGAACTATTTTACCTTTTTCAGCATATTGGATGTTTATTCCAAGTATATGACGATCAAGACGTGTGCAACAGTCAAATTTCACGCATATAAGAGCTTCCCTGCTACCTCTTTGGAAATAGAAGCGCGTCTATCAGATGCCACTTTAATTATTTCTTGGCGTATGTTTTGACAATTAATCGCAGAATTAGGTTCAAAAACTTTAATTATAGGGTCAAAAATCATTTGAAAACCACTATCTTGAACTGACTTGAACTGCCATTTGGCGGTCGTCAAGCCAAAATCCACACGAATCCTGGAATTCCACATGTTCAAGCCTGGGTAAAGGAGAATTGTCCCTTCTTGAAGCAGCTCCTTCATGTAAGAATAACATTTGTGGCAGATTGCTCTGTTATCCACAATAGTTAAGGGAATAATCACTCGGAAGATAGAAGGAGTAAGTCTGGCACAATTGTATTCTTCTAATAGCACTTGAATTTCTGTCTGATTAACTAGCGAGCACGATTTTATCGACCATCTGTCGAAGGGGTTTTTTGTCACTGTTCTCATGGGCACGCCTCCCATCTTTTTTTCTCTCTGTTATCCATTGTTGCCAGGTTTTCCCTTTTATGGTACACAACAACATTCAATTCTCTTTGTTAGTTTTTTACTCTTTAAATGGTTTAAGGAGTAATACTTCATTGTTTTAATCAGCTCTTCAAAGAATTCGATCGTATTTATGCACCAAAAAACTTGTCAAGTGCGGGATTCCGCCAGGCTTGGATGGATCTCGTGTCTAATATTGTAAAATACGCTAGCTTACACCGTACAGCCAAGATCAATAATCTCTTAAAGGCACCTCGCTTCGACAACCTCAAAAGCGATTTTGGTAAGTACCTATTTTTTACCAATTTACCGAATTAATTATTAAAAAACCATAGAATATTTTTATTTTCATTATACTATTTAATTATTTTTAAATGTTATAGATCTTCGTTCCCGAGCGGCTATGGAATGGATGCCTCTTTTGTTATTAGGGCAAAACAAAACCGTGAAAGAACCCAGGCATTTCATTGATTGCCGAGAGGTATGAAATTTTTTGTGGAAGGGTGCGATGAAATGATTAACCCATACTTTTGTCTTTTCATCAGGTATCAGCCAATTTGTTGAATGCAATAAAATAAATTCCTCATCGAGGAAATCCTTTCTTGCTGTTCATCGTTAACCAGTGTTATCTTGTCATCGATAACAAACCTTTAATGGATTTGTCAGCGATGACGAGTTCAGACTGCATTTTGGCTCTCTTTTCCTCCTACTATATCTTCGATATCACCTACAGCGAATTAGTGAAAATTTCATTACTCCTTCTATAGGCCTAATGCCTGAAGCAGCCAGGCGAAGCTACAAGGGCCTCCATCTCACTTAACCAGTTCTTCAACTTCCTAACCAAGGAAGAGAAGCAAGTAAATTCTTCCGACTGATTTGCTTACATTATTATTCCCGTGTGTTGTTGTTAATGTCAATAACTGTTTGGTGCAATGTATGCTCTTATAATTGTATACTATTACCATTTTAATATCATCATATCATATGATGTGATATTAAATCACATATCAAGAAAGTAATATAATAGAAATATCTGTGTTTCCAAAAAATACAAAAGTGATGTCTAGTTTACCATCACCCGTCTAATGTTTTTCATTGAATTCTATTTATGTAACGATAGGATTAAATAAATTTAAATAGTGGTACATTTAAACCCTGATTTATGGAAAAATAGGGGGAAATTTTTTTACCACTTTACGGGAGTTGTATTCAATTTTGTGATAATTTTCCTCCACTTTTTAATGAAATATTCAATTCAGATAAACGGGGCCTTTACCGGTAATTAAATAGTGCGAATTTAAATACTCCAGTCTGGTGGAACCGATTTTTGTGGGTTATTTCGCCCAAAAAACGGTGGACATTTTAACAGTGATGGGGCGCCCATTGACAGCCACGATATTTACACACGCTGCCATCAGATTTTCTTTACTCATCTCAATTGTAATTTTGTTTAACTGATGAGAGTCTTCATGGTTTTCATTATTTTTACGCTTTCTAGCGTTTTATTTTAATTTTACTATCTCGGAAAAAATATCAGCATGACAGGCCCTGATATGACTTTCTAAATTAGTAGCATGTTTTCCTTTCAAAACGCGCTTACATTCCCCTATTTTGCGCCTACTTGTATTTCCAGTTGCATCGTAATCGAAGTAATTGTGACTTTGGTTTCCGTTATTCCTCCCCATGCTTACACGCTTATGAAATAAGAAAAACCCATAACGGTGAAAACTTTGAACACAAAAATACACAAATACACACACAAGGTGACGCAATATAGACCTATGCTTTAAAAACAGCTGATAGTATTATATGAAACAGAAAAAAAAGGTGAAAAACGGCCATCTTTCGGTGGTGCGATTCGATTTTCTGTTTGGGTTTTTCTTTGGGGCCAAAACCGAGGAGCATGTTAAAATACCGGTATTTTTCTGTTGTTTTTTCACCGTTTCGAGACACTGGTTGTTTATTTGATCGTTAATCAAATTTATTAAAAAGAAGCCGTGTAAACTGAAAATGGATAAAAATCTGTGTAGGTTAGTGGTTTAAGATCTTAGACGGGAAAATTTCAGAAAAAAGTATTTTAAAAAACCATCCTCTTCTTAAACCAAAAGAGCGTAAAAAAGCGATCCACTACATCAAAGAGTTGCTAAAAAGTCCAAAAAAGGTAAAATTTTTATAATAAGCATAATTGATAATAAAAAAATGCTCTATTTAAAAAACTGATTATAGGAACTAGTGTCACCAAATTATTAACTCAATTTATTGCAGATGATGTAAAACCGATGACAAATGATGGTTGTACTGGAACAGTTATATTATTATTACGTGTACACATACTAGGAGGAAAGCTTTAAAGTTCATGATTGATTTCTGGATATCTACTCAAATTATTCTTCGTTGACTCTAGAACCCTCTCCGTTACTGGAAACTCATTTGAAGGATGTAGAAGACCAACGACTGCTGCGTTGCCGCGATGGCAACAAATGTAAAAAAAGATGTCGAACAGACCTATTGGCGGGGTAGTGGGTTTTTTGTTGGTTTTTCTTTGAGGGGGTTGACGGGGTGATGGTCACGAAAGGGCAGGGTTCTTGAGAAAGCAGCTTTCGATTTCGTACCCAAGATGAAACTGGGCTTGGGTCTGCTTCCTGTCGGCATTTAAATGTTCTTATAACTGGAAATTAAAAAACTGGAGAAATCTATCACTTTCTGCATCATTTTCAAAAAAAGTTATGGGCACTGGGGTATTTAAACTTTTGCTATGACGTCATCTACAATTAATCCGTATTTTCAAAAGATGTTGTAAAATTATCTGAGGGACATCCGAATCCCCATAATTATGATAGGATGACCAAGGAAATGACGGGCTTTATCTCGGTTCTTCATGGCAGGACTCGTGTTTGGGATTGTCAGGTAAACTCAGTTTAATTGTAATTTATCTCTTTTAGCAATATTAAGTTGTTTTCCATTTTATAGGTTCTTCATAACGGAAGGTGGAAAACTGGAGCTGCTACTTTTTTAGAGGATGAACAGAAACAGGTATTTTCAAAATGGTCGAGATATGGTTCCGTAACCAAACATATGAGCCCAGCATGTAAATATTTATCACAAAATTTAAAAAAAAAATAAATGTAAGAAAGTCCTTAAATTAATTTTTATCTTTTGTTCAAAGCTCGCCGAGATCACATAACCGAGGCAATATTTTACAACAACGAGGAAAAAGAGGAGGGTATGGTAAACTCGCTTGTAAAACGTCTTGTAAAAGTAATCTATTTTTTTTTAACTGATTAATGTAAACCCTCATGCCGGTTATTAAGGAATTACTGTCTTTCAAGCAACCAAAAAAGAGACAGAGTATGCTAAGAAATTGCATGACTCATTAGTTCTGAGTGGTTTGGAAGAAAAAGATCTCCCCTCCATCTTGAGACGTTTGCAACAATTGGTCATCGATAAGAAAAGCACATCTAAAACGTAATAACGTAATAAATGAAAACGAACAACTCCCCTGTTTACACACGATAATTCTACCCAATTCACAGCCAATCAAAACCCGGCTGGAACCCCTGGGAAACAATAAACAGTTTGGGGGGATCTATGCGCACCACTTCAGCCATGTCTGGCTGAACAATGCGACATATAGGGGAGACCGTTCCCATATTGGACACTGTCCCAAGTTAAACAGTGTCCTAAAAAATAGATGAAATCGTGATAAAAAAAATTTTCTTATTAAATTATGATTCTATTCACTTTCCGCACTTGGTGCAGAAATTTGAAACACCTATTTCAGTTACATTTCTGGTAGTGAATGAAATAAGAATCTGTGTGAAAAATTCGCAATTTTTTTCTCATTTTTTGCTACATTTATTCATATATTTTACTGCACTATTTACGTTTACTTATTTTAGGTAACTAGCTGACTTATTCAAGGATGTAGTCTGAAAAGAAAAAAAAATTATTCCTTCTAGTTTATTAGGTTTAAAAATTTTCTAAAATCTCTTTTTTTGGGGTCATATTGGACAAAAACCAGGGGTAAGATTAGACAATTAGTGGGAGTGTTTTGGGATGGGCCAAATCAACTCGCTGAAAGACTAACCAGAGTTATAGATGAAATACATTTGATGGTGGACGTTCCTCATTTACTTAAAGTAGTAAGAAATAACATGGAAACCCATCGTTGTGTTCAGGTATTTCTAATTTATAATAGTTTAATATCTTTTAACTAACAGTATTGCCCATCCAGTTTCAGGGACACCTAGTTAATTACAAACACTATGAAGAACTGTTTGCTTTAGCTAAAACAAAACAAATAAGTTATTTGTTACACAGAAGTTGGAAGACTTATCAAATCAACATTTAAAGGTGTGTGTTTAATTTTAAACTTTTAAAATTAAGTGTAATGATCAGCAAAATTATATTGTGTTTTCTATAGATACAGAGAAAATTGAACGCCTCACCAAAGTTATGAACGACGTTTTTTATATACTAAACTTACGCTTCTGTAAAGTAGGGATCGCCAAGGATACATTTCCCCCCAAAAAAGAAAACTTAATCAAATGCTTCAAGTACTGTCTGAAACAGAACATGTATATGAAGAAAATGGAAGAAACATTCCAATGTCCGTATCACAAACAAGTCTTCATGCATGGCGTCTTTCGATTAGAAGCGCAATTAATTTGATTGAAGAGCAATTCGACGCAGGGTTAAAAGGTGTATTAACCGGAAAATTTAATCAGGATTCGCTAGAGAGGTTAATTTGTTTACGTTATTCAATTGAAACAATCATTATGTAATTTATGATTTTTAGACTTTTCGGTATTGTTCGTTCGGTAGACAGTAACCCAACGTAACATCTTTTCTTCAAATAATCCGTTACATTTCTCTTCAAGCACGACTCAGTTACCTAGTAAAGCAAGTAAAAGGAAGTAACATCGATGATAAGGAGCCAATTGAGCTGCTAGTTACAATGTCTAAGTGTCTACAGGAACACGCCAAAAAGAGTGATATTACCGCTAAGGAGTATAAAGAAGCTATTAAAGATAAGTTACTCGACGAATTAACCATACATTATGTTGATGATGTCTCAGAAGAAGGTACACGTGATTTCAATTTAAACGTTATGGTATATGACCTTTGTGGTTACATAGTAAAGACAAGAAAACATTTAACTGCTTGTGAAGCTTGTAAGAATTTGGTGCGTTGCACTGAACTTGATTTACCCAAAGATTTTACAGCTGACCAATATACAGCAATGAGAAATCATGGTTATCCAGTTTACGTTACAGTACCTTTTTGAAACCATTAGGATTGTTGAACTAGTAATTCAGTCACATTTCGAAAATCTCAATCACATTTACATGCAATATTCATTTGAAGTTTGTTGTGACAAAATTTCAGAGTCGCATACTATTCCACTCTTCTGTGAAGAACACAGAGACTACAATCTGAAATATCTAGTCATGGAATACGTCAAAGTTCGTTTTCACTTAGAGAGTAAGCGACTAAGAAAGTTGTTGGTGTTACCGTCGAAAACTAAAGTACAAACTAACTTTAAAATAGCCAAGAATTCTTAATGACAGGAAAGTTGGTTTGATATTAAAACAGTCCGTATCATATCTGGGAATGTATTAAAATACAATACAAATTAACAGAAATAAAAAACTTTTCTATTGCCTTACAGTTATTTTGCAATATTTTGATGTTGGCTTACAAATTGTATTGTTTACTTTGTATTCTTTCTGACTTTTCCTAGTGAATTACATATCACAGTAAAACAACGTTGACGATTTTCAAATTTTTACAATTTTTCAGCGTTGCTTTTTTTTATTGTAAAAATTTCAAAATGTCTGATGGAGTGGGATTAATCCCTTAGGGAGAACATCTGCACAATACCTTTTTTTCAAAATAGAGATGGCCCATTTGGTTTTCCAAATAGGCATAGGTCCTGGGGAAACTAATTGGTCAAGACCACATTGCACCATCATTTTCTGTTCTGTTTTTTCTTGGAAAAACGTTTGTTGTTTTAGTGCTACGAACAATCCAATTTGAAATGGCTGAAGATCCGGAATTTCGAAGTAGAGGAGATCGTCGATCGAGGGTAAGTTTTTTTTTGTTTAAATTTTTTTTTGCCTAGATTTAAATTACTGTTAGGGGGGTTATGATTTAATTGATGATGTTGGGGAGTTAATGTATGCCAACGTCTGCCAACGTCCCTATAAAATTACTGTGCTTTTTTTTCTTTCCCGCGTGGGAAGCTGCATTTTTTCCACTAAAGCAACTGCTACGTCCATATACGTACACACGCTTATTTTGCACAGTATTGTTACAATTTCGAGTGTTTCATTTATTGATTGGAAATGGATTTACGATGGCATTTTTTTGGGTATTGAATAACCTGCGAGACATTCCCGCTCGGTTAATTTCAATTTGCCCGTTTAGATGAGGGGAGGGGAGGGCTGTAAGCGATTTCACGATCCTCCGTTCTACGCCTCTAGCCGTATTTTTTTCCCGCAAACAAAATGGTGATAACGTTCGAGTAGATTTTTAAATTACACAAGAAACAAGGAAAACACGGGCGGCTTGGCGTTTACACACACACACACATCAGAGGGTAAATGATGAATTGCCATTCAATGAAGAATTTTTTTTCCCTTCTTTCACAGGGAAGAGAAACAGAGAAGAAAAAACACAAGTTGCGTGATTTATTGAACTCCCTCCCTCAGGGAATTTTTTTGAAAATATAAAATCATTATTGTTTTTTATTTTTATTTAAGAAAAAAAAAAAACATTTTTCTGCCCAAGAGCAGAGTGTCCTCTCTCGTGCGGTTTATGTCCCAGCTGCTTTCTATTTCACGTTTCTTTTTTTTTCTTTATAAAGCGTGTCGTGGTGATCACTCGGGAGTGGTTGTCCCGTTCGTGTGTGTACACGAAATAGTATTTTCTTTTCCTTTTTTTAACAGCGAGAGTCCAAAAATGCTAGGAGAGTCTTTTCCAATTTATTTTTCATTTTCTTCTTCGCTTTTTTTTCCTGCTTCGCTCTCGGTGGTGGCCGCCGAATTGGGGTGTTAATTTTTAATCAAGAAAAATTTAATTTTTTACTTATACATTAAATTATTATTAGTTTTTTAAATAGGTATTTTATATTCTTTTGTTTTTGTAATATTTCAGCTTGTACCGCAATGAAGAAGGATTACTCCGTGTCTGGTATTTAATAAAATTTAAAGGTTATCCAGACACCGATAATCAATGGATTCCTGCAAAACTTACAAACTGCAGGACTCTTATTAGAGAATTCAATAAAAAGTAAGGTTTTATCGTGTATTACAAAAATTTCTGAATTATTTTTTTTTCTAAAATTTTATACATTTTTTGGAGGAAGATCATGAATAATGTACTAACACCACCCCAATCAAATTCGGATGAAATTGTAGAATTGTTTGAGGATGTTGGTGGTGGTGTGGCTTTGAGGATGTTGGTGGTGGTGTGGCTGATAGAAGGGAAGGCTTGGGTGTGGATGGTGGTGAGAATGGGGAAGTGGATGGATTTCGTGTGGATGGTGGTGTGTTTGTGGGAATGGCTTGCTTGGGAGAGGATGTTGGTGTTGGCGGGGATGGCGGAAAGATGTATGAAGAAGAAGAAGAGCAACATATATCATTCCATGATGTAACACCAAAGAAAAAGAAAACAACAACAACAAAAAAGAATTAGAATGGAGGATAGGAGGAGAAAATATTCAAAATGTTTTAAAGTGAGTATCAAAATATATTTAAAATAATTTTTTATAATTAATTATTTTTTTTCGTTTAGTGTCACTTGAAGGGGCATTTCTCTAAGGAATGCCCAAAGCGACTTGTACAAATATTTTTCCATGATTGCCAATAACTTGATAATAAACTCGTGCAGTTACATGATGCAGCTGATTTTGTATACCCACTGATTTCCTCTGCTTTTCCTATTCTACTTATCACATGAAATCAACAACATGTCTAATGGATTTTCAATCCGAATGTGTTCACATGAATTTTCATAGACTTATTCAAAGGAGGAAAGTATTACTTTCGACAATTTGTATTCAATCGAGAAACAGGGTCGACTAGAAGTGTGTGTCAAATACAAATCAACGATGTAAGTTTAATGACATTCACTTTTGACACAACTTTTGGCACACACATGTAAATGAGGGGGCATTTCTTTCATTCTTTTACGCTCGCTGGAATGGCGTCCCCCAGGCATCAAAGCCGGGTTAGATTGCTCATTTTAATGGACGGCTTCTTTGACGGTTCTTGACGTTTACATATCATATTATCAGTTCGTGTGCTAGAAATGTAAATCCACTAGGGCTCCTTTTCATTCCCGATTTTTTGGGACTAAAATCGAAATGACGTTGCAATTTGGGAATTCCGTATTAACTTGAGGTACAGCGTTTCACGATAGAAATTAAAAAATCAAGAAAACGAGGAAGAAATGGGGTTTAGTCGGTTTAGTACAGAAATTTATATACATTTATAAGGCTGGAACAATACAACTGAAATTAAGAAGTAAAGGAAAAATTTTTCCTAATTATAAATAAAGAGATAAAAATTAAAAAATTAGATGCCTTAGTTTTCTCACATCTCCCGGGTGTGTGAAGCATCTAATCAGTAGGGAAATGGAAAAATCACGAAAGTTTTTTTACTCCGCAGAGGCAGCGCCAGCCTGCGGCATCGACGAGAATGGTTTTTGAGCATCCTCTCAGAAGGTTTAGGCCGATCTTCGTCTTTCTATTCTTGGTAGTGTTAGCGACTATCTAAATTTTTTAACGATATATCGATATTTTTAGATAAATGTTAGATAGTCGATATTTTTAGATATATCGTTGTATCGATACTTTCCAAGTAGTTTTTCCGATACTCAATACATGGCTTATTGTCAAATACAAAAAATTAAGAATAAATCCATACCCATCGCTGGTTTTGAACTCTGAACCTTTGCCATTCGATTGCTGTCTTCATCCACAGAGCTACTGAGAAGATAAATAAGTGCGCCATGCAAAGAACAATTATTTTGTTACCGAATATCGATATAAATTGCACAATACAAATCTGAACTGTTCATCGTCTGCTTTTCTTAAGGCTAAACAGTTTGTTACAAAGCTAGTTTTATCTATATTTTTATCGAATTTTATATCCAATTTTTTTATTTTTCATACTAAACGAAAAAATTAATACGATTTCTAATTGCAAAATAGTCCAAACGCAAAGAACACGAAAAATAAATGAAATAAAAGATGTGGATGGAGTGAGATTTGATCTTCGATACTTTGAATCCCAAATACTGTATGATACCACAGAGCTTTAGTGGCCTGCAATATTATTAAGTTTATGCTATAGTTAAAGTAAACTATATGAACGACAATCGATATAATTTTCCAAATAGAAAATCAAATAGAAAATAGTAAAAGTCAAACCTTCAAATTATCAACGATTACGACTGTCAAATCACCATTTTCCCAGACTAAGGTGCAATAAAAAAAGTTATGTTGTTTATTAGGAACGAACACGGATCCTTGTTGTCATGAGCATCGTCTTATACCACTATGCCGTTCAAGTTCGTAAATATTATGTAAATTAAAAAGAATTGACTGTTGTTGGTTAGTATCGATACAAAATGCAGACGAAAATCTAAAATTATCGTCGTCTGTAACACTATATTTGGCTGGATAGTAAATTTGTTTACTATTGATATCAGGGTTGCAACAGCAATGACTAATTCTTTTTAAATTAAATTAATTTCTAATTCAAATTACAATAAGAAACATTAGAATTCAAAAAATATAGGTCTGTTATGCAACCGATTTATAAAATCCCATCAAAAATCATTTGAGCAAGCTTTTCCCAACAATAAAAACGCTGAAAAAGTTTCTTCGATTTGATTTGAACCCACTGCCTCAGTATCACTAGCCTTGTATCATACCACTGCGCCAGCAGTCTATAAACAACATTCAGCATAAAAAATATTAATTGCTGTTGGGTAGTATCGATACAAATTGTAAACAAAAATCTAATCTTTCCGTCGTCTGCTAGCTTTTAAATGCGTTAAAAATGTATTTTCAAGAGCCAATCATCAAGAAAAAATTTACAGTCGCTTCTGGATTAGAACTCGCTAGCGCTACTACAAACTAGATTATTACAAAGTCTCGCCGCCATAAAGTTCTTGTTGACGACTATCGATGCAAATTAGAAAAACATCAATTTTTTGGTTTTACTGTTTGAGGCTTGTTAGTAGTACCGTGGTTACCACAACTCACAATCCCTTTTGCATATAATTTTTAAATATTATGTTAACCGTGTTTTTTATATTGATACAATCATGTACGCAGTATATTTTTTGGCCAGTAGATGGGGATAATTAGATACTTTATCGATAATCATATCGTTATCTAAAAGTGGGCGTAGATCATTTGTATCTAACCAATTAGATAATCGCCAACACTAATGTAGAAGCTATGCACTGGATGATAAAATTAGTTAAATAGCTACACTATTACAAGGCTGAATTCCAGAGTGACCTAACTCGTCACGTGCTAATGTAACTGACCTAATGAAGCTCCTAGCAGACAGCTTTTACATTTTTTTGTATTCTCAATGTTGCCATGTTTATCGGATATTTCACAACAGGTTTTATAATCAATTTCTAATTTACTTCGGATTTTAGAAAAATTTTAATTTTGGTCTTCGAATACCGATGAAAAAAATAAATATAATTCAATATTAGATGAATATGTAAATGCCAAAACGACATGAAAGAATTAGTATTATTTTATATATATATTGGCCGGAAGAAATTACAATAAGTCCGTTTCATAAGAATTAGGGATAGCAGTAAGCACAATCGTATCATACTTTTCAATCAATACTACACATTTTTTGCTGACGCTCTCAACACAAATAGCAACAAGCTCCTTACCCCTACCCACTAGCCTAGTGGTTTGCCTAGCTGTTTTGTCTATCAATATGGAACCAATTCGAGGGGGAGAAAGTACGTCCTTTCGGACCGTTCCAAATTTGTAAGCAAACAAAAAAATAGGTGGTCCAACGAGCGAAGCGTGATTTTCAACGACAAATATTTTTTTCTATTATAAAAAAATCGCCATTCTTCAATAAAAAATAAAATTTTATTCGCTTTTGGGGACGAGCATAGCTAGAAGTGGTGAAAAAACCTCCATTCCTCAACCTAACTTTCGGATAGAAAACATAATCTTTGTGAAGCTCTAATTCAATTTGTTTCAGTTCTGCCATAGCGTTTGACCCACGGAAAAGGTTTTTTAATGCGACGACTTCTTCCGCCACTAATTTTCTCTTGGTTGATTTCCCCCTCATTGTATATCTGTTGCGGATTGTCAAAGTCAACCAGAAGAGAGATTTTCTAAATTTGGAAGGCCCCTCAGACGGCCTATTATTTTTTACTTGTAATGTATGTTGTAATTGTAAACTTTGTGTAGGCCGCCAGAGGCGCTGCCAAGCAGAGCCTTCTTGGTGGCCGATATCGGCAATAGCCGCTGTTAGAATTTTTCCCCGTGTAGAAGCAGACGCCATTATTTGTGTCAAAAGTCGGTTTCAATAAAATCAGTGGTAGAACCTGCCTAAGTTAAACTCACAAAGGTATTTAATCGCAGGTATTAGCGTTATTATTAAGATTTAATACTTTTCATGGTCCTTCGAACTTTTTTGAGACTGAAGATATCGTCCAAGTAATTGGCGTAATTTAAAGTGTAGACTTTGAGTGAGAGATTTAACCCGTGTTGTAAGGAATCACGTGTTGGGAAAAATTGTCAGCCCACTATTAATTTATGGTGTAAGGTTTTTTTTACCTATCTGTTTCCTAACTAACCATTCCCATTTGGTCCTAATCGCCGTTGTCACACTACTCTATAGGCAATGCTCTCTAGGCAAAGACCATACACCTTCGAAGAGCACCAGAAGATGATTGTATATTAAGTCTACGTTATAGGTTAAGATCTCTTTGCTAACCCTGTTCCACAGTACCTGGGGAAAATTAGGAGGTTAGGAGAATTCCACGCACAAGTAAAGTTTGGGGAACGACCTCATCCACTGCATCCTACACCTACCAGGCCCTATCAACCTCTACCACCTGGAGTGCATATTGACGAGAAGTTAGCTTTATATGAAACTGGTTTCTACAACGTGGCCATCAGATATCTGCCTCGCAGTGATGCTGTAGTAGTCATCAATCTTCAAGTCGATGCAGACAAGGCCAGATATCTGGAATCACTGAAGCCAGAAGAACAACGGCAGCCAATAGTTGTGGTAGAAGAGCAGCAGATCTACCCTCACATCCAACTTCCATCCAACACCGACGCCGGCACCGAGACTGATACCACAACCACTAAGGAGCCTATGCCCAGCACGATATCGTAAGCAACATCCACCACAGGTACGCCCAGTAAGGACCATCATTGTTTCCAACATTTTCGCAGCGAGGGCAGGAGTACCAGAAAAAGACAAGAAGAACGTCAAGGTGGCAATTGAAGACCGTGCTGAAGGCCAAGTGGTTACGGTGAAGAGAGAGGAAGAGGAAGAATTCGTTCTTCAGGTATTGGAGTCCGAATTCTAAGCAAGTGTGGCAAGAAGAAATCCCCAAGAAGTTGAATTTCGGTCGGATTACCCGACCCGATAATGACAATAACGAGTAATGGAAAGACTCTATTTTGTATTGCAAAAATTTTTCTACTTTGCCGGGGGGTAGGAGTTCTACCGATGATACAGTCTACACTTTTTCCAGACATTTAATACCTAGGGCAAAAAAAAGTGTGTGGACTGACATTACCCAACCCCCCTTATGATGATTTTGCGCCAAAACCGCCGTACCTCTCCTTAAAAAGGTAAACTATTACAATTTTCTAGCCACAGATGGCTTTTTCAAAATAAATCGGTGTTCACCTTTTTGTGCAGGATACTGTACCTTCAACCCCGTAGAACATCGCACATCTGTTACCACGGATAGAAATCACCAAATTTGTCGTGGATCTCAGCAAGTGGGAGGATTGGTGGGCAATCTTTCGCACACTGATCCACGAGAATCCGTCAATGAGACCCATCGAGAAATTCAGCAGACTGAAAGTGCATTCAACGGAGGACGCAGCTGGTGCGATATCGTACTTGGATCTGACAGATAACAATTATAACAAAGCAATAGATATTTTAACTGGAAAGTACAACAATCCGAGATCGGTAAAAGCAGACCATTACATTACCATAACAGAACTTCCAAGAGTAGAACATCAAGAGGACTTTAAAGGACTACGGAAACTAAATGACAAGGCAATGGGCCATGCTTTGAACTTCGGCAGTTTAGACCAACAAACAGCTCAGAATGAAGCAATTATGGAGATCTTGACAAGCAAACTGCTAATTGAACTAAAAACCCGATGGCATGGAAAAACCAGGCAGTTCCACAAGACATTAACAGATTTCTTTACCTTCATCGACTCAATAGCTGGAGATTGGGAGTATGCTTACTCAACCGAGAAGCAAGAAAAGAAGAAAACAAGACCAGAAGCAAGCGAAAAGACGCAAAGAGTTACATTTGCCACCACACCTACGGCAGCTGAACTAGCAGTCACAGGCACTGCTACAGAATATCCTAGAGACAGGAAACAGTATGCTGCGGTCAAAAAAAGATGTTTATTCTGCAATGATAAAAATTCCACGGCAAAATGTGATATCACTCTAGAGAAGAAACTGGAGCTAATCAAGAAAGAAAAAGGTGTTGGAAGTGCCTGGGACAAAATCATCAGGTGAGAGAGTGTTGGAGTACAAGAAAGTGCTACAAGTGCGGACAGGGTCACCACACGTCTATCTGCAACAAAGCAGTAAAGCCGAAATCGGTGATAGCAACTGTGGCAGCGTCTCCAATGTTAAAAGTAGCAGATGACGCTCCTCTCTCAATCGAAGCACGCCTATTTGGTGGCGTATCCGTCCAGACGGCAACGGTGGTAGTGGAGGGTCCAAACGGATGGCATAAAGCTATCGTCTATATCGATCAAGGATCAAATGCAACCCTTGTTAGGAGTGAATTAGCACAGACTTTAGGGCTACAAGAAGTCGGAAAAATCAATCTGAAACTGCAAGCAGTGTGACACATCCATCCAGAAAAGGAAAGAAGCGTAAGAAAGCTACGACTTCGCGGAACAATCCCACAGGCGGAAGATATTGAACTTGAAGCAATAGAGCAACCCGAAATCGGGAAAATTGCTGGGTCAAGTAAGATAGAATTCGTCAGCAAACTTTGGAGACAAGGATACCAACTAGCCGACGACAGAATACTGAGCGGAAAGCAGGACCCAGCCAAATAGACGTCTTGATCGGAGCGAATCAAGTTTGGAAGGTTCTCGGCTCAAAACAGATCGTGTCGAATACAGGTATTCGAGCGATAGAAAGTAAATTGGGATGGCTACTACTAGGGCAAGATGAGAAGGTGGCGTTATCGTCTACAACGGCTATCAGCTTTCTCTTAAAAGCTAAACTAGGAACACCCAAAGATTTACATGAAGACACTGACCCGAAAAAAGAAGAAATCGATTTTGCCAGATGGTGGACACTAGAGAGTCTAGATCCACTGGAAAAGGTGTCACTTTCAGTACAGTGAAAGACCTATTCAGAGTCCATCATTCAAGATGATGATGGACATTATGTACCACCGCTGCCATGGAATGGGAACAAAAAATACCTTAGCAAGAATGAAGCCATGGCAGAAGGTCAGACAAAGGCACTGATAAGAAGATTGGACATAGACCAGGAGATGAAGACTTCATACGAGACCGAGTTCGGCAAATTAAAGGATCTTAGGTTCATTTCCAAGGCGGATACGTCATTCGATGGTATCTACACGGTTCTGCCCCATCATCCGGTTGTCAGAAAAGACAAAACCATCAGTAGAGTAAGGCCAGTTTTCAATGGTTCAGCAAAACCGAAAACGGGTTTCAGCGTCAATGATTGCCTAGAAGAAGGACCCAATCTGAACCCGGACATTCTTGACATCATGTTACAGTTTAGGCTCAACCCCATTGCCTGGACAGCTGACATTAGGCAAGCGTTTCTAATGGTGAAACTGCTTAAAGAAGACGCGGAAGCGTTACGGTTTTTTCTAGAGGATGAAAACGTCCCAGGATCACTGCAACTTTATAAATGGAACAGGCTTCCATTTGGACTCACATGCAGCCCGGCAGTGCTCAGGACCGTCCTGAAGAAACATTTAGAGTCCTATGAAGGTGACTTAGCAGAAAACAGCAAACAAATTCTACGCCACCTATATGTAGATGACTACTTGTCAAATGCGTCTACAGTAGAAGAAGCAATGGCTGTAATCGGAATTGTGCTGAAACTTTTTGCTAACGCAAACATGAACTTAAGATAATGGGTGACAAACAGCCAACAGCTGCGTAGATATCTACAAAAACAAGGCCTAACCAATGACTCAACCAAGTCGTACCCATGTCTTAATTTAGACTCACAAAAAGTGCTTGGAGCCAGATGGAATACTAGCACGGATTGCTTTTATTTCAAGGCAGAGGTTATCGTAGACGCAGCAGCAAAAGTTCAAATGTTGACTTAACGAGCTTTTGCAAAAATTTCAACAAAATTTTTCGATCCACTTGGATTAATTGGATCCGTAACGCTCCAATTTAAGCTTCTTTTTCAAGAATCGGGGCAATTCAAGATTGGATGGGACGACAAGGTGCCCAAAGAAAATGGAAAACCGATTCAGAACAATTGTTAAAGACTTAAAATACATCGACAAGATACAAGTGCCAAAGACGATTTCTATGGCACCTATCAAACACACGCAAGAACTGCATGTTTTTCGTGATGCTTCAACCAAAACGTATGGAGCTGTTGCTTACGTGAAATCCAGACATCCAGATTTCATTCGGCTAATTTGCTGCAAAACCAGAGCAGCACCACTCCCGTAGAACGAGGTATCTCTACCACGGTTAGAGTTACTTAGAGCCGAACTCGGCAGTGTTCTAGCTGAAAGAATTGTCAACGCAGGTGACAAAGTAAATTGGGAAGTGCATTTATGGACTGACTCCATGGCAACCCTTGGATGGATTCGCGGAGAAGCAAACCGTTGGAAGATGTTCGTCAGAAACAGAGTCGAAGCCATCCAGAAGAGGTTTGGGCCAGATCACTGGAAACATTGTCCGGGCAAGGACAACCCAGCAGACCATGCATCAAGAAGCTTGACAGCAAAGAAGTTAGTTGCGGCTTCTTCCTGGTGGGGAGGTCCCTCCTGGCTGAAACTGGAAAAGACGGAATGGCCGCAACAAGATATGCCGACATCAAAAGTAATGCAATTAATGGAGATCGAAGCAAAATTGAAGCAGGAACTGCAAATCCTTGCAGCTAATAGTACTTCGGAATGGTTTGACGTACAGTATCCTGCACAAAAAGGTGAACACCGATTTATTTTGAAAAAGCCATCTGTGGGTAGAAAATATTAATAGTTTACCTTTTTAAGGAGAGGTAGGGCGGTTTTGGCGCAAATTCATCATAAGGGGGTTGTAGTGTGGGTAATGTCAGTCCAGACACTTTTTTTTGCCCTAGGTATTAAATGTCTGAAAAAAAGTGTAGACTGTATCATCGGTAGACTCCCGTACCCCCCGGCTAAGTAGAAAAAATTTTACAATACAAAGAGTCTTTCCATTACTCGTTATTTTTAATATCGGGTCGGGTAATCGGGTAGCATATTAAAGGCTTTACGTGGTATTTTGTCCCATCTACTACTATTCCAGTAGTTCCAAGACGAATGAGTTCATCAACTCATGGCTTGATAAAAATATGCATGGAAGGTTTTTTATATCCATAAAAAAGTGCAAACACGATTACGTTTGAACGTCGGACCACATATGGTGCCTCGTTGACCACTCCCATAAATGACCAAAACCCAAATTTACTACGTTCATAAGGATTCGCTCCGCCTGCACAAATAAGGATCGTGATTGTGTTATCGCAGGTGTATTCTCTGTGACGACTTTCTTCATAGAGTTTGCCAGAAACTATATCACCAACCACACCATCTGATGGATTGCAGCTTCTCGCGGATGATCAATATTGCTTTTCGTAATATCGTATTTGCTCTTCGACGGGCAGCATGATTGTGTAGCAACCGTCGTGAATGTCTTTGACGTTCTTTATATAAGGATGGCAACTTGGCTGTTCTTTGATAGGATTTCAATCCACTCCAGTTTTCAAAGTTTCGGAACATTTGTTGCAAAGAAATATTTTTCGTATGGTGTTCTTCAGATGAGCAAACTTTTATGGAAAAGATATGGACTTCTGAATGCATCTTCCCTGTCGTTTTCTGGGAGAGCGATTTTCAATAAAGCAAAGTGGTCCTTCAGCGCACAATTAGATGGCCCATGTTTCACGTAAAAAGCAGTGCTTAATAAAGCGAGATATTGTTTCTTTTCCTCTACATTGACTAATTCCTTCTAAAAGTTAGAGTTTGATAAACAAGAAATAAATTGTAATTCACTTGATCATCGAAATCACCAGAATTACCAAAATGTCATTGTCGTCATCATCTTCAGATTCTCCTAAATCATTTGTGCTCCAATCAATCAAATCGTAATCTAAATGATTTTGATACTGGTCTTCTTCGCAAAAGTTACTATCCATCGATAACATCAGTTGAAACTAACACTAGGGACTTGTAAGCCTTCTGTAGGTTGGAAAATAATAACTGTAACAGATTCAGACGGTTCTCCGAACTTAGGGGAATTTCTATTCCCCTTTTAGTTGTCGTAAAACATAAAACATTTTTTAGTTTAAGTCTTCACTTGTTGTAGTATTTTTTGTTTGTCAAATTTGTTGTTGTAGTTGTCAAATACAACATTTTTGTGTCAATATGCAAAAATCCCACCAACCGGTAAGCATCGGAAGCTACCTCGATGGAGACTCAACTGACGCAGATTCACAGCAGCGTGTTATACCGTCACGTGAACTACTCCCCTTCCGGACTGCGTATCTCCGTGTCTTCCTTAGAGCGGACTCCTGGTAATTTCTCCACCATTGTCGCAGTGTTGTCCAAGGTGCGGGTGACTCATATCTGCGAAGAGAAAACCACTCTCCGTTTTCAACCGCGACAATATGGTAGTCCTTCGGATAGGATGATATTTCTTCTTCTACGTTATAGTCCGTAAATATTGGCCTTTGGCAGAAAGATAACCAAGCTTGCAAAAGAAGGCTGCTTCTTGTTGAAATTGAATTCGGGGGTAATTTTCTGGGTAATTTAACGGAAATAAATGAGGCCTTTTTTATTTACATTCCGTGGAAAAGCCAGTCAATGCTACCAGATAAAATGCTATACGATAAGATAGAGACCTTTAAAGTAAATACTTTGCCTTTGTAGGTCTTGAGATATCATGCAGCTATGACATTAGGTGAAGAGCCAGAGCAAACTTTTGCTAAAATGTCTCGTTACCTTTCTTTCACTAAACGAATGTCAAAAGCTCGTAAGTCTATTAGTTCTTTTAGAAAATTTCTTTTTAAAATTTTTCTCATGTGGTTAGATCGGATATCATTTTTCAAAGGCAATTTTGTACGAGAATGCATGCAAGGAGAAGCAAATGGTTATTACACTAATTAAACGTTTAAGAACTGTAATTATCTAAAATTTATTAACACACATCAAGAAACGAGAGATGCGATTTGCATGTTTCAATTATTTATTACTAGAATTTAACATATATATATGTGGTTGTTTTTTAAAGGCGGGTGTAAAAAAAAGAAACTCACTAGGAAAAACACTTGTCACGTTAAAAGTAAGATCAGTTGAACTAATTGTGTTGCTTACTGAAAATAGAAATTTTCATTTACCTGAAGATGTGTTGTAAAAAGAACTTGGATGGAACTTATTAACACCTGGATTATAGACAAGCGCTTTAAAGAATACGTTTCTCAAACGTCAAAAGCTGAACTTGAACACGATGTTACACAACTAAATCACGGTGGATATAAACTATCCATGGGAAAGGTAGTTTTTAAAAATGCCAAGTTTGAACTAAACTTAAACATCTGTGCTAACAGAAGCTTCGTATAGCTTTGACATTCACACATATAGTAGTAAATTAGATTTCGATTCGTTATTAAACCACAATCACGATACGCAAGTTGTTTTTAACGCGAGGCTTATAGTTTTTGAAATAAACGTAGAAAACGGAGCGGCAGTGCTTGCGCGCCAAAAAAACGTTGGTCCCATTTATTTTCTTTTAAAATACTCGGTAATTTTGGTTAATTCAGCAGACGTGGAAGATGGAATTCTATTTGAAGAGGAATCGGAAAAATTTTATTGTTGTAAGGTTAAGTCATAATTTAATTTTTAATTTTGGAAGGAATTGGGGATTTTGGGGTCACTTTTGACAATTTGTTGGGTAAAGTTGGACAAAGAAAGAAGTGGAGAAGAAAGGAGAGTGGAGGGGGTAGTTTATAACTTTTAACAAGCTAAAACAATCTATATGGTCATTAGTTTACGTGTCATTGCAAAAAAATTAAAGAAAAAGAGCTAAGAATATGAATTATTTATTCTCGATTTATTTCGTTCCATCCCCCCCCCCCTATCTTGTCTTTATCTTAAATTGAATTTCTTTTTCGTAAAAGAAAGTTCAAATTAACCCTACCCGGGTCTGACAAGAAAGACAGAAAAATTAAAATCTTTTAACTTTTTTTTGCTTTGTTTAAAAACAGTAAAAAAATTAGAGGAGTTGGGGAATAGAATAAAAAATTATTCGTAAAAAGAAAAAGGTAATTCCTGTAGGGGGATAGGAGATAAAAGGGAAAAGCTAGTGTCCAATATGGTTGAAAAGTATTAAATCTAATTAACAACTCTAATACCTGCGATTCAATACCTTTGTAAATTTAAAATAGGCAGGTTCTACCACTAGTTTATTTGAAACTGACTTTTGACACAAAAATGGCGTCTGCCTTTACACAGGGAAAAATTCTAACAACGGCTATTGCCGATATCGGCCACCAAGAAGGCTCTGCTTGGCAGCGCCCCTGGCGGCCTACACAAAGTTTACAATTATAACATAAATTATAAATCAAAAACGATAGGCCGTCTGACGGGCCTTCCAAATTTGGATACTCTTTCTTCTTGTGGACTTTGACAATCTGCAACATCCTCCCCGCCGGAATCGCCAGCGTCCTCGCGCGATTCCAAATTCTTCTTACGGGGCGGATTCTTTTTTCTTGTAGACGTAGTCTTCTCCACTGTGCCGATTCCGGTATCATCGACGGGCGTGTCGATATCGGCTTGAACTTCTATTGGGTAGAAAGTCTGGATGCTCCTGGTGGTTTCCTTACCCGAACGTAGTCGTAAAACAACCGCTCGCACCTTGGCGTCGGTTCCAGGTATCACTCCTGTAACAATAGCTGTCGGCCACGAAACACGTTTGATGTTAGGTTCTTTCAGCAGTACGATTTCGCCAACACGCGGAATTCTGGTGCCCTTTCCCTTGCGACAGTGAAATCGCTTAAGATCAGACAGGTATGTCTCTTGCCACAGCCTCCACCATGTTAAGGCGTGTTCGCTCCTCTGCTTGTCCAGCTCGATGAGGTCATAACGGCTCATCTTCGTTGAGTCGGGTGACTCTGATGTAGCTCCAGGTTGTCTTCCAGTCAGCAACATTTGTGGAGACAAAACTTCGTAGGAATGTGCTTCGCCAGAAACATAAGTTAGGGACCGTGAATTCACGATAGCTTCAATTTCCACCAGTATGGTGTGAAGTTGGTCGAAACTAACCTTCATTTTCCCCAGCACCTTTCTTAGCGGTTCTTTAACGGAGCGGACCTTCCTCTCCCAAAACCCACCCCACCATGGAGCTAGGCTAGGAGAAAACTTCCATTCTATACCCTTACTTGAGAGCCAGTTGGCTAGGGTAGGATCTTCCGTCACTAGTTTTGCGGCACAAGTAAACGTTGACGCGTTGTCACTGTAGATAATTTTACAATCTTCTCGGCGTGACATCATTCTTCTTAACGCGTACATAAAGGTTTGTGTTGTCAGATCAGTCACAAGCTCCAAATGCACAGCCCTTGTGACTGCACAAGTAAACAAACACGCATGCACTTTCTTTTCACCAACACGAGTTTTCTCGATATCGTTCCCATCACTGTCCTTTTCAATAAGAATCACTTCTTCTAGCACATACATTGGGCCGAAGTAGTCGATCCCGATCACTTCAAATGGCTGCGCTTTCTTGGTTCGATCCAATGGCATTGCAGCAGTTTCTTCATTAAAGGGACGCGATTGAACTCGTTGGCACTTTACACACTTTTTTATGACACTTTTAATCCGTTGGCGTGCACGAATGATCCAAAAACGATTTCGTAAGAACGTCAGAGTGTTTTGGACACCAGCATGCTTCCGTTTAACATGATGATAGTAAATCATCATGTCGACAATCCTCTCGTTTGATGGAAGAAGGATGGGTGGATCGATGAGCAGTTCTTTTAGGGCCGGGCCTATTCTTCCAGTCACGCGGATGAGTTGCTCCTTTGCATCCCAAATGGGCCTGAGTGTATCAATACCGTGAAGCAGTTTACCATGTGGTTTTCCCTTTTGTAAGGACTCGTAGATTTCTGCAAATGCTCTTTTTTGAATGAGTTTTAAGATGAAGTTCTCGGCGACGGCGATTTCGTGAACACAGAGACAGGAAACTTCCACTCCCCTGATCATTTCAGTTGCTTTGCCGGGCGACTCCTTCCTAAAAATCCTAAACATCCAGGCGATTGTACGTAAAACTCTCAGATAACTGCTCGCTCTTGATACGAGTACGTCAAACCAATCCGAAGTACTATTAGCTGCAAGGATTTGCAGCTTCTGCTTCAATTTTGCTTCGATCTCCATCAATTGCATTACTTCTGATGTCAGCATATCTTGTTGCGGCCATTCCGTCTTTTCTAGTTTCAGCCAGGAGGGACCTCCCCACCAGGAAGAAGCCGCAACTAACTTCTTTGCTGTCAAGCTTCTTGATGCGTGGTCTGCTGGGTTGTCCTTCCCCGGACAATGTTTCCAGTGATCTGGCCCAAACCTCTTCTGGATGGCTTCAACTCTGTTTCTGACGAACATCTTCCAACGGTTTGCTTCTCCGCGAATCCATCCAAGGGTTGCCATTGAGTCAGTCCATAAATGCACTTCCCAATTTACTTTGTCAACTGCATTGACGATTCTTTCAGCTAGAACACTGCCGAGTTCGGCACTAAGTAACTCTAACCGTGGTAGAGATACCTCGTTCTTCGGGAGTGGTGCTGCTCTGGTTTTGCAGCAAATTAGCCGAATGAAGTCTGGATGTATTGATTTCACGTAAGCAACAGCTCCATACGCTTTGGTTGAAGCGTCACAAAAAACATGCAGTTCTTGCGTGTGTTTGCTAGGTGCCATAGAAATCATTCTTGGCACTTGAATCTTGTCAATGTATTTTAAATCTTCAACAATTGTCCTGAATCGGCTTTCCGTCTCTTCGGGCACCTTCTCGTCCCATCCAATCTTGAATTCCCACAATTCTTGAAAAAGAAGCTTAAATTGGAGCGTTACAGGTCAAATTAATCCAAGTGGATCGAACAATTTTGTTGAAATTTTTGCAAAAGCTCGTTTAGTTAACACTTGAACTTTTGCTGCTGCGTCTACGATAACATCTGCCTTGAAATAAAAGCAATCCGTGCTAGTATTCCATCTAACTACAAGCACTTTTTGTGGGTCTAAATTAAGACATGAGTGTGACTTGTCTGAGTCATTGGTTAGACCTTGTTTTTGTAGATATCTACGCAGCTGTTGGTTGTTTGTTACCCATTTTCTTAAGTCCATGTTTGCGTCAGCAAAAAATTTCAGCACAATTCCGATTACGGCCATTGCTTCTTCTACTGTAGAGGCATTTGACAAGTAGTCATCTACATATAGGTGGCGTAGAATTTGTTTGCTGATTTCTGCTAAGTCACCTTCATAGGACTCCAAATGTTTCTTCAGGACGGTCCGGAGCACTGCCGGGCTGCATGTGAGTCCAAATGGAAGCCTGTTCCATTTATAAAGTTGCAGTGATCCTGGGACGTTTTCATCCTCTAGAAAAAACCTTAACTCTTCCGCGTCTTCTTTAAGCAGTTTCACCATTAGAAACGCTTGTCTAATGTCAGCTGTCCAGGCAATGGGGTTGAGCCTAAACTGTAACATGATGTCAAGAATGTCTGGGTTCAGATTGGGTCCTTCTTCTAGGCAATCATTGGCGCTGAAACCCGTTTTCGGTTTTGCTGAACCATTGAAAACTGGCCTTAATCTAATGTTGGTTTTGTCTTTTCTGACAACCGGATGATGGGGCAGAACCGTGTAGATACCGTCGAATGACGTATCCGCCTTGGAAATGAACCTAAGTTCCTTTAATTTGCTGAACTCGGCTTCGTATGAAGTCTTCATCTCCTGGTCCCTGTCCAATCTTCTTATCAGTGCCTTTGCCTGACCTTCTGCCATGGCTTCATTCTTGCTGAGGTATTTTTTGTTCCCGTTCCATGGGAGCGGTGCTACATAATGTCCATCATCATCTTGAGTAATGGACTCTGCATAGGTCTTCCACTGTACTGAAAGTGGCACCTTTTCCAGTGGATCTAGACTCTCTAGTTTCCACCATCTGGCAAAATCAATTTCTTCTTTTTTCGGGTCAGTTTCTTCATGTAAATCTTTGGGTGTTCCTAGTTTAGCTTTTAAGAGAAAGCTGATAGCCGTTGTAGACGATAACGCCACCTTCTCATCTTGCCCTAGTAGTAGCCATCCCAATTTACTTTCTATCGCTCGAATACCTGTATTCGACACGATCTGTTTTGAGCCGAGAACCTTCCAGACTTGATTCGCTCCGATCAAGACGTCTATTTGGCAGGGTCCTGCTTTTCCGCTCAGTATTCTGTCGTCGGCTAGTTGGTATCCTTGTCTCCAAAGTTCGCTGACGAATTCTGTCTTATTTGACCCAGCAATTTTCCCGATTTCGGGTTGCTCTATTGCTTCAAGTTCAATATCTTCCGCTTGTGGGATTGTTCCGCGAAGTCGTAGCTTTCTTACGCTTCTTTCCTTTTCTGGATGGATGTGTCCCACTGCTTGCAGCTTCAGATTGATTTTTCCGACTTCTTGTAGCCCTAAAGTCTGTGCCAATTCACTTCTAACAAGGGTTGCATTCGATCCTTGATCGATATAGGCGATAGCTTTATGCCACCCGTTTGGGCCCTCCACTACCACTGTTGCCGTTTGGACGTATACGCCACCAAATAGGCGTGCTTCGATTGAGAGAGGAGCGCCATCTGCTACTTTTAACATTGGAGACGCTGCCACAGTTGCTGTCACCGATTTCGGTTTAACTGCCTTGTTGCAGATAGACGTGTGGTGACCCATTCCGCACTTGTAGCACTTTCTTGTACTCCAACACTCTCTCACCTGATGATTTTGTCCCAGGCACTTCCAACACCTTTTTCTTTCTTGATTAGCTCCAGTTTCTTCTCTAGGGTGATATCACATTTAGCCGGTGAATGTTTATCATTGCAGAATAAACATCTTCTTTTGACCATAGGGTTCTGTTTCCTGTCCTTATATTCTGTAGCAGTGCCTGTGACTGCTAGTTCAGCTGCCGTTGGTGTGGTGGCAAATGTTACTTTTTGCGTTTTTTCGCTTGCTTCTGGTATAGTTTTCTTCTTCTCTTGCTTCTCGGTTGAGTAAGCATACTCCCAATCTGCAGCTATTGAGTCAATGAAGTTAAAAAAATCTTCTAATGTCTTGTTGAACTGCCTGGTTTTGCCATGCCATCGAGATTTTAGTTCAATTGGCAGTTTTCTTGTCAAGATTTCCATAATTGCTTCATTCTGAACTGTTTGTTGGTCTAAACTGCCGAGGTTTAAAGCATGGCCCATTGCCTTGTCATGTAGTTTCCGTAGTCCTTTAAAGTCCTCTTGATGTTCTACTCTTGGAAGTTCTGTAATGGCAATATAATGGTCTGCTTTTACCGATCTCGGCTTGTTGTATTTCCCAGTTAAAATATCTATTGCTTTGATATAATTGTTGTCTGTCAGATCCAAGTACGATATCGCACCAGCTGCGTCCTCCGTTAAATGCAACTTCAGTCTGCTGAATTTCTCGATGGGTCTCATTGACGGATTCTCGTGGATCAGTGTGCGAAAAATTGCCCACCAATCCTCCCATTTGCTAATATCTCCATCAAACTTGGTGATTTCTATCCGTGGTAACAGATGCGCAATGTTCCACGGGGTTGAAGGTACTTGCAGTTGCATCGCATTCATCGGTGGAGTTATTGTGCTTGGAGGTGTATTGTTTCCACTTGGAGCTGCTACTTGAAGTATGGGGCTTGCCATACTTGTTGTTACTACTGGTTTCTTTTTCTTCCAGTCCATGGTTATTTTGTGGAAACTGTCGACGAACTCTTCATGCTGCACCAGGTACTTCTGTTGAACTTCGGGGGCTTGTTCCAACATAGGGATGATTGTTTCGTAATTTCTGATTAGTCGTTTCATCCTGTCATCGGCCAGCTCAAACGAAGTTTCAGCTTCCTGCAATCTGTTTTCAGAAGCTGCGGTTTCGTAATTCTTTATGTCTTTATGAAGTTCTTTCTCCAAAACTTCTATGGTCACCGCCAACGTTGCTTGATTCAATCTCTTGGCAGCCATTTTTGTTGTGGAGTTCTACTGGTGATCTGAAAAAGTTGTCTAAATAACAATTATAGTGGGATATCCCAATGCAATATTGTGTCTGAGAAAGCAACACAAAAACGAGTTTAAGAAGAAACAAAAGACTGTATTTTTGCGAAATCGCACACCTTTAACGACTTGTTAGTTAGGTAACAGATAGGTCAAAACACTTACACTATAAATTAATAGTGGGTTGAAAATTTCCCTAACACGTGATTCCTTACAACACGTGTTGAATCTCTCACTCAAAGTCTACACTTTAAATTACGCCAATTACTTGGACGATATCGTCAGTCTCAAAGAAAGGTTCGAAGGACCATGAAAAGTATTAAATCTAATTAACAACTCTAATACCTGCGATTCAATACCTTTTTAAATTTAACTTAGGCAGGTTCTACCACTAGTTTATTTGAAACTGACTTTTGACACAAAAATGGCGTCTGCCTTTACACAGGGAAAAATTCTAACAACGGCTATTGCCGATATCGGCCACCAAGAAGGCTCTGCTTGGCAGCGCCCCTGGCGGCCTACACAAAGTTTACAATTATAACATAAATTATAAATCAAAAACAATAGGCCGTCTGACGGGCCTTCCAAATTTGGATACTCTTTCTTCTTGTGGACTTTGACAATCCGCAACAATGGTTCCGATCTCCCCATATATCATTTCATCATTTTGGATTTGGCACAGGTCCCAACTGGGCCTTCAATTTGGCTGTTTTTAATAAGATGACGACACAGTTTCCCATCCTTCGGCTCGCAGCTTTACAATCTTGCTGAATTACCGAAGAAGGCAGGCTGGAAATGTATCAGGCCAAAGGATATTTTATAGACGGGCGTTTGCGATGATCTTGGCAACCGTAGATTTAAGAGAAACTTAAACAGTACATTTTGGAACTCTTTGGCTTGGAACTCTCCTTCTTTCCAGCATCCACTTTCTTAAGGGCTTCCAATTCATCAAAGGTGGTCATTCCGATTGATACACGATTGTGAGACAGAAGATTTTCTGGATCCTCCAAATTCAGTCGCGTTAGTTCTTGAGATGTCCAGTTCTTCCAAATCAGGTAGGTTTCAGTATATCTTTTTTAAATGTTCATGAGCATATTACCGACTTCATCATAGATAAATTGATCTAGTGGTTTCTGCGACTGAAAAAGGCGCAGAAAAGGCTCATCTTCGTTGGCAGCGCTGATGAAAAAGGCTACTTTGACACGCCGAAAGCGATCCTTAAAAGGAACCTCTAGTTTCTTCCAGTTTGGCTGATTGGGTTCTTTTGTGTCCACGGCTGTCTCGATATATAATTTTAGAGCTGGAAAACTTCAAAGAATTTTTTTGCAACGGAGACCTTTTCAATCCAACGAGTGGTGCAAAATTTGGGTGGGAATGTTACCTTGACGTTTGGGAGATTTCCCTCTGCAATTTTTATTTATTTCTTATTTTTAAAATCTTAAAATTAAATAAGCCCGCAAAAACAGGTATGTTACTTTCACTTTAACTGGTTAGACGTGCAGCATCAATAATATTTGAAACGGGGTTTAAGAACGTATCAACATCGTCTTTTGCATTACAAAGTATAAGGCAGCAGATCAGAAATAAAATCCGTCTAGAGGTTTTTGATCTTACCGTGTGTAGACTAATATAAGTATGATTTCCTTGAGCTCCTCTTTTCAAAATTGGATGTCCAATTCACGTAATGGAGTTGAAAACTGAAATGATTAGCAGGGCGACAGCTGAGACCATGGGCACAAACACTGTGTAAGACCAGCCACAAATTTCTAAAAATATTCAACCGAAATTGCGAACCGGCCACTTTTCTCGTAACAATTTCAGTCCTGCCAATTCCTTTTTCTTATTTCTTGTGCCCAATAAGATAACTAATCATTTCCTAATGAAGCAGTGATAGGAAAAGGAGGCCGCGCACGCACGCGCAATGTATTATACGAGGAGAGAGATGTGCGTAACACAAGTCTTCATGCGGGACCCGAATGAGACTGTGGACGAGTATCGTTGCAACCAGTGTTCATACCCACATAGCAACGGGTAATCTTTAAGACATCCAAAGGATATCCGGTAGTCCAAAAGACATCCCGGACTAAAAAAAGATGTCCTTAGGATGTCTTGTTAGGGATATTTTGGTACAAGGACATGCCTGACAAAAAAAAGATGTCTTTAAGATGTCCCGTCAGGCCTACTTTTGGGACAAGACAAAAGAAGACTAAAAAAGGATGTCTTGAAGACGTCCTGCCGGGGATACTTTAGGACAAGGGCATGCCAGACCAAAAAAAGATGTCTTTTGGATGTCTTGTCGGGGATACTTTGGGACAGGGACATGACTGACAAAAAAAGATGTCTTTAAGATGTCCCGTCAGGCCTACTATTGGGACAAGACAAAAAAAGACTAGAAAAGGATGTCTTTAAGATGTCCTGCCGGGGATACTTTAGGACATGGGCCTGCCTGACCAAAAACAGATGTCTTTAAGAAGTCCTGTCAAGAATACTTTTGGACAAGGCCTTTTCGGACTACAAACAGATGTCTTAAAGATGTCCTGTCGATGATTCTTTTGGACAAGGCAGTTTCGGGCTATGGAAAGATGTCTTTAAGATGTCCTGTCAGGGATACTTTTAGATAAGGCCATTTCAGACTAAAAAAAGATTTCTTTAAGACTAGAAAAGGATGTCTTAAAGACGTCCTTTCGGGGTTACTTTATGACAAGGACATACCAGACCAGTAAAAGAGGTCTTGTCTGGAATACTTTTGGACATAGCATTCCTGGACGATAAAAAGATGTTTTTTAAAAGTCCGATTGAGAATACTTTTGTTCATTGGCATTTCTGGACTATAAAAAGATGTCTTTAAGAGGTCCGGTCGAGGGTACTATTGTGCATAGCATTCCTGGACTATAGAAAGATGTCTTTAAGAGGTCCACGAATAAACCAATCTTAAGAATTGGCTATGATACCGGCTAAAGATACCTTAAGACATCTAGACAGGATAAATTTGTAACAATTTTACTAGTACATTTAGAGACTACTTTAAGTTGTCTTGTGGATTTCTTTATTTTCTTTTTAATGGGAAAACTACAAATGAATCCAACGTCGGAGAGGTAGGCAATCTTACTGCCTTATACAAAATATCATTTATGTTCCAACATAGAAAGCCAGAGGGGGATGACACTAGAAACTCTCCAATTACGGATGACTGACAAGGATAAGAATAGACATCGCGTTGGCATTCATATTTCTTACCAACTGCTACCACGAAATTTGTGCATTTTACAAAATCCGCTATGACAACAACAGACATGTCTTTAAGAAACACACAATTATCGGCGTCATGATCACATTTTAACAGCCCCACTCCTGAAAGTTTAATGGATTTAAATTGAGATCCAATACAATTTGCCACGATTGGTTCACTGCTGTGACTACCAAAGAATTCGATTTGGTTTGTTGCTCCTAAGGTTTGGGTTAAAACGGTATGATTTTGCATTTCTTCTAATAGCCGATTGACAAGCTGTTGGAGGGGTTGGCCATTTTTTTAAGGTATCTTTTCATTTGGCCGTAATAATTTTCAAAACGATAGGCGCTGAAATCATCCAGCGGTCCAAACCTTAACACGTCGGAAGCCAAATGAAAGAGCGCATGAATGTTGTAAGACATAAACAAATCCGAATAAAGAGCTGTGGCTTGGACAATGAAACGGGACAGTAACGCGTCAGCAAACGCGTTGTCAGTGATTGACCAAGGTCCATACGACAACAACTTAACAGCAACATGGAGCAAAAGAAAATGACTGTAAAATGGAGGAGAAAGAAACCGCTTGAAAACTACTACTCCAAGATAATGCAGAAAAGTTCTAAATTCAGATGATTTCCAACGAGAAAGTTCTTTAGTTGAACGAGGCTGTCGAGCGAATTCTTTTCTGGAAATAAACTTCCTTAATTGTTGAATTATATAGGAATCGATGAGATCAACAGTTTGATGGTGTAACGTAACGTTTGGAATGTTTCTTTTCTTTCGATCTGTTCCAAAAATGAAAACCATGATTTTTTTCATGACCCCAAGATCAAGGAGGTGCATTGGATCTAATGGGACATCTTTAACCATATCTAAATAATGGAGATTTTCAAGAATTGATTGGCAATGGTGATGAGGAACACACTGCTTCTCCCTAAAAGAATGATTTGTGCGCAAATCCCCAACGAAAGAACCAAATCCTGTGCACCTGGCACAACCAAAACGTTCGGAAGAATGCCCTTTGATGCACAAAATCATTGCCCTTGCAGGCGCATCGCAAATGAATGAATTAATTTTAACGGAATGGCGTTTTTCGCCCAAAAAAAAAACAATTTCGTATAGGGTCTCTGCTTCCGTAATGAAATCCAATAAGAAATCATTTGAATTTGTTGGTTTGGAAAAACCGTGAAACACACCAATGGGGAAAGGAGGTGAATCTTTAAGAAATGGCAAATAGCCAACGATTGGCCAAAACTGACTACCGGAACTGTTGGCGAGATGGACACCATCAACTCCGACATTTAAAAGTACGATATCAACAGGTAATTTGCGTACATTCAGTAACGAGAGGGTATTTAATATTCCTTTTTCGATACCAAAGTGGTAATATTTACCAGGTAGAATTGGTTTTAGCATCACCGCCTTCCTCTGAGTTTTCACAAGAGTCCGAGTCGACAGTGGAAGTTCAGGGTGGTATTGATTCAAAATTTTCAACAGTTGATCACACACGGAGAATTCTACGTGGTTTTCAATTTTCCATGCAGCTAGCTGTGACCAAAGTGAATGTTTGCCAGATAAATCACTTTGTGACAGTTCGTTATTTTATTCTTGGGTTGTTGATGGAGGAATTTCAACATCTGTCTCTCTTTCTTGTGTTTCGCTAGAATGGCCATCAAAGAACTGCAACCCCGTGATAGGTACTGGAGGTTTCTTTACCAAATTAATACCGAATAAATTTCCCTTCATTTGATTTACATTATAATTGCTGCCTGAAAATGTTGGAATTGTTAAATTGGATGAAATAGGCCCAAAGTCAACTAAAAAATGATTCAATTCCGTTTTGGGACAACAGTTTTGTAAAGTTGTAAAGGTTGTGTCTATCAAAATATTTTCAAAATCCCCCAAATTTCCCTATTTCAGTTTGAAAAGGAAAAATCACATTTACAGCTGGGTCAATCCATGCGCAATCGACCAAAGCGTGTGGCGACCAAGTCGCCGATTTTGTTCAAACTTTTACCAGTTATAGGTCTATATGTGAAGTTTAATATGCGTAAAGGAATTTTTTTTCATGAAATGCAACAAAAGTTATGGAATATTTAATTTTTAATGTTTTTATTTTTCCGCGTTTTGCGCGTTTTCTGTTTTTCAGTTAAATTTCTTCAATTATCGTTATATATTCTTAAAAATTAGTTGAAAGTGAAATTGTAGTGTAAGAAACAAAGTTCACTTTTTAAAACTAAAAATTTAATTACAATTAAGTTTTTTTTTTAAGATTTAAGTGTAAAATGGGCCCTTAAGTGTCATTCAGATTGCTAGAAACCACCCTGGAATTAAAGAAATCGGATTATGCGGTATGAAAGTTGATATCGTCAACTATATTACTTGAAAGAATCGCCGAGGTTTTTTTTAAATTGATCATGCTGTGTCCATTCAAAGATTAGCCATTTTTAGGATTGTTTCGTCTTTTCTCGGCCATTTTTCTTCACCCCTTCTATCACTTTCCCCCTTTTATGCCCTTGGCGGTATTTGACGACGCGTCACTCTAGCATAAAAGGGGGAGCTCGAGACAGTGATATTGGAATTAGCTGAGTGCTTTTCCATATATATGGAGACACCTGTTGAGGGTGAAAGGAACGACGAGGGTTGAACTCATTGAGGCGGAGCCTGCAGAGTCCATCCCGCCAGAATATAGGTTAAAGTTCCCGCAGGGTTATCGAGAAGTTTACTGATCGATAGCCGGCAATCATCAGCAGCGGTGCACTCTATTCCTGGATCGGACGACCCAACAAATTAGACAACGGTGTAGTTTTTCTGTGTATATAAGGGGCCGTCGTGCCATGTTAATACACTCACTTTTCTCACCGATTTATCCGCGTACAGTCTTGTTTCCTGTGCCGATAATCTCTTTTGTTAAGGTTTTCAGATTCCTCGCCGCCGCCTTCCTCAAGCTTGCCAGCCGCCGCCTCAGACGTGCCAGCCCGCGAAAGAAGCAGCGGCAGTGAACGCTGTTAAGCCCGATAAGGCTTAACAGGAGCGACCGTGCTACTAGTCCGACAAGGCGAACCGGCCGTCGCAGGACTTATCAGCGCAAGCCCGATAAAGGCGAACGTTGTGGTCGTTAACCAAGTGCTACGGCACTAGATAAAAGGTTACCCGAAGGAAAGGGATACAGTCTGGCAGGCTTACCCCCGTAAGTCCCGACTGACCTTCTGCGCCAGCAGTAATCTGGCCCTGCGGGATAAACAATCCTGAAATTGGTCCTTCAAACCGGAGATCCCGGTGTTTAATTTTCAAAGTTCGAAAAAACAAGATTTTTTCGGACTCAGCCGAAAAATAATATTTTTCAGCTGGGACTTAGAAAATTTTTCAATTTATTAGTTAAGAACTTAGAAAATTTTTCCTGATAAGGACTTAGAAAAAATCATCATCAAACTAAAATTTTTCTCTTTTTTTTCTGTTTACAGTGTCGGACAATATCCGTACGCCCGCCGAAGACTCCGTCTACCGCCGATTCGAGCAAGCGCTCGAGACAAACAATCTTCATTCACTGTGGGTTGGACTAGACCGGGTGGTGCCGCGAGAAGTCTTCCGTCGGTTGGGCTTAAGGGAACCGTTCCCTCGTCCCACCACCGCTCCACCCAAGGCAAAACCTTTCACCTCATCAAGCCGCATTGCCCCCTACGCCCGGCCGGCGGACACCGACCTAAAGTTCTTAAACGAAAAAGAGCGCGCCGAGTTGGAGTCGGTCCAAAAGGTCAAAGAGGAGCACGCTTTGGCCATACTTATAGCCCAGAGAAAAGAGAAGGAGGCCGCCGAGACTGCCCTATACCTTCAGCAGACCTGCCTATTGAGACGGGAAAAAGAAGCGCTGCTTCAACGGGAGGAAGAACTCACCAAAAGCTCCGCAGCCCGGAGACTCGCTGCCAAACATCCCGAGCCTTGCGTCCCATCGCCAATAGTCAGACCGTTGACTCTACTCGCAATTCAGCCGCTCCCAGAGGTACCTGCTCTGCCCGGACCATCTACTCCGGCCCCCGAAGCTCCACCAGTAACCCCGGCGCGGTCCTCCAAATCCTCTAAGTATTCTAAATCGTCTAAGTCCTCGTCAAAAGCGAGGACGGAGGCGCCCGGGGAAACGCCTAAATCCAGTAAGATGGGCCGGAGTAGGACGTCCTCGTCAGAGAAGGTCCTGAGCAAGCAGTTCAGGAAGCACGGGATTCATACTTCGGAAGACGAAGACGCCGTGCTGAAGTCCCCAACAAGCCCTTATTCGGCTTAAACTTGTTCTGCTTCGGCGGAAAAAATCTTGTTATCGTTGGTTGTTTGTTGACGCAAAATAAAGTATTTTGAAACCGAGCTATTGTGTCTTAGTTGACTTAATTCTTCGGTAAAAATAAAGGAAACGAAAATGGCAGAAGCAACAAAGTCAGGCAAAACCCGAGCGGCAGTGGTCGCGGAGGTCTCTGACGAGCGTTTCTCGCTACAAGAAATATCATTGGACGAGGCGAAGAACGATATCGCCAGCCTAAACGGTTGGATCGAAAGAGTCGACGCCAAGTTCACGCAGGAATGCCAACGGTTGAACCAAGAAGTTCAGACCACGATTGGTAGACAAGACGGTACGCTGGCGACTTTCGATGGAAGGATACGAGCGCTCGAGATGGAAGTTCGCCGCCTTGGCGTGTTACTTCCACAACTAGAGTTGCAGATCCAACAGAGGCAGTCGACGGCGATAGATACCGCATTAAAAACGATAAGAGAAGAGATGTTCACTCAAAGGTCGGACATGACGAGTGCGCTCCAGAAAATAGCCGGATTCGAGATCTCTAAAGCGATGAAAAAACACAAGGACGATATCCTTATTGAGCTGAGGAGAACTCGAATAATAGAGCAAGAGGAGACCCCCGAGACGGGGGGAGACTCCTCGACAGAGACGGTGAAAGTGAGAAGTCGCCACGCAAGTGGCGCATCGATAGTAAACGTCTCCTGTGATACCAGGGATGATTTGACGCAGGAAAGAGACACCCTGATGGGAGAACTGATGGGTGCCGGACATATTGTGAGGACGTCGAAAGACAAGAAAGAACGCCGAGTGAATACACTCAAGGCGAAGTCAAGATATGACAGAGTGGCGGAACTGAAAGCGGGAAGCCCGTGCTAGAGTCGGCCGCTACCACGGCAAATAATGGAAACAGAGGCCTGGCATGCCTATTCTGCCAAAAGATACATTTGCATCATAACTGCAATCAAGGGTCGTCAGCTCAGAGAAGAGCGACGGCAGAAAAAGAAGGTCGGTGCCTGAAGTGTCTGGCCCGATCACATCGGACGGAACATTGCATATCGCGAATTCCGTGTCGACACTGCGGGAGCACGGAGCATAGCCCTGCTGTATGCGTGGCTAGACCACGGGGCGGCGGTTATGCGCCAGCTCTCGCAGGAAACAGAGGATTCTCCCCTCAAAGAGCTCCAAAGGTGGTGACGATAGACACCACCACGTTGACGATTTCCACAAGATCGAAGACGGGAGTACTACCCACCTTCACGGCCTACCTTAAAGGGAAAGCCGGAGACCGGGTAAAGATAGTCGGATTAATTGACTCTGGGAGCGAGAGAACGTTCGTCCGCCAGGACACGGCGACCAGAGTCGGAGCAGAAAAAATAAGGGCTGAATACCTGGCGGTCAACGGGTTCGGAGACCAGAATAAGGCGGGCAAAAACCATGCAGTGTTCCGACTCAGACTCGCGGGACTTAGCCAGGATGCCCCAGATATAAAGATCGAAGCGATTGCGAGGAAGTTTCTCGCAAACGCAAAGAAAGTCACCCCGACGGATTTCTCGAAAGGCCTGATAGGCCAGGGGAAGGACTTAGCCGATGACCGGTACATCACCGGCCAGCAAGGCAACCAGTTTGATCTCATCGTCGGCTGCGATTTCATCTGGTCGATAATGCAGCACAAGACCATCCCAGGCGCAAATGGGCTAGTCGCATGTGCAAGCAAAGTCGGCTGGCTGATCTTCGGTACGATAGATGAAAAAAGTAAAGCGGAAGAACAAGTTTTAACCGCAGCAATAGACGTGAAGAAACCGATGACGGACTTCAAAGAATTTTGGAGTCTAGAACATATGGGGATAACCCCACAAGAAAAGGCAGAACCCGCATTCTTGGAGGCCTATCAGGAGACGATTTTGCGGGCAGAAGATGGGCGTTACAAGGTGTTGTTCCCCATCAAGATCGGCCATCGCAGAATTGAATCCAACCGGAACATCGCAATGATACGGCTGCAAGGGCTGCTGGGCAAGACCCAACCGGAAGATAAGCTGAAATACCACGAGATATTTCAGCAATATATCAGAGACGGATTCATCGAAGAAGCCGACCGAGGATTCAACGGTGACTGCACATACTTACCTCACCGACCGGTGATTAAAGTTAGCGCGGAAACCACGAAAATTCGGCCGGTGTTCGATGGGTCAGCACACATGAAGGAAAGACCTAGCATCAACGATGCGTTAGAAATTGGGCCGAATCTAAACCCGGAAGTCTTGGCGGTCTTGTTGCGTTTCCGACAGAATCGGATAGCCTGGACCGCCGATATAACTCAGGCGTTTCTCCAAGTCGAGATCCGCCCGGAGCACGGGCAATTGATAAGGTTCATCTGGGTCGATGATCCTAACAAATCCCAGCCTAAATTCATCGAGTATCGATGGAAAAGAGTACCGTTCGGGCTGTCATGCAGCCCGTTCATTCTCAAGGCTGTTATCCTCAAACACCTGAAAGGGTTTGAAGGAATATACCCCGAGACAGTGCGGCAGCTACAACAGCAGTTGTACGTTGACGACTGGCTAGGGGGGGGAGACAAATGTGGATGAAGCGGAGAAGCGTATTCGCGAAGCGATTACGATCTTCAAAGCCGCAAAGATGGAGTTGTGCAAATGGACCTCCGATAGTGCAGAGTTGATTAAGAGACTGCCGGAGGTCCAGTTCAAAGAGGCGGTCACAAACGTGACAGCAGAGGGCAAGTCAGCCACGAAAGCCTTAGGGGTGATCTGGGATCCCGCGTCGGACAAATTCAGGTTTGATCCGGCGCAGGTACTCAGAGAAGCCCGCGAAATTGGTGACAGACCCACCAAACGGAAGCTTTTCAGCCTGGCACTGAAGATCTTTGACCCTTTGGGTCTCATCGCTCCGGTGACGTTGGTGGGGAAACTCATCATGCAAAAGGTGTGGTTGGCGGGCTCAGGATGGGATGAGCCCATTCCAATCGAGGTGATACCTCATTGGAAAACATTCATTGACGGAATAACAGAGCTGAGGAATACCTGTCAGCTCCGATGGTCGGGAGATCATGAAGGGAGACTTCATCTTTTCTGCGATGCAAGCAACGACGCCTACAGTGTGGTGGCGTACTTGCAGAGAATCGATGGGGAAGACCCAGTGATGCTGTGTAGCAAAACGAGAGTAGCGCCGGACCCTAAGAAATCAGTCTCGATCCCGCGGCTGGAGCTTCTGAGTGGGCTACTGGCCGCGAGGCTCGGGAGCTACGTCGAGAAAGCGACGGAAACAGTCATCAAGAAAAAACTTCTGTGGACCGACTCAGCGATAGCCTACTGGTGGATGAAAGGCGAGGCTGGTCGGTGGAAGCAGTTTGTTTACAATAGGGTGAGAGAGATAAGACAGACAGTGGAGACTGAAGAAATCAGGCACTGCCCAGGGTTACAAAACCCGGCGGACGTAGCATCCAGAGGGGCTACGGCCGCGCAGTTAAACGCACAAAAGAGTTGGTGGACTGGCCCATCTTGGATGGGGAAAGAGAAGGAGTGGCCCCAGTCACCAAGCTCAGCGACCGAGCTCCAATTACAGGAGGTCTCGGTCGAAGAAAAGACAGTCGAAGTAACGCAATGCGCGATATCAATCGAAGCAAAGTGGTACGAAAGATTCAGCTCCATGCGAGTCATGGTAAGAGTCTTGGCCACGATGCTAAGGGCGATAAAAAAGTTCAAAGGCCAAGATAGTCCGGAAAGCCCGGCTGCAACGGTCAGACATCGGGGAAGGAGGTTGAAATTCCCCGTGTTGACAACAGAAGAGACTCGAGAGGCAACGATCGAGCTCTACAAAGAAGCCCAGGCGACTCACTACTTAGCAGTGGTGAAGAGCTTTAAAGCTGGGAAAACAGAAGTCCCACATGAGTTGAGGAAACTCGGCCTCATGTGGGACAGCAAAGACGAGTTGATCAGGTGTCGAGGCCGGCATCTAAATTGGATGGAATACAATAAAAAAGCAGCGCTCATTCTGCTACCGGCCGAACACATCATAACAAAGAGACTGATTGAACAAACGCATCTTCGGTTGAAACATACCGGAGTGAAAACCATGATGGGGGCACTCAGAACGGATTTCTGGATTCCGAAGATGCGGCAGACCATCAAAAAAGAGACAAGCAAGTGCACGAGATGCCAGAGAATGGACTCGAGACACTTCGATGAAATACCGGCGCCCCTACCGTTGGACCGCCTGTAAATGTCGAATCCGTTCACGATAACGGGGGTAGATTTCGCAGGCCCGTTCCCAGTAGAGTCGCCGGCAAATAGCGGTCACAAGACGAAAGTATTCGTGTGTCTCTTCACCTGCGCCGTAACTAGAGCTGTTCATCTCGAAGTTACGACCGACCAGGAGATCTCCACGTTTATCTTCGCGCTAAGACGATTCTTTGCACGGAGAGAGTACCCAAGGGCGCTCTACTCCGATAACGCAGGAACGTTTACGCTGGCCGCTAAGTACCTCAGAGCAGCGTACAGAGACAGCAGAGTGTTTAACACCCTGGTTGATCTCAACATAAAGTGGAGGTTCTCGCCGAGTTTGGCCCCTTGGTGGGGCGGATTCTGGGAGAGGATGGTGCAGACCGTTAAACGGCTGCTATATAAAACATACGGAAGTGATTGTATGGAATACGATCTATTCCAAACGGTGTTGACGGAGATCGAAGATACCATCAACACCAGACCGTTGACATACGTGGCAGAAGACGATACGGAGCCGCTAACACCCAAGCAATTGGTCACAGGCTACCGGCAACAGCAGCATCACCCGGTCGATGACGAGGAGAGAGAATACTCGGACCGGGTGACACTGACAAAGAGAGAGAGGCTCAGGAGAAACCTGGTCGCTCAATGGTGGAAAGATTTCTACACGGAATATGTGATAGATCTGGAACAGTTTCACTGTCCAACTCCAGGTCATACGAATGAAATTGAGCTGGGACAAGTCGTGTTAATTCACGACGAGTCAGCCAAAAGAACGAGATGGAAGTCCGGGAGAGTAGTTAAACTAATCCCCGGCAAAGATGGAAAGACCAGGCGTGTGAACGTCTTGATCGCAGATAAATTCAGAGGAAAAGGGTCGATCATGATAACGAGAGACCCAAAAAGTTTATATCCGTTGGAGCTCCACGCGGGCCAGATAGACGATGACCATCGGAACACAGGACCCTACGAAGACAGTGAGCTTTCGTCAACTCAGTTAGACCAAGGTCCAACGGGGGGAGTGTCGGATATTCCGACGGACGAAGCTCACAGCCATCGTCCGGGTGCCAACCCTTTGGCCGAAGAAGGCTAGACTCAGACGAGTCACCCTCGGTGGAGTGCCGCGCTACCGAGGGTAAGGAAGTCCATTAGCGGAAGCAAGTGACTTAAGACGGCCTACGGCTCGCAAGAGCCGTAGTATGGAGGCTGGAGCTCGAGACAGTGATATTGGAATTAGCTGAGTGCTTTTCCATATATATGGAGACACCTGTTGAGGGTGAAAGGAACGACGAGGGTTGAACTCATTGAGGCGGAGCCTGCAGAGTCCATCCCGCCAGAATATAGGTTAAAGTTCCCGCAGGGTTATCGAGAAGTTTACTGATCGATAGCCGGCAATCATCAGCAGCGGTGCCCTCTATTCCTGGATCGGACGACCCAACAAATTAGACAACGGTGTAGTTTTTCTGTGTATATAAGGGGCCGTCGTGACATGTTAATACACTCACTTTTCTCACCGATTTATCCGCGTACAGTCTTGTTTCCTGTGCCGATAATCTCTTTTGTTAAGGTTTTCAGATTCCTCGCCACCGCCTTCCTCAAGCTTGCCAGCCACCGCCTCAGACGTGCCAGCCCGCGAAAGAAGCAGCCCTCGAGACTTCTCCTCCAACCGCAAAGAGTAATACTCAGCGGCAGTGAACGCTGTTAAGCCCGATAAGGCTTAACAGGAGCGACCGTGCTACTAGCCCGACAAGGCGAACCGGCCGTCGCAGGACTTATCAGCGCAAGCCCGATAAAGGCGAACGTTGTGGTCGTTAACCAAGTGCTACGGCACTAGATAAAAGGTTACCCGAAGGAAAGGGATACAGTCTGGCAGGCTTACCCCCGTAAGTCCCGACTGACCTTCTGCGCCAGCAGTAATCTGGCCCTGCGGGATAAACAATCCTGAAAAACAGTTCCGGTAAATAATTACAATTCCTACGTTTGGCAATCAAGTTTAACGTTGAACTGTATTATTATCCCAATTTAAATGATTTTATAAATAGGTTAAACTTATCCGTGCTCAAAACGATTGCCATTCTAATCACATCGACGGAAAATTTTGCGCTACGACTTTGAAGTATTTAGAAGAGCTTTCGTCGATTCTTGGTCCAACTGAAGTTTGTTTCCTATCGCAAGACGACAAAGCTAGAGTTCCAATCGGGATGACCGCAGCTAACAAACAAACTCCCTTTTTTATGCATATGGAGTACCGTGTTTCTTTACCGGACCATGACTGGGTTGTTGCTGCAAAACATAAATTGATTCTTTCCGTCTACAAAACAATTCAAATTCAACCAAATGGCATCGGAAATTTGGTGGCGGTTGGATACTCCGGGCCAACATATATTGCTGTAAGATCTGGAAAGCATTCCTCTTCAACCGCTTTTGCCCATGGATTGGATTTCGAAAGATTGCTTGAAATTCCGGAGTTTGAAGAGATTACAAGAAATGTGATCGACCAAACTGTAAAACCAATTTTCATCTTCTCCGTTGATGGAGGGCCGGATGAAAATCCGCGGTTTCAAAAAGTGATAAACATCGCTACCCACCATTTTTTGAAAAATAATATGGACGCCCTCTTTATAGCAACCAATGCACCAGGTCGCAGTGCTTTTAACCGGGTCGAAAGAATGATGGCTCCATTGAGCAAAGAACTCGCTGGATTGATACTTCCGCACGACCATTTTGGGCGTCACCTCGATGGGCAAGGAAACACGATTGATACCGAACTTGAAAAACGGAATTTTGAGTTCGCAGGTAGAGCGTTAGCGGAAGTTTGGTCACAAGTTAATATCGATGGATTTTCAACAATTGCTGAATATATTGATCCCGAGAGTTCTGAACTGGATGATGAAATTTTATTGAAGAAAGACGAGCAATGGTTTTGTGTTCACGGAAGAACAAGTCAGTATTTCACCCAAATAGTGAAATGTATGGACACCAAATGTTGTATGAAACCTAGAAGTTCTTACTTCTCAGTGATACCTGACCGTTTTTTGCCACCTCCTACTCCCCTGGTTCAATCATCTGACGGTCTCAAAGCCAATGAAAGAGCCGACCGAGAGTCACACATTTTTCCTTCTTTATTTGTTTCTAAAACAATTAATTGGAGTGACATCTTACCAAAGTCAACTAGATCTTTCAAAGCTCTACCCTACGATCTGTATTGTCCATCGGTTCAATCTGAGTTGCTGGATCGAACCTGTAAAGTCTGCAACATATATTTCGCCTCAAAAGTAATGTTGAAGAAACATTTTGTTCTCCATAGAAAAAACCCAGCACCGTCTATACAAAAAGTGAGACCAGAAAGAGTTGCGGCCCGAAGACAGCGCGAGCTTATGGCCATCATAGTATCACATGAAGAAAGTGGAACAAAAGATGTAGAATGGTTCGACGAGGAAGACCTCGATCTTAACGGAATTGAAATACCCGAAGACAACGTTAATAGCCGCATTCCAATCATCACAATTGATAAACATTTAGCTCAGCCATGGGAAGAAGAAGAAAATTAAAGTCATTATTATTGGCTGGTAAATTAATATTATGGTAATTTACTTTAATAACTAGATAAATATTTTTATTGTTCTTTATATTTATAGGTTCTTTCGTCACACAGAAATGATATGGAGAACATTAAATTTAAAGTTGACGGTGTAGATCGCTCCGCTTATGTACAATATACTGGAGAAATTTTTCTCAATAAAGAAAAAACGAACACGATATAATTTTTTATTTGGGTGGGGGGGGGTCAAGCCAATTGTGACGTAATATAAGGAGGGGGGTGCAACCATTTGTTACAGAGTGTGACAAAGGGGGGGGAGGGGGTTAAAAAAGGGAAAAAAACGCGTGACGTAGTATGTGCACGGCCCCACACTACAATTTCACTTTCAACTAATTTTTAAGAATATATAACGATAATTGAAGAAATTTAACTGAAAAACAGAAAACGCGCAAAACGCGGAAAAATAAAAACATTAAAAATTAAATATTTCATAACTTTTGTTGCATTTCATGAAAAAAAAAATCCTTTACACATATTAAACTTCACATATAGACCTATAACTGGTAAAAGTTTGAAAAAAATCGGCGACTTGGTCGCCACACGCCTTGGTCGATTTCGCATGGATTGACCCAGCTACCCGATCAGCTGCGTTTATTATTCGTCGTCTGTAACTAGTTGCAGTAGTTGAACACTGGAATGTAAACAACCAACCCGATCAGCTGTTGCGATCTGTAGTTTGTTTACAGTTCAGACTACAATAGGGTTTCAAACTAAAATAGAGAAATTGGGGGATTTGATTATATTTTAATACAAACCATCTAAAAAACTTGTTGTTCCAAAACAAAATTCAATAACTTTTTACTTGATCATGGCCCTATATCATCCCATTTTACAATTACACCATTTTCAGGCAGCAATTATATAAGTTATGCAATTAGGTGCAAATGGTATGCTTGGGCTAATATGTATATATATACCTGTAATGATTGGGAACTAGGGATTTGAGTTACAGCTAAGATACCGGATTCATCAACTGAATGGTTGGAAATCACGTCTATTTCGTTAACTGAATCTGACGATTCGTCCGTGGTTTCAATACCATACATGAAATTTAAGTATGACGAACGGTTCTGATATTCTCTTCTATGTCTTCTGTCCGTCATTACCGGTACCCAAAATTTGAAACCAAAATGATCAAACTAGAAAAAAAGGAATTTTTGACTAACGGGCTATTTAACACTAATAGGAATAATAAAGCAGTCACCGATAAACAACAAAGCAGACGACTGCAAACGACATTGTCACAGTAATGTTTAAAATGATTGCCGCTTAAAGGCAAATTAAAGGACTAATTTTGGAAAAAAAATTGGGTAGCATTTGCCTACTTTATGTAAAAATTATATTATTGTTACAATCATCTGATAAAGTTAGAATAAAAAGTACCAAAACCATGTGTCGCTGCTTAAATATAGGCTTTCACATCGATAAATTGATACTAGAGTGGCACAGCGGGTAAATATTAGTCCACGATAACAAAGATCCATGGTTCGATTCCATCAAACAGTTGAATTGTTGCTTTTTAGGAAGTTTTTAAGGAAAGCAGAGAAAAAGAAAATTCAAGGGAAAATTGCTTTATAACATTTTATAACATTTATAACATTTTGTAATCGTAATCACCGAATTGGTAGATTGGAAAATACGTAAATATTTCTTCCTACTTTTGGTGGACTTTTTTAGTAAAAAAAAGTACGAAAAAAAAAAGACGAATCGCAAACAATATGGCAATACCGAACCACGCTGGTTGAAAAAAAAAGCCCTTCGCTCTCAGCTGTCCCACTGTCCGTTGACTTCTCTTGGAATAAGGTGAAATTTAAGTTCGGTGAACCAACATCTTAGTTTTTGTGAATCCTATACATCAAGTGATAATGACTACGTATTTAGTTGTGAAATTCCGCGACTCCACTAGAGCAAATGAAGTAGTTCCAGGCTCATGGTTTCGTAATGGAGAGTGTGCTTTGCCTCTAAAAATATTCGCCGTGCCGCTGAAGAGTGCACAGTTCTCAAAACGGCATGGAGGCGCCATGCTTGTACTATTGTATCAACTCACGGTAATTGTGTTTCTACTTAATATAAGGCTCAACTAATTTATAAATGTCATTTTACAATAGATTCTTATCAAAAAGCCTTAAAAAGAAAAGAAGAAATGGATACCTCAGAATCCGCTGAAGCATTTATTAGCAGTTGTGGGAAAAATCTAAGATCGGAAGGATCCAAAAGGATTCAGCGTCAAAAGGATGCTATTGCTCAACGACCAAGTATACAGTCATCGCTGCCGGCTTTGCACTTTGTTTCTCCAGATGAAGATGATATTGAACAGGACGTGGTCGAAACTGTCGAGCTAAGTTGTCCTGTATTAACCAAGGGTTTGATAGCAAATGTTTCGTTTGCTGGTGAATCTGATGACAGTATGCTGGAGGACATTGCAATTACCAAAACATTCAACGACGGTCCCGTTACACGCCCAAAAGTCGCTCATTCCCCCTGTCAAGCAATAACTTTCCCTCGTACGTCACAAGAGATTTACCAGCCTAGGACCAGAACACCGCCAAGGGGTAGCAAATAAAAAATATAAGAAAAATAATAATTCGTTTTGCATTGACTAACATTTTTTTTAGTTTCGCCTGAGCGACGTACGTCTTTCGAAAAATATGTCATCAGAATGCTAAAAAGTAAGACTCAACATAATAAGTAATAGTGAAATTGGGCCGGACTATATTGGCAAGCTTTTTTAAGTATTAGAAGTTGTCCTATGTAGCATTGGACTTGTATTTTCTGGTTATTTATAGTTGTCAAACATTCAAAATAAAAGTGCATATTTCCATATTTTCTGCTTCAACAGAGAAGGCATTGTGGTGTTCATGAAGAGATCCGTCGCCTATGTGTTATAGTCTTGCCGTAGCTGAGACCATGCGTAATTAAATTTCTGAAGACTTTGCCATCTAATGATTTATACGAAAATTAGCTGATTTTTTTATGTCAACCTATTCGGTATAGTATGAACTTTCCAGTTCAGACTACAGAGAATAGGTGGAAATCTTTTTCAACAAATCAGGTAATTTACGTGTAAATTATTAAAGGGCAAAAGTCTTCACAAACGTCTTCATGGTTTCAGTACGACAAACTATAACACAAAAAGTAACGGATCTGTCATACAAAAATGCCTTTTCTAGCGAAAGATAAATAACAGTTTACTACTAGTTTACCTACCTTTATCAAAAAAAGAATTATCTTAATGAACTTAATATCTTCTAGATCAGAACCGATACTTACGTGTTATGGCTAGAGAAGTTGCCGAAGTAAAAAGTGAGCAAAAAGAACTGCGGAAGCTTCTGCTTCGTCGGAAGTCTTTGGCCGAAGTTAATAACAACACCGAAGACTTTGAACTACCGGTCTTTCAGAAACATCGCACTTCCTCTACAATCTGTAGAAGATTTTAAATATTTTGAAGAAGAACTATTGAAGGAGGACGTCAGAAAAAACCTAGTAAGAGAAATTTTTCCCTGCAGAGAGTATGGTAATACACCCCTTGTTCCTTCAATATGGCTATTTTTCCTCTCGGAAAAGAGATACCCTCTTACGGGGTTTACTATGCAAAAAAACGTGGGTTTTAGGTCGGGGTGATCGGGTCAAAAATCCTTTATCGCTAGAGGGCAGTCCCACCGGGTGGAAAATCTCTCTTTTGCCCCGACTTTGCCCCGACCCACAACACTAATTTTTTCCATAGTAAACCCCACAAGAGGGTATCCCTTTTCCGAGATTGAAAAATAGCCATAGTGAAGGAACCAGGGGTCTATGACCACGCAGAGAAGCATACGGCGATCGTGTGTACCTTACTACATGTCATATCGTGGCTAATAATCAAAAATTTTTTTTGCTCATAGGTGTACATGCTAAGAAGCTTTTTCGAAAGAAACTTGGATGACACAGTGAGACGAATATGGAGAGAAGTCATGTCTGATGACTTAATGAAGCTTTACACCTGGAGCGGAACGCCGAAACCCAACAGCGGGAAAGAAAAAGGACTGGCCGTAAAAGGCTCAAGATTATTACTAGCGGTAATTGAAGCTGTGAAACACGGCGAGTTCGAAAGAACAACAATTCCAAAAATTGAAAATATTACCCAAATTTTCATAAGGAAAGCTGTCGACCGACTAAAAACTAAGCGATAATAGCTAACTCATGATCAAAGACCCATGGTTCCCTCATTATGGTTATTTTTCCTCTCGGGAAAGGGATACCCTCTTGACCATGATCATGGCTAACTTTAATATTTGTATTTTTGGTCTCGCTGGTTTAATAAACATGCAAAAATTAATACTTTTTATTGTCTTTTATGTGTCAAAATAAAAAGCTTGGCTGGGTCGTATAAAAGTCTCGTGGGGAATCTGTAAGACTTCTTCAAGGCGTCCATAAGCATTCTTTCGGAGGTTCGACAGGACGTTATAAGACTGGATTAAAGTATTCCGAAGGATATCTTGGGGATATCTTTTGAAAGTCTTTTTGATGTCATGAAGATGTATTAAAAGAATCATACAGTTCATGTTAGGACAGCTTAAAATCTTTGGAAGGGATATCACGGGGATATCTTTAAGAAGGCTTTCAGATGACATACGGATATTTTTATGAAATCACGTTGATGTCGCAAATAAATACTAAAGATATCATGGGGATATCTGAAGAAAATCTTTCAGACGCAAAAGTATATCTTTAAGAAATCCGCAACATGATATTGGGATATCTGTAACAAGCCGGAAAGATACATTATATGGATATCGCAATGAATTCATTCAGATACAAAAAGCATATGTTTAAGCAATCCGAAAGATATCAAAGGATATCTTAAGGATATGTTAGAGATGTCTAAATGATATAGCTTTAGACATCTCAAAAGGATAGCTTTAGGAAGTCAAAAAGGATTTTTAAAATATCAGAAAAATATCCTTTGAAATTTCCTTTACATATCATAAAAGATGTACCTGAGATATCCTTTAGGATATCTTCAGGATGTCTCTAAGCTGAGCCAAAAGATATCTTTAAGACCTCTTAGTCCCGGTCAATTAGGACACAAGTAAGAAGTCTTAAAGATTGCTTAAAGACATCTTCTGGACGTCCCCATAAAGGACTACTTGACATCCTTTGGATGTCTTTAAGACAGCCCGGTGCTGTGTGGGTAGTGTTCATCAAGACCTATTACTTACAAAGCTGTAGTTTACAACACTGAGGTCCCCCTATACTATACGGGTCCAAACTAAAACCAGACAAAGGCTTTGCAGTATTAACGCCACCTTTTTATTGGCATTCGGAAAGCTGAAATGTCCGAATCTACTCGAATGTACCTAACCTAGCGCATTTTAACCATAAGCCCAACATAACACAAGTTCTTCACAAACGCGATAATTGCAGATCAAAATAAAATGCAAGAGAAAACTTCTTTGTTTGTTTGCATAAAGCATTTGTTTGCTCAAATACACGGAAAACGAACAACAATTTAAAAGAGCATTGCACAAGGCTCCGTTGGAGTGTTTGCACTCGGTCGTTTGCCTCGTCAGCTTCACACCGTCGAGATCGTTTTGGTAATACGGGCTTACCTCTCAGTTCTATGGACAAGGGAAAACAACAAAACATGCAACTCGCCTCAAACCCCGCTCACGAGTGAGATCGACTCGATGAGCTGGCCACCCTTCTGGGTCAGATTATACTTGTCGTATAAATTCAAGACTTGATTTTTGTTGGTTACCCAGAACACATCAGAGGACGTCACTGCCTCACTGGATCCCATCATGTGAACGTCTTGATATCGCATGTCTCGTGGCCTGCTGCTACCTTTTCCTGGTCACACCATTTTGTCAAGAGCCACTTGAAAAAAACTAGTCGTAGGGCAGTTGAAGGGCCCCAGGTGAAAATTTACTTGGCAATTACTCAAGTAATACAATAAAAAAACTCGAGTAATAGTAAAGGATTTTGGAACAAGTATTTTTACAATAATAACATAGAAATACTATAGAATTACTTGAAGCAAAAAAACTTGTAGAAAATAAAACAAGCAGTACCGAAGCAGTCATTTTCTAGTGAAACCCTCGTAAATGTACAGTATCCTGCACAAAAATCCAAACACCGATTTAATTTTTTAAAGCCACCTATTGGCAAGGTAGTGGGTTTTTTGTTTGTATTTCTTTAAGGGGGAGGTTAGACGGGGTGATGGACACGTCAGGGCAGGGTTGGGTAAGTCTAGACATTAAAAAAAAGTGCCTTAAGGTATTACGCTTTAAGGCAAGTTACAGGTCGGGACATTTTTGCAACCCCCAGGGTGGTGTTTTTTTTTAAACGACAGTTGGAAATTTAGGGCTTGGGCTTAGTAATGTTTCTTACCGAAACAATTTAGCTTATGTTTCAGCTGCCTGTGAATATTTACGTCGTTGTCAATGGCGTAGGTGTAGCGTTTCTGAGTGTGATGCCGAAGATCGGTGTTCGATTCCAGATGAGGTGATAAATTATTGTGGTTACCTTACGAGAAATTATCGATTATATATGAAACAAATTTTTACCGAGCAATATGTGCTTTTTTTATATTTTATAATTAAAATAATAATAAACCCCTTCGTTTTAAAGTAATTAATATTCCCAGCAAATTCGAATGAAGAATGTTATAAGGAAACCAAATATTTTCGCAATTCCGTATCGGGAATCGAACACTGATCTACGGCGTCGCAATCAGAGCCTCTACACATTTGCCATCGGTATTGACAACATTGTGCACAGGCAGCTATCTAATTTATTTGGGTATAGAATATAACACAGCCTAAGTCCAACATTTCCAACTGGGTCAATCCGCGCGGATTTGACAAATCCGATGCGCGAGCAAAACTCGGATTTCGTTGAAATTTGGTAAGTGAATCAATAAATATGTTTGAAATTTATTGGCCAAAGGATTTTTTTTTTGCGCAATTAGGGAAAAAGTTACAGCAAAATGAAAATCCGATTTTTCATTTTGCCGTAACTTGGATTTTTCCGCGTTTTCATTTTTATTTATTTAAGACTAGTTTTTATTTCTCTATTGATTTTTGAATAAGTACATCTTATTCAGTTTTTCACGCTCTTTTTAATGGTATTTTTTTGTTTCAAAATTTTTAAATTTAATTACGTTATTTAACTTTTAAATGTTCACAGTGTGTCTTACAAAAGTAGACCTGAACAGATTCGCTTCTGAGATTTATTTGTAATTTTTGCACTAAAAAAAAGGACATATCATAGTATATGCTCTATTTTTTTCGCTAGGGTTAAATTCTCCATAGTGCCGATTTAATTGTTTGAAATCTCCCTATTTTGATGTAAAATATTGGCTTCGGCGGCCATTTTCACTCATCCCTTTTCCCTGTCTCCCCTTTTTGACCAATCCGCCAAGACCGCCTGGGGTAGTCAAGGTCAAAAGGGAGACAGGGAAAAAGGATGATGAAATGGCCGCCGAAGCCAATATTTTACACAAAATAGGGAGATTTCAAACAATTAAATCGGCACTATGGAGAATTTAACCCTAGCGAAAAAAATAGAGCATATACTATGATATGTCTTCTTTTTTTAGTGCAAAAATTACAAATAAATCTCAGAAGCGAATCTGTTCAGGTCTACTTTTGTAAGACACACTCTGAACATTTAAAAGTTAAATAACGTAATTAAATTTTAAAAATTTTGAAACAAAAAAATACCATTAAAAGAGAAGTGAATAAGATGTACTTATTCAAAAATCAATAGAGAAATAAAAACTAGTCTTAAATAAATAAAAATGAAAACGCGGAAAAAATCCTAAGTTACGGCAAAATGAAAAATCTGATTTTCATTTTGCTGTAACTTTTCCTAATTGCGCAAAAAAATCTTGCTTCAATAAATTTCAAACATATTTATTGATTCACTTACCAAATTTCAACGAAATCCGAGTTTTGGTCGCGCATCGGATTTGTCAAATCCGCGCGGATTGACCCAACTGTCGTTTAAAAAAACACCCCACCCTGTGGGTTGCAAAAATGTCCCAACCTGTTACTTGCCTTAAAGCGTAATACCTTAAGGCATAAAAAAAATGTCTTGACTTACCCAACCCTGCCCTATGTGTCCATACCCCGTCTACCCTCCCTCTTAAAGAAAAACAAACCAAAAACCCTTTACCCCGCCAATAGGTGGCTTTAAAAAATTAAATCGGTGTTCGGATTTTTGTGCAGGATACTGTACAATGAAATTCAGTGAATTTAGAATATAATATAATAGTAGACTAGTCTACCATTGACTAAAACGGAGAACCAGAAAAGTCTTCGGTGGGGATTGAACAAGGAACTGCACATCAGTAACTATCGTAACAGAGCGCCTTAACCACTCAGCTATTTTAATATAATATTATTTCTACATTTTCCTGACTATATTGAGGATTCAGTTAAGAACTTAGAAAAAATTCTGACTGAAAAGTATGTTTACATTTAAGACATTTGAGTTTTTGATAATAATTAAATCATACTTTTAATAATTATATATTAATTTTAAACTATAATTTCTATCTTTTTCATTTTTAATCGCTAATTTAACCCAAATATTTCAAAATAACAAAGAAAATGTTTATGTTCAATAACAAATTTAAAAAGCCAAAGTGGAAATAGTTGTATAAAAGCAAATAAAATATGACAAATTTAAAGGGGGAAGTAAAATTTACCTTTAAGTTTAAGTTAAAGTTTAAGTAAAAAGGTAGAAACCAAAAATTGAGAGTGAAGCATATCACGAAAAATACATGCATAAAAATATATAAAGTAGAAGTACAGTGGCAATCAGTAAAAACAATGTGAGCCTCAGTAAGAATATAGTGGCATTAATGCCCAATGTAGTGAAACAGCATAGACAACGAAGTGGAAGACCGCTAACGCCTATATCCCTCTGTAGCGATGCGCGTGAGATGCCGCATAGTGGCGCTGAGTCCGCTAAGATAATAATTTTGGGTTTCCCTACTGATCCAATGCTTCACACACCGTAATTTTTAATTAAATCATGCACGGTATCACTTTGGTATGCACATGTAAATTAAGCACAAAAATTCAGCATATCGTGTGAATTATTTCATATTTTTAGTGGTTGGGTAACCTACGTTCATAAAATGTTTTATTTTCCCCCATTTTCCCTATCTCAAAAATTCGAAAAAAAAAAAAATTTTGTCTCGGGAAATGGGGAAAAATAAAACATTTTATGAAAGTAGGTTACCCAACCACTAAAAATATAAAATAATTCACACGATATGCTGAATTTTTGTGCTTAATTTACATGTGCATACCAAATGCATGATTTAATTAAAAATTACGGTGTGTAACCATTGGATCAGTAGAGGAAACCCAAAATTATTATCTTAGCGGACTCAGCGCCACTAAGCGGCATCTCACGCGCATCGCTACCTACCGTCCTCTCAGCCTTATGGCCCCCTTCGTGGTCTTCCACTTCGTTGTCTATGGAAACAGCAATTACTATAGTAAAACAGCAGTTTGTGTCAGTAAATATACAGTGAACACTACTGAAAACAAAGTGTGTCCAAGTAAACTTGTAGTGGTCACTAGTGAAACAGTAGTGTGTGTTAGTAATACTGATTTTGAAACAAAGAAAAAAATACGCCCCCTTAGTGTTACTTTTATTTTACTGCGTTCACTACAGTAAAATGATAGTTTACTTGGCTACATTATCATTTTATTGTAGTACAATATAGTATTTTTTTACCTGGGATAGTGAAACAGTAGTGTGTGTTAGTAATACTGATATTGAAACAAAGAAAAAAATACGCCCACTTAGTGTTACTTTTATTTTACAGCGTTCACTATAGTAAAATGATAGTTTACTTGGCTACATTATAATTTTATTGTAGTGCAATGTAGTACTTTTTTACCTGGGGCGAAACCTTCCGGCACCACACACCACGCTCTTCATTTCAGACCTCAATCGGTCACTCTAACTTGGGTAGGTAAAGTGAAGGAAGAGGTTTGCCAGAGCAATTAGGGAGCATTGTAAATTACACTGCGTTTTTTTTTAGGCAACCATACAGGTTAGTCAGGTGGCATTGATTGCAATAACAAAATGAGGAATTGAAAAATTGTTAGCAAAGGATCTCACGTATCCAACACATACATGCTGGATGAATTGAGAAGATTGTGTACATATACGTTGTTATTATATTTTTGATTTACAGACAATAGTAAAATGTATTTCGCCCATTCATTTCTGGTATGTTTTCCAAGTATTGATTCTGTACAACTGTAATTTATTGTTATATGCTGTTATTCAGACACGTTATCAAAACAGTGTGGCTCTAAGCTTAGGCGAACTCTTCATCAAACACTTATTTTCACATACGGTGCAGTGAATCTTAAATTCGTCAGTCTTCTTATAAATTTTATGTGCATTTCGTGTTAAACCCACACTTTACGGCGTCGGGCTGCCGGTCGTTCCTCAGTGGAATTGTGTTGGCGATCTGCACAAATTTGAATATAAGTATATGTTCCCTTTGGCTGAAAATGGCAAAACAATATTTAAAATGTATATATAAACATATATTGGTTACTTCGATGGCAAAGCTTTCCGTGCCATCCCTCATGGCAAAGGCAGCGGTTTAGTCCCACGCAGGATCCATGTCGACAGGGCCGCTGACATAAGGGTCGTTGTGCTGGGCGTCCAGGCGGAGTCACCTCACAATGGTCGCCTTTAAAACCCGGGGAGCAGCGACATTGGTTGACTCCTTTGCAACGGCCACCGTTGAGGCACGGTATCACGCACTTGGCTGTCAAACATGTATCCGTACACAGGCAACGCTACAATGATCATAACTACACAGTCCGCTCATACTACAAGCATCTACGATTTCTGGGACTTTCCAACAGAATTTAGTTCTTTTAGATATAACTGAAATGTTTTTCACCTGTCGCCGCAAACAAGAGCGTACCAAACTAACAATGCCTCGACAAATTATTCAAGCCGTCAAAACTTGTCTCGATATTTTCTTTGCCGAACGGTAGAAAAAAGTTAGAAACACTTTACGAGTTGCCACCTCGTTTAGCTAGCAAATTGAATGATAATTAATTTTTATGAAGTTTTTTCAGAAACAATTTGTCCAAAAACTATGGTTTTCGGTGGGGGAAACTTAGTGCCCATAACAAGTAAATCGGTACAGTAATCTAAATAGTGGGTAAAAGTAAGAAGCTTAACGCGCTTTGAGATTTACTTATCTTCTCATTGAGAAGAGAAGAAGACGATGTTTTTAAAAGTTGGTAGGCCTACCCTCCACCCTCTGTTCAGTTGGGGATTCAAATATCCATGAGATGTGTAATGCGACGGGATGTGGCAGTGATCATTAAATCCCGTGATATTTAAAAACTTTATTGTTTCAACAAGGAGTTTAAACAACAAAGGAGGAGCAGTAAAAAAATTTCGCTGAATTACACTACATATCTAACAAAGCAAGTAGGCAACAAGCTAACAATGCATATCCAACTTCCAAGATTTTCAATTAGGGCTCGGCTACGATCACATTCTAATTGGGGACACCGCTAAGCTTCCCCGTTAAAAATATCTAGGAAGTTCGGTGGGGGATTTCTTTTTTCAGTGCGGAACGGTGTTATGGGTGCTGCCCGATAGCCCCGGTAGCCCCGGTGCTGCACCGATAGCACCGCTTCAGCCATAGGGGGTTAGTCGTACCAGTGACCTTGTGTTCTGATAGGCCAACGAGAATCACGTGACTAGGGTCACATTTTGTTGTTGTTGGCCGCAGGGCAACTGCCAATTTAGATCACTATTCATAAATAATGGGGGAAGGCACCGATCTCCTATCACCGAACCGAGCACCGAAATCACCACACCGATAAAGATCATCCCCGCACCCGATCGACTGAAAAGTTCCCCGATTGGCATGGGGCCGAGTGAAGGGCTGGGCCCCGCGCCGATTGGGTAGCTTTTTTTGCGATCGGGTACGTAATTTTTACTTTCGGTGCGGATCTGACAGATCGCAGATCATCCATTTTCTTACCCGTGGGTAAACAGATCCAAACCGGTTCCAAACAAAAAAAGGACCCAGATCCAAGAACCAGTTCCTGGATCCGGTTCCACTACCCGATCTCGGCCAATCGGGGCCGAGCCCTAGCCGAGCGCTATTTTCAATTTTTCACTCAGAAATTTTGTTAAAATAGCAGACATGCGGCAACACCGCGAGCAGACTGCCTAGTTTCGGTTGTGTTGTGAGAACTGAGAAGACAGAAGAGGATAAACTACAAGTTCAGCTTCATTTTTAAGTTGCTCTACCCGGTAAATAATTGTCTCCCGTTATAGTATGTTTCTAAATATTATTATTGAAATCCACAATCCATTTTACCGATTTACTTGTTATACATAGTTTCCCCCTACCAAAAACTCAAAACTCTTGTTATGGAATTAGCTGTGCTGTTATATAATTGATAGAATAAATAAATTTTATAAATATGGTAAATATAAGTTTTTAAGGGCAGTAAATCAAATGGCAACAACTTAAGTTTTAACAAAATGGGTGCATAGTTTAAAAAAAAGAATAGATTGATGTAAGATACATACTGAATTCACAGCGTAGGCCATAGAATCCTTTTGGACATTCACAAGTATCCTTTTGAATACACTTTCCGCCATTAAGACATTTTTCTTTGCAGATGCCTGTTTAAAAAGTAAAATAAAAATTACCTAAGTTCTGACTAGATAAAAATGAAAGTATTTCTATCTGTTTCTATTCTGTACAAATTTTTTTATTTTCATAGAAAACTGTGAAGTTTACTCTTCATTATTTTGTATGAGAATGGCTTATCGCCCAAGTCTGACACGCCTGTGCTTCCGCCAGTTTTCTACATCCGTTAAAAGATCGCCAAAGGAATTAAGAGAAAAATCTGTGCGAGACCGATTCCTAAGAGTGGATCATGCCGGTGAGGTGGGCGCTGATCGCATTTATGCGGGCCAAATGGCCGTTCTCGGTATAATTATGCATATTCTGCACAGGCATTGTTGATTGTCTATTACATTTTTTAAGCTAGAGAATTTTTCTAGGGAAAACGAATGTAGGAAACGTAATCCAGCATATGTGGGATCAAGAGAAGGAGCACAGGAAAAAATTCGATGAACTACTTCCTAGATACCGCACTAGGCCCACTGTGTTGCTACCCATATGGAATGTTGCCGGATTCGTATTAGGAGCGGGTACTTGATTTTACATCTAGTTCTTTTCCCTCTTCCCTACAAGATAAGCTTCATCTCGCTTAGGTTCTGCTTTATTGGGTCAAAAAATGGCCATGGCCTGCACGGCAGCTGTGGAAACAGTAATCACGGATCACTATAACGATCAGATCCGCGAACTCATGAACAACCCGGAGGTAAACAGCGAATTACTGGAAATCATTAGCAAATTTCGAGACGAAGAAATGGAGCATCACGATACAGCCATCTTGCATGAAGCCGAGAAAGCCCCACTGTATCAGGCATTCTCACAAGTAGTTAAAATAGGCTGCAAAGGTGCTATATGGTTATCACACAAAATTTAACATCGCGCTATCATTCGAAGAATTTGGTTGTCTGATTTTAGTTGGGCTTAGCTGCTTTAGAGCTCTTCCCTCCTCGTTTATATTGTATACATTGGTTAAATGACAAATATAGAATATATTCAGACTGACCTCCTTCGCAGTGTAGACCTTGAAATCCAGACGGGCAGCTGCACGTTCCCGGTGATGTGCAGCTTCCGCCATTCATGCACTGAGGGTAACAAAGAGCTGTGCGACAATGTTGACCCATGTATCCCTCCAGGCACTGGCAAATCTTTTCATGGTTGCACCATCCACCGTTTGCACATTTTTTGTCGCACTCCGGATCTGGACCTACTTTAGCGTGTCATAGAACTAATTAATTCTCATTATCATAAAATATATATAAATTTTTTTTCTTTATGGTTTTTGATTTTTTTGTTTTCCTTGTTCCAATTTGACCTTTCCTCTTACAACACTACTCAATGATATAGGCTAGAAACGACGCTCACGATGCGTTATTATTGGTATGAAAATTTTTTTTCTAAATTCATTATTTTGGGTGAAGGATGAGAAGAAGAAAAAAAAACTATTGGTTTTCGAAAAGCATGTGTTCTAAAAAGAGGCGGATGCAAGTCAGCAAGGGATGGCCAGGTAAGGAAAGCGGGTAAAGCATGTCTCACCGTGACGCAAGCCGGCGAATGCAAGGCGGGAACGGCTGCCGGCCGATATGCTAGAAGAGGAAACAGCCAGTCCAGTCTGGCCGTGAGTCGCCAACAGATCTGGAAGCGAAGACAGCGGAGGCCAAGCAGATGCGGATGAGGTGGAAGCGTGCGGGGACGGGACCAGGTGGTGTTGGTGGGGGGCACCAGCGGGACGGATTGCACCCCCGCCGCCGCTGACTTGAGTCACTGCGTTAGCGTACGTTTCACATTACCCAATCGTTTCTAGTTTTTCCATTCTTTATTTAATTGTTTTTAATTAAATAAAAATGCAAGGTAAGTAATTTTTTTTTTTGTTCTTTCTTATTCTTATTTTTGGGTTTCCGAAATAGCAAAGAAAGTAAGTGCCAAACCAGCCAACCGCATCAACTGCGCAACCCTCGTACTGCAAATTATGGTTTTAAATTATAGAGGCATGAACAATCAAACGAAAATCAAAAAGGGAAAATGCTTAAACGGATCATTGAAACTTAATTATCCGTCCCGCGGTTACAGTGGCCTTCCAAACAAATAACGAGGTAGATCACAAAGTTGTCCATCCAATTAAAAACCACGAGGAAATTCCAGGTATAAGGGATGAAGTGATGGTAAAAAGCTCTATTATTTCGATTGTAGAATATAGAAGCGGGCACTTGGAATGAGAACCAAGTGCCAAGACAGAAATCGCCGTTGAGTTCGTCGACGGTCAAACAAAAACAAGCGTGCTATGCGAAGTACTAGCGGTGGAAGCTACACAATTCCCCAAAAGCAGGTCCAAGAAACAAAACTTTTTAAAGTAATAATCAAAAACTGTGTTTTCTGGTCAGGCCAAGTTTGTGGTCAAACCCTATAGTAGGCCTAAATGCCGCCTTCTGCCCTGGTGAATTGTTATTGCTCTTTCGCCTACTTGCGTTTATCATCTCAACAGCGAGTTTTTAAGGGAATTGAGAAAAAGAAAAAGATTTGAAAAAAAAAAAAAAAAACTAAGAAAAGAAAAAAGGTATAATGAATGTTCCACTTACCGCGTTCGGCGCATTCTTTGCGAAGCCTTAAGCGTAGCGGAGTACCTGGAAGCGGTTTTCCTTTGTGGGACTCAATCAGCAAGCCGATGCTAAAGGAAGCTACACCACTCGAATTACCCGAGCAGGGTAACAGGACGCTGAACACTGTCATTAAACCATGAAATGAAGGCATTCAACAAACAAGCGTAAAAGAGGGGGGAGTAAGATAAAATAAAATAACAAAAAGGCGTGAAACTTTTCACTGTTTTAGTGCCTCATTGAAAGCACGCGTCCGTCTACAAAAGATGATGCGCATTGGTGGGGGTTTCTTACCTTTGGGTTTGCGGGGAACGCGGCCTCGTATTTCAACCGAAATGGTGGGCGATTGCAAAATGTCCTCGTTGAAAGATTGCAGACGATCAAAGTGGTAGTAGTATTTTTTGTTCTCGCCCGATTTCCACGTAAAATTGACATAGTCCACCTTATTTGACACAAAGAAAGACTTCATTAAGTATTTCGTATATCGCAAAGAGGTAATCTGTTATGACAAACAAACAAAAAATCTGTAAATATAAATCAAAATATAAGCAGTATTTTTTGTAAAGCAAATCTTTGTCGCCATATCTTCGTAGGCTGTGGAAGAAGGCCAGAGAAAGATCTCGACGATTGGTGACGACTATAGTTCACCCGAAAAATAGACAAAATGGCGCTACATTCTGATGACCAAAATTGGCTTTTTGGTATTTATTGTTTGGTGTCAGAAGCTTGCTGCTGACACGATAAAAGAAATCGCCGACCATTAAAGAAAAGAAAAGCGAGAGAATCCGAGAATGGAAGTCCTGCTGTGACAGTTAGTATTTGGGATTCGTCGTTCCAAAAGAGGCGAGAGATGAGACAAATGGATGGCCGTTCGTGCCAGCCATCAAGACAATGGCTGCAATCAAATTGTTGGTAGTGGACGGAAGGATCGATATGCACGACCGTGGCAGTGTTTCGTCTACTCCCGTCGTCTAGCGCATCGTCATCGCCTTTTTGTTTCAAGAAGGTCATCCTTTTTGACTGTCCATTAGCCCGACTAAAGTCAAACGGAATTTTTTTTATTTTTCCGTCCTCGTCCCCTGTCGTCAGATGGCTTGCTTGATGAATAGCGTGACCGTCAGTCGAAGTTGTCGGACTTCCCTGGTTTCTTTTCTCTGCATATCCTTACATGCACATTTTTTGAGTCTGGATTCTTATGTGAAATGCCGTTGCTTTTGTTCTTCTCGAAAATGGTCAAAAGCTATCCGTCTTCCCTTGCGCAAGCGAGTTAGTTTGACTCGAGCGTAACATATAAATAAAACAGGTGCCGTCAACTTGCCGTCCGCACGTACCAAAATCAAAGAATTCTACGCACGCTTAAAAAGCCCGTTCTAGTAATAAATCAGCAACGTTCTGGAATTCGAGGGAGATTGTTTATCACTCGTACCAAAAATGCGCACGATAAGCAATAAATGACTGTCTATTTGCTGTGTTTTCCGGTACTAGCGACAGTAGCGAACAAGCAGCTAACAAGCAGCGAACAAGCAGCCGACGAGAAATAACGTAAGTTGTAGCTTGAAACTTACCTCCGATGGGATTATGGGCAAATATTTTTCAAAGTTGGGATCCAGAATGTAAGACAAGACTCGGCCATCTGCAGCTATATATATCTCCATGGGGAAACCTAGGTGGTTAAAAAAAAATAATAATAAATTATCCTTGTTAACAATTGCTTCTTTGCACGACACAAACTTAAGCTTAAGAAAAATAATAGTCACATTAAAATAGTAGCATGTGTCATCAAAATCTATTGTTTCATGATTTCTGAAAGTCACTGCAACTCTTGGCCGAATTCCAAGGCCGCTATAAATTAGGTGACCTCGAAAGAACTTAATCGGTAAGTCGTCATCGTGTTGATGATCATCGACTATCACCGACACAGCCTCGGTTGCCCCTCGTGCAGCCACCGTAATGATGGTGCGTTACAAGGCCGTGATTGGTTATCTTTCATGTGAAAGACTGAAAGATGTTGCAAGAGGGAGAGCGTTTTTTTGGTGAGCGTTGAGAAGAAGACGTTTATTTTTAGCTTTAACGCGTTTTTTTCCGTTCGGTCGTCATTGCGTTAGAAAGCAGTTGCGCAAACTGGAGACTTAATCACAAAATTCTTCTTCTGATTAACAGAAAAAAAAAAACGATGAATCAAAAAATTGAAAAATTGATAGCTAGCCACACCTGCAAAAATAGACGATATTTACTGGGTAAGGCAATTTAAATTTTTTTAAACTGGAAATAATCGTCATTTGTGTTTTCAGGCAATAATGCATTCATATCGAAGAATACATTCAAGTGGGATAAATCTTTATTTAAGGTTTATAGAGAACTAATGAAATCATTTTTGATTCTTTAAATATCGAAGTTTTTTCTCGAAACATTTAATGATTTTCATGAACAAAAAAAAAATCTAAACCATCGAGTTTAAATTGGACAAATAATAAAAACTCTATTTGAACTGGACGAAGGTATAACCATTAATTCATAGCAACTGAAACGACTCAAACAATTTCGAATGAAACTTCGACTATCTTTGCTCGTTGAGTTCTATTTTTGGAAGGATTTCTGCAAATTCGAGGGTCAGAGTTTTTTTTTTTTCAATATGACTTTTCTGCAAGGGGCATTGAAACCGCATACACCTTTATGCGTTGAAAGCATGATTGCTTGAATTGCAAAACACAGAAAATTTAAAGTCAAGGGTTAACTACAATAGGAAACGACTTTTCGACAAAGCAACACAGAAAAGCATCGTTTCAAAGGGCATTCTCATCATATTGGCTAGTCGATGAGAATCCAATCAAATAACCTCTAGCGAAAATTCTGATAGCGATAAAAAGGGCAATTTTTTTTTATTGCATTCGATTGGTAATCATGGCCTTCCTTGCTAGTTTCCCTGTCCTTCTGTCACCTTCCAATCGTGCGGTAATTCCACTTAGAAAGCGGCAAAATCGTCTTCAAGTTCCGTCAGAAAAAGCTCGCAAAGTTTTTTTTTTTTATTTATTTTTTACTTCTGAGAAAATGGGGGGGGGGGGGGCGGGAATCTTCCCATGCGCAAATTTCTTCGAAAAAAAAAAGCAAATTAAGTGCGCAACGGAGTCGATAACCTTCCTCAACATTGGGTTGACAGTACAATAACAAACAGCACACAATGACTATTGTCTAGACATTTTGCCAATGGTTGGAATCGCAAGTCATATGCCGTGCTGTGAGATAACAATCAAACGTAGTTAAATGCATGATTGCGCTAAGGGTTTTATACAGCGGAAACAGTGTAGGCATGTAAAGTTTTGCATCGCAGCCGTAATGCTAATCTATAATACGCTGGTCTACACAGTGTATGCACGAAGCCGTGAATATCGTGCAAATAGATGGAGCGGCTAACGAGTTCCTTCCTGTCAAGAATCCTGTCATGCTCTGTCTGATTTGACTGTTTCTGTTTCTCTCACCCTCCTTGTCTTTTTGTCTTCCTCCCCCTCTTTTCTTGTTTCTTGCTTTATCTCCTTTCCATCAGCCAAGCAATTTGCTCTGGCCCAGCTTCAACACCGCCACCGCACCTATTTTCCCTTTCATCCCCATCTGCTTCTTCTTCTTCTTCTTCTTTTTTTTTCATCAGCATCTCCTTCTTATTTTCTTTTTCTACATTTGTCCTCCTCTTAGCCCTCTTCGCTTCTATCTCAATGTTTTCTTCATCCTTTACCTGTTTTGGTTTCTTTTCTTTTTTGTTTTGTTTTGTTTTGTTTTTTTCATTTCATTGTGTTTGTTTTTTTATGTTTTTTTTCTTGTTCGTTTTATCTGACGTTACAGTGTTGTTTTGGATGACTGGGCGGGTAGGATAGACGCTGCCGTACTTCCCCACACCCTTAGAGTGTAACTGAATGGTGCCAAGGAGCTGAAAGAGGAGACAACAATGGAAACAAAGTAACAAAGAGAGCTTATTACCTGAAAACATTTTGACTTGTTGCTGATCGATCCAGAGTGACAAATCATCTTTGTGCTGTTGTTGGCGGTTGCGCCGTTCCATTCGTCCTCCCCGTTTCGTTGGCCGGTTTTTGTTGTTACTGTTGTGATTAACAGAATGATTGCTAGCGATGGTGCTGGTTGTTGCGTAGGTCTTGACTGTTGAGTGACGCAACCGCACGGATGGTTTGGTGACTGGCGTTGACGCACTGCAAATCGGTCGTCGCATCCCGTCCAGCAGGTCACCACCGACGGCCAGGAGTAAAAGGCCGGTGGCGACGATTGTAATGATGGATACTTGCGGAGGTGACGTGACGTGAGTCATTGCACGCTCTACCCTTACTAGCAACGGTAGTAGCGCTCGTCTGGCTCTTCTTACGTCAGGCTAACATCTGTCATCGCCGTCTATTTGCGTAAGAGAAAAATGAACAACATCACCACTAGTTTGGGAAAAAGAACTAAAACATACCAGTAGCGCCCCAGTCTGTATCATACAGAGATAAATAATCAACAAACGTCTATCAAGCTTATGGTTGGTCACGCTTAACTAATAATAATGTGTGTACGTTAATAACAAAAGGAATTATTCAAATCATACACGGGTCTACCGGCATTGGACGGTGACATCCGCCGAAACCTCTAGAAGGTAGAGACACTATATGCAATTATCTGAGTTGATCTATGATTGTTTATGGCATCTGTTGAGCTTTTATGTCAAATGTGTCTTTTTAAAGGGGATCTGCACAACCGTTGGATGACCAAGCTTTTACACTTTATTCCGGGTTTTATTCGTGATTCACAATGCTGTGTGTTCTGCCTTAGGAGTCGTGGGCTCGTGGGTGTCAAAAACTGTTGTGATATGTCGGATAGGTAATCTCCAAGGAAAAAGGAAAATAGCATCATCCGGCGCTGTCAACATAAATTCCAAGTCTACTGAAGATGTTTAAAACTGTTCCATTTCTATCGTCCTGTGTTTGTTTTTTTATTACAATACTCATATTGGATTCTAAATTGTTAAAGGAACAATGAAGAAGGACTGAACATGAATGAAGAGAAATGTTAGAATAGACTAGCCGATACTTTGCCTCTGCAATGTTTTTGATCTCTTGATGCTAAAAGCTCGAGAAATCCATAGTGAAATGCACGACGAGACTATAAATTCGGGGAAAAGAAAACTAAAAAGAATTGCACAGTGGGAAGACGACAGAGTTGTCGAACCGAAAAGTGGCAGTGCTAGAAGGTGCGCCGGGCAGAGTGTTGAATGTTGGCCTCTGGTGAGCGGCTTGATTTATTCCACGAAAGCCATCGTCATTGCCGCCAGGCTTTAACACCGGCTCAAGCGGGCGCCCTCTTTTAGTTTCTTATTTTTCCATTTATTTTTTCTTCTTTCTCTATGCTTGTTTTTTTTTTTCTTTTTCTCTTTTTCTTTCCACACGATAAAGTGGTTCTTTCAGCTTTTGTTCTTTTTGTTCTTTGGCTTTGTCTCTTCTTTCCTTTTTCTTGACCATATTCGCATTGTCCTTCTTCCGAATAATTAACCCAATACAGCTAGAGGGTATAAATAACGAAAAAGGAAAAAGACAAACCGACATCTATTAGGTTTTCAATCGAGAGCCTTAAGATGGGCCCTTTAACATCACCTGAGTCTGAAATTCTTCGAACAAGATGTGTGCACCTCGACCGGTTGGCAACCTGAGAGCAATAAGACTGAGAAAAAGTGGACTTTTGACCTTGTACCATACGGACTTTAATGCTGCACAGACTCGCTGCCAACAGTTGACACGCCCTAATCGCTCCCGACGACGGAGAAAAATAAATAATAAAATAAACAAAGGAAGAAGAAGAAGAAGATCCGGAGAGATCGGATAACCGAGGGATTCGACCACTGAATGTTTAACTCTAGAACGTTTCCGGAGAATTGAATTCCACCTTTCGATAAAATCGTACATCACGTGTGCAACATGTAAACTTTGTGGCCGGTAAGTGTGTGCCAGAAAAAGGAAGGATAATGACAGTAGGATGGGCCCAAAAAACCTGAAAAAGACATTAGAAATTCGAGAAAGATGAGGACTAGCAGTGAGAACAAGAGTAAAAGGAGACGAACAAAAGGAAAAGAAGAGAGAGAGAGAGCGAGATAAAGAGAGAGAGGAAAAGAGAGAGAAAGAGAGAGAGAGAGAGAGAGATAATAGTGACAGGTTGTTTCCACCTCTTCCCCTCCTTCATCTTTCAAGCAACCTACTAGTAATTTTGATTGGGACACACACTAAAGGGCTTTTGACGACATACACTTTGTCTTGCTAAACAGCTTGCATTCAAAAAAACCAGACTGGCAAATTTGGCATTAAAACAAACAAATTTTGCTTAATACCTGTTGCGTTCATGAAGGACAGGAATGTTGACGCCTTTCAGTGGGAAAAATAAATGTCAGTGCTAGACTCGGAAGGTCGTCGACGGGTTGATGGCTCTAATAAAAAATTCTATTCAATTCGAATGGCGTAGGCTGGTACCGATTTGTTCGACCTGTTCGGGTCTAGCGACACTGGAAAACTGTGCTGGCTCTTTTGCGTCTGCTGAGGTACGAACGGAACCACTAACCTCAACAAGGCAGAAGACACTACTTGTTCAACTGATGCACAAGACTTGTCGTGCGCTTTTTCTTTTGAGAATCCTCCTCACCACTTCAACAGATTCCGTGGTGCGCTACGGTACAAGTCTGGTAAAAAAAAAAGAGATACAAGGGGGGAGGAAGGAGGAGGAGGTGAGTAAAGGAGAGGAGGAGCTTTCTCCTCACCCGCCTCTGACCGTGCCACGGCAAAGGGCAAAACCGCATTTATAGGTAGCAGTCAAACGGACGGTAGAAAAAGGCCACATCAGGCACGAGATCTATTATCTACTAACAACTGCCGAAAATTGTTTTACCAATTGGGGAATCATACAAGTACAACATTACACAAACAACCGTGGATGTGTCCATTTTGAAGCTTCGGAACACTGATCGTTTGATATTGCCGTAGCGCATGTCTATTTTGTTGTACGACATTAAATACCAGCAAATTAACTTGGCGGCACCAGCATAATTATCGTAACCATTTTCCCTTCGTTTGTTGTCGGAAGATGATGAGATTGTCTTACGATTGATGTTATGTTTGATTAGTCAATATTAAACGCTATGGAACTTCAACTATACTTTAACGAGATCTGCGTTAACTCTAATTTTTCTCTCAATTCCTTCGTCACTTTTCTTGTGGGGCCAGAAACTACTCACGAAAAGATTTTCTATTCCTGATAAATGCAACTAGATAGTACGGGAAAATAAAAAAAAAAAAAAGGAAAAACAACAAAAACAAAAACCGCCCCCGAAAGAAGCTGGTAAAGATGAAAGACTTCATAGACATGGATCTTCTCTTTTTCATACAAGCGATGATGCTTAACCATACGGACGGTTGCAGATGGACTGATCCCCCACCTTTTGCATCTCTCATCGGCTTTTCACCATCGCTGCATTTTTGTTATGCCATGGGCGTTTTAGAAGCAATCTTTCACGCAAGCTTTCAAGTTTCAACACTCTCGAATAGCTAAATACGCTGGGTTTCCATATTTTGTTCATTACGACGAAGGAAGACGTGACGCCGACTGCAGCACGATTAACACTAACTTGTCAGTTTCTCGTTTCGTCAAAATACAAAGTTGCTTCTGACCACTTAATTTTAAATGAATATACCTGAAGATCATTAGCAATAATTTTCTTCTTCTTTTGTTTCCATGTTTTGCAGATTATTCAAGTGAAGAAGGTAGGTTGAGCGACTAACTGTTACTGTTAATGGCGATATTGCGAATTCAAAGAAACCGCAATCCACTATCAAAGAACGCGTAAATGTAATGATACTACAAGAATACGAAATTAAAGTAACGATACACAATGCAGCATTCCACTTTTTAAAAAGCTGATAGGTAACTTTTTACACCGCAATCCCATCTCATATGATCAACGAAATATGAATTTTCGATGTCATTGCGAATACAAAATTTCTATCTTTGAAATGGAATGTGGAAAATATATCATCCGAATCGCAAAAGAACAACCGATAATTCATTTTCGGTAGTGCGCAGCTTCACAACTGTTTGGAGAAATCACCGAGGCATTTCTGAAACATCCCCTGTTTGCTCCCTACCGAGAAGCCAGTATGTTTTCAGCCAACCTTTTCCTGCAATTCGACGTAATGACAACCGTTCTGCAGAAACCATTATTTGGTTAACCATACCTTTGATGTAAATCATGCCACGCTCCTTCATGATGAAGCCTCCCATCCTCAATAGGGCTACATGGCACTCCGAGCTAATTTGAATTTGCGAAGGCTCCCCGGTTGTACTCAGTCGCGATGTCACGTTCACCGTATCTCCGAAAAGGCAGAAGCGTGGCTTATCTAAGCCAATAACGCCTGCTGCTACAGGACCTACAATTACCAAGGTTAGGAGATTTTCCCAGAATTCTTTCCTGAACGCGCCGTCACCTAGATGCATCCCGATACGAAGCAGGATTGCAAGATGCGGACTGTGAGGAACTTTGTATGCTCGAATGGAATTTAGAAGATTAAGAGCCAACAAGGCAGCTTCTACCGTGTGGTGATTTTTCCGTGGGAAGAGTCCTGACGCCTATAACGAAAAATTGTGTGAAACTATTCTTGTGAAACGGATCTATAGATGAAAGGGGAAAAGATGAAATAATTTACCACAAAATATGTGTCTTTGACGGTTTCCACTTTGTAAACGTGATACCCTTGAACGACGGAATCAAAAATGTTATAGATATCATCTAATAACCGTATATGCTATTCAAACACCAGAGAAAATGAAAGTAATCAGTAAGCAATATTAAATAAATGTACGAAGCTAAAACGTAGAGAATCACCTCATGTGGCGAGCTTATCTCAGAGATTTGAAGAAAGTTACCAATATTCGTAAAAAGAAGAGTCACTGATTCAAAAACTTGTGGTTTAACGCGTAAACCTTTCACTAGCTCATTGGCTGCATGACTTCAAGGGTGACTCGTTAGTAATAAAAATGCAAACAAACAATAAAAACAAGTCATTACCTGGGAATTATGTTAGAAAGCAATTTGGCTTTTTTCTCTTTTTCCTTCTTCAGATTAACCAGTTCATGATCCGTGTTAGAAGCCATTTGAGAACACCTACAAGTGGGTCGATGGATTTAGGGATGAACAGTTTTAGAATGAAGATTATATTAAAAACACAGAATAAGTTTACGTTTCATTTCTCATGACTGAAAGTTGGCAAAACACTGAATCGGCATTGGGACGCAAACCAGGCGCTTCCGCCCAACAGTCTTCCAAGCAACGACGGATAAATAAAGGACAACCGTACTCCAAGTTCGAATCATCCTTCATGTGTGAATATTAAAAACGAAAACGAAGTTATGGGTTACGAAAGCGTAAGACACAAGTTTTTTCCATCTTTTTCATTTTTTTTACCTTGATTTGTGGACGAAAACACTCTACGCGTCCGACGGTATTTAAATTAGGTCCTTGCCGGATTCTATCCACTATTAAACTAACATCAAGTGTGGTTGTTGAGCTTACATTGAAGGGGCCTTGCCGGTGAATGATTTCATGAAGAATTACAGCAAACGCGTACATATCCGCTTGGCAAGACGCACCACAATCTTGATTTCGCAATATTTCCGGAGCCAGCCATAATCTGTCTTACATATTTGGGGTTAAATGAAGACAAGTTCTATACATGTATTTAAGATTTTGCGCATTTACCAATTAAAGTCGAAGACAATTCAGTTCGCGTAAGTTCTCGTAACCGGTTAATACCAAAATCAGATATTCTGAGTCGTAAGTAGGAATTAAGAAGACAGTTCGATGACTTCAATCGTCCGTGGCATGTTATGGAACTGTGGTGAATGTAGGTAACACCACAAATAAGATCTTGGATCAAAGAGGTAATCAAAGGTTTTCGAAATGAAATGTTCACATTTGAGAGTAATTCCTATAATGCAGAACAATCAAAATATTATTATTTCTACATTAAGCTAGGTCAATATATGTAATTTGGACCTGAAGGCTTCCTAATTGGCAATAAGGAGTCACCAGATATATTTTTGGTCTTTAAAAAGTGCACCAACTAAAGGATTAATGTTAGTATGATGCAACTTTTGCAACAAGCTTAGGTCTTTCTGAAGTCTTTGTGGTAGCTGCAGCTGTTTGTAATTAAACCAAGTAATTGACTTGATCCATATCCTTGAACAGCTGTTGCTATGACTATATATGTTATTATAGTCAAATCGTTGTGCATCAGACTATGAAAAGTATAAGAGTTTATCCCACATTCAAACAGTAAATACCTAGATTTACTTACATCCGGTAATTTACTATGAGTGAGACCAAAGAAGTCTTTTTTATCAAGGATTGAAGTTTCTGGTTTGATGACATTTGCCTCCTAACCATAAATGAACATAATTTCATTAATTTCTCTTCTCACCACAAACATACACAAAGTTCATTTCATTGTGTTTTAAACATGCTTACCACTCTCCGAAAGCACATAACTAGAACAGACAAACTTGCTAAACAAATCACAACTGGACCAATCAACCAAATCCCTAGGAAAGAAGATATCAGATAACCACCGTCGATAGTCATAACAGTTGTTGTTGGTCGTTATTCGAGCTGTTTGTCTCAAATGGGTCCCCACATCCAAACCCAACGTACATCCACATATTACAACAAACTAAAAACGCGGCATGTTAATGATACTTTGTTATATTTTGATATACAGCAATTACTGTAAGGGATAGAGGTCTACACTTAAACAGACCAATAAACTTTTGGGACAGATCAGAATCTTAACGCGCGACATGGGTAATCATGCTATTTCAAGTCCTTTGTTTACTTTTTTTTTAAGAAAGAAGGTTAAATCTATATCCGCTACAACCACGATAGGCTGTCGTGGCAAGACGGTCATAACTGTCTATTGCAACGACATCTTTCGTGGCACCACAGACTACGAAGTAAAGACCGATATCCCCTATCTCATTGTGTAATGGTGCATGGCATACGTATTGGACAAATTTTTCAGCTTTTTTCACATTTTAGTACTGAATACGTGCTTCACACACACGTATTAGCGGGAATTGTAGTTAACTTTATTTCATCAATTGTACACCTTAATTTTCTAGATCCCCTTCCGATATCCCGTGAATTATTCCAGAATTTAGTTCTGATTTTCGGGTGAGTTTCTTAAAATACTTATTTACCCCATCTTTTTCACCATTTTTTGCTAGTATACAGCTCATCGTGAAACGCTGCCTAACGATAAATGGTGAAAAAGAAGGGATAAATAAGTATTTTAAGAAACACACCCGAAAATCAGAATTAAATTCTGAAATAATTCAGGGATATCGGAATGAGATCTAGAAAATTAAGGTGTACAGTTTATGAAATAAAGTTAACTAAAATTCCCGCTAATACGTGTGTGTGAAGCACATATTCAGTACTAAAATGGAAAAAAGCTGAAAAATTCGTTTAATACGTACGCCATGATGCCCTAGCGGTTAAGACCGAGCATCGCCCACTGGATTTCTCTCAGCCTTCTGCAGGTGATATCGGCCTTTAATTTGTAGTCTGTAGAATGATCTACGAAAAGTTCGGTGTGTACCTACTGTTACGAAATGTCAAATAAATATTGTATTAGTTGTAAAATTGACCGCTTGAATGCGCGGGCATGCGCTCAGCGCAAATATTATTCCCTACCTTGACCTGTTTGGCCCCTCCCATGACCTCCCCTGCCCTTTCTGCATTGTATAAAAGGCGCCCCCCTGCAGTTTTGGCGCCAGTTGCCGTTGGAGAGTTGCCAGTGATAGAGCGACGACTGGAATAGCCTATGTTTTGGTAATTAGTGCTGTGCCAGTGTTGCGGCAATACAAATTTTGTTATTCGTACTTGTTTTTCGTTGTGCTTCATTACATTTGGTGTCAGAAGTGGGATCTGACGAAGAAAAGCTGTTCACCACGTGCCGTCGAGACGATTCAACTTCAATTTCAACATGGAAAAAAGGTATATTCTTAGCATTTACTAGTTTATATGTATTTGTTTATTGACACATTAGTGCCATAAGCTAGTTTATGTCTGGTAAATTGACGCGTTTAGTGTCATTAACCAATTTTTGTGTTTAGTTTATTGACACGTTTGTGTCATAAGCAAATTTGTGTGTGATTAATTGACTCGTTTAGAGTCATTAATCTATTTTTTGTGTTTTGTTTGTTGACACGTTAGTGTCATAAGCAAATTTGTGTTCGATTAATTGACTCGTTTAGAGCCATTAGTCCAGTTTTGTGTTTTGTTTATTGACACGTTGGTGTCATAAGCGAATTTGTGTTTGATTAACTGACTCGTTTAGAGTCGTTAATCTATTTATGTGTTTAGTATATTGACACGTAGATGTCATCAGCTAATTTGCGTTTGATTAATTGACTCGTTTTGAGTCATTAGTCAATTTTTTGTTTTGTTTACTGACACGTTGGTGTCATAAGTGAATTTGTGTTTGTTAAATTAACTCGTTTCGAGTCGTTAATCTATTTATGTGTTTAGTTTATTGACACGTTGGTATCATGAGCTAATTTGTGTTTGATCAATAGACTCATTTAGAGTCATTAATCAATTTTAAATTATTATTTCTTTATATGATTATTTGACACACTAAAGTCATTGTTGACACATTTGGTGTCATAATCTAACCTGTTTTTATTTTTTAAAATATCTGCGAAGACTGGTGAGCAATCACGGAGTAGGAGGGAAAGAGAAAAAGAAGAGGAAGCTATCAGAAGGACAAAAGAGACGGCGCAATCGCTATAATTACGAAAAAGAAAGAAAAAAACGTGAAGCCGCCGCAACCGCCGCATTGACCTCTTCAATTCCAGACGCTCCTGAGAGGGCTGTAGTTTTCACGTCTGCCGATATCCCGCTTCGTCCCGTCGCAACTGTTGGCCCGTCCGTCTCCCTCAACCCACCAGTATCAGCTAGACCGCATGCAATTCCAGACAGCCAGAGAAGATGTTGCGAAAACTGCCGATCAAACAATTTTCCGAGTGAAGAAGAAAGAGCCCGTAGATTCGTGCAGCGAAGAAAAGAACAGGAAGAGGAAGAAGAAATAGAGAGAATGCGAATGGAGATTCAGTTTGTTGATTGATGTATCTTCATAATTATACCAGTTTGAAGCAAGTTAAAGAAAAAAGAGTTAATACAAAGAAAGCCTCGTTGTCATAATCGACACGTCTTGTGTCTTAAATAAACCAGTTACAGTGTAACTTATCTCGTGGCCTAATAAACCAGTTATAATGTATAATCGACGCATTTTGTATCCTAACAGCTTAGTTTCGGTCCTTAATCAACACATTGGTGTCTCGAAAGACCAGTTCCAGATCACATTCGACAATAAATAGTCTAAAGATTGATTGTCAATGCAATCAAGCTGGTTGCAAATCGACCTCCTGTAAAAGGTGTGTGTGCACTCAACACCAAAGACAGTGTAACAAACGCTGTAAGTGTCATCCCAATCGGTGTGAAAATAGATCAGTAACAAAGTACACTGACTACAAATACCGCAATGGATCAAGATGCTCTATTCGCGGCATTGGCGAACCTGATGGCTAATCAACAACAGCAACAACAGCAGTTCCAAATACAACAACAACAAATGCTACAACAACAAGACGTTCTGATGGCCCTGGCGAATAGACTACTTGCTGCGCGAGCCGCTGCCATGCTCATAATCCCTGCCCCAGCCTGAGGTACTACAACCTCTTCTAAAACCTGCCTTTTCGCTGCTCAACAGTTCTTTAGACCTTAGGAACCAGTGGATACGGTTAGTAATGAGCAGTTCCATGGCTTTACTGAGACATGAGGTAATTTGCCGGGTTTTAGGAAGAGGACCCCGACAGATTACTTCCACCCACATAACATAGGGAAGTTCGTCGGATGTCCGATAGATGACGAGGTCGGATATTGAGTATATCTTTTTATATCCGCCGTAAATCCCGACATCCGATTTGGATGTTCGACGGATGTAATTTTTATTGGTTTTGACCGCCCTAAACAGCGACGTCGGACATTCTAAGGATATCCGAACGGGCTTTAATTTGAATATAAATATGACATGTGTTTGATCTTTAATCTTGAAAAAGATTTTAGATAGTGTCTGGATTCCAACTCGGGTCTCCAGCACGATAGACGAGTGTTATTCCACTGTGCCAATCTACAGATAGATTAATTAACATTTTTGAAAAATCTGATCGAATTGTTGTAAAGCACTTGAATTTTTTCGATAACCAGTCACCAACAGGATTTGCTAAAAGTCAAGATAATGTCGAGCTTAAGGTTAAGCCGGAAGTGTAGAAATGGCAATTAAACAAATTATGCCTTTTTTTATTTTAAACTTCAGCATGATTTATTAAGTTTAAAGTTTAAAATTTTTCATTATTTGAAATTAAAATCCTATCATGAGTATGCTTGATTCGAATTTTATTGAATGCCGAATAATATATATTTTGTTTACTCCATTATTTTATATATTAAGTAAATTTCCAATGGCTTGGTTCACGTAAGCTAAACGGAAAGCTTGCGTGAACAAATTCACGGCTTACATATATATTTTGTTCATTATGCTTGCTGTAATAAATTTGAAAATAAACAATCCCGGCAAATAGATAACCAGAAACACCCCTTTATTTTTTAATATTGTTACGTTTCTGGTTTCTATTTAGACTTTACTCGGTTATTTTATGTTCACAAGTTTAATCGACATGACCAGAGATAAGGAGATGGGACACGGAATAGGGAAAGCCGCCATGACACATTTTAGCCCGCCATCTAGCGGCTAATTCCCTCCCTTTATCATTAGCAGACAAATTCCTAAAATGTATAAGGCGGAGGATTTGAATTTCAAAAGAGAAGGCAGGATAGGGATTCGACATGGTTTCGCCCGAGTGGACCAAAAGACGAATTTCCTGTATGGTCTGACTCAGAACACACGGAGTTTATCTGAAGAAAATTCCAGGAATCAAAAGATAATTGGGGTTTATTCCCAATGGTACTTGGTGTGCTTGTTAACAGAAGTTACCTTGAGAAATACACAGCTTCAGTTACCAGTTGTTCTCTGTAGTTCAAGAGGTGATGTTTCACATTCGCGTTGTTTTGTAAAAGTTGAAATGCCTCCAAATTGCAGTGCTGTTAACTGTTTATTAAAGAGAAGTGACAAATCAATTTCATTCCATACGTTTCCTAGTGACGCTTTACGACTGGTTATATGGCTTAAATATTGTGTGCCTGGATTCAAACCTTCAAAGCATTCTGTGTTATGCTCACTTCATTTTGATCAGTCTTTGGTGACATGGACACCTCGACGTAAATCAAATAGATTAGCTAACAGTAAACTCAATCCGATTGATCTCGACGCACATCCCGAAGCTGAACCTCAAGAAGAGTTGGATATCGTCAATTTAAACACTTCTGTTAAGGTCTCAGTATCTCACAGTGAATCGAACGTCAGCTGCTCTGCTATCAACAACAGTGTTCAACATAATATTTCTCCCGTGGTTTCTTTACCCTCTGTTCGAAGAAGACTCATCGTAGATTCTGCTAGTCCGTTAAAAAGAGCAAGGTTAGATAAAACCTGTGAAACATCAAGTACGCGGTGTTCAAGTCTAACTGACAACAATCTCGAATTCAATTCTACTGTTGATGGTTTGAGTTTCGTCGACTCCGAACAAGCTTCATTAAGTGATGTAGTCAATTTTTCCCCCAACATAAATGGATTTATTGATGACTTGAATAGACTTACAGAAGAAAACCAACGTTTAAAACAGGACTACGAGAATCAACTGGGCGCACTTAAAAGAGAAATTCATGAACTACATATTAAGTACAAGTGTGATATCGATCACCTTGAGGGAGTGAATCTTCGTCTAAAAAGGAAACTGACCGCACTTTTATATCGTGAGCGCCGGAACCAGAATGAACAAAACGTTAAAGAGGGTCAAAATAAATTCTTAATGCAGCAGTTGAAGAAGTCCATGAAGGAATGTCACGATGTAAAGGTAGCTGGGAAAAACTCAATAAGGAAAACAGACATGTCTGAAACAGCTTACCAACTCTTTCTGAACGAAAAGTGGAATTCCGGCAAAAAAGTGGGAAGTCGCAGATACTCTTCATTCATGCGTGACCTGGCAATAAATTTAAGTTTTTATTCTAACGCTGCATATGAAAAATTGAAATCCATCTTTACCTTACCATCAGTTCGGAGTCTTCGACGCTACCTTGCACCGGTTGGTTGCTCTTCCGGTATTTTAAGGAATGCATTGTCTCAGATACAAAAGGATATTGCAGACGGAAAGCACGGAAAAGACGCCGTAATATGCCTAGATGAAATGTCAATGAGGAAGGCCTTGTGCTACGATCCACAACTGAAAAAATATTTGGGCTTTACCGATTTTCCCGATGACAAACCTTCAACTCGAGAAACAGATCATCAACTTCTTGCTACTCAAGTATTAGTGTTTTATGTAGTAGGATTGGACGGCAAATGGAGATCGCCCATGGCTTACTACTTTACCAATCATTTAACCGGGCAAGGCCAAGCGAAAGTCCTCACCGATGTTATTATCGCCTGTCGAGAATTCGACGCAAATGTAAAAGTAGTTACTTTCAACGGGTTGGCGGCCAATATGACGATGGTAAATGTTCTTGGGGCAAACATAAAGTTTCCAGAAAAACGACCGAAATCCATTCCCAGACGGGAACGAATAAAGACTCCTCAGCAAACAGAAGCCGACCGCATGAAGTACGCACCGATGAAGACTACATTCGTTCATCCGAAGACAAAAGAAGACATTCACGTGATGCTAGACACCTGCCATATGTTAAAATTGGCACGTAATTTATTAGCACAAACAAAAAAGGGAATCAAAATACCTGGCTTCCATAAAGCTGCGAAATGGTCATACATCGAAGAGCTATTAGAATACCAGAACCGCCAAGGATTTCGTCTGGGTAACAAGTTAACCAAAAGCCACGTCTACATTGGCGCACACAAGATGAAAGTAGTTCTTGCTGCACAAGTCTTAAGCAACTCGACTGCGGGTGCTCTTCGCCAATTACGTGATGAACTAAAACACCCAAAGGTGAAAATTGAATTTTGATGCATTACGAGACCAATTTTTACTTAATTTAACTTTGCAATACATTCGTTCCTCTAGTTTGTCGGAAGTGAGGCCACTGAGGAGTATTGCCGTAAGTTCAACAAGCTTTTCGACATGCTGAACTCTTGGAATCCGAAACAAGTTAACGATAGGGCACCACTTACTATTTCAAACCTGCCAGAAAAAGAAAAAGAACTTCAAGGATTGCAAAAATTCCTTAAATCATTGCAATTTACTACGGGTAAATTTGTGAGTACCAGCAGGAGAAAATCAGTTGTAATTGGCTTTACAGCAACAATCACATCTACTATCGCACTTGCATGGGATTTGTTGACTCAACCTCTTCTATTAGATTATGTATGCACTAGACTTACTCAGCAAGATCCACTCGAGCATTTCTTTAGCATTATTCGATTGAGGGGTGGGTTGAATAATAACCCAACTGCAATTCAAGTGAAATATATAATGAGAAAACTTCTCGTTATAAAATGTGGTGGCGTGACAGCTTCTTTATCATCAAACTGTTCACTTGTTCCATCACAAATATTTGAGAACCAGAATTTTCACGTAGAAAAAGATTCAATTGATGAGGAAATTGAGATTGATATGGAGATTTTCTGTAATGAGGAAGAGTTAAACGCTTCAAATATTGATGATGCATTTACAAACCAATGTCTTGCCTTCATTGCTGGGTATTGTGTAGTGAAAATTGAACGTCACTTTGATTGCATCATGTGCAGAAAAGCATTGTATGATTCTAGTGAAGACCCTTTAGATAAAGATGCAGCAAATATTTCAAATTTAAGAAAGAATAGAATTATATGTATACCTTCAAACTCTGTGTATAGAATTGTTCTTGCTTGCGAGTCTGTTTTCCAAGTCATGTTGTCACAAGGATTAAAATCTTCTCAGTGTGATTATGCTGCCCTGTTAATCCAGAAAGTACTGAAAATTATTGATGTAAATACCATGTTTCCTAGTCTTTTTCAGCATTCTAAAAAATGTGACGTTAATAACCTTGTGAAATCTGTTGCTTTGAGATTCCTTAAAGTCAGATAGTTATCTTATATCAAAGTTTTCAACCAAAATGTGTCCAAAGAAACCTCGAAACGAAATAAGTTAACTAAGCTTATATTATACAAAAATCTATAAAAGAAATTTCGTTCAGAATATTATTTATTTCACCTTTGTACACTGTGTTGACACTTTAGTTTGACACAAACCAGCTCGATGACATTAGAAAACTGAGGAATTCGTCTGCTAATGATGAAGGGAGGGAATTAGCCGCTAGATGGCGGGCCAAAATGTGTCATGGCGGCTTTCCCTATTCCGTGTCCCATCTCCTTATCTCTGGACATGACGAGCATCGTCGGACCTCTTTACCGACGTCCTGCTCTAACACCATTATATCTATCGAAGATACAGTCAGATAACAAGACCAGACCGTCCATACCAACAACATGAATACCTTGACGGTATGAAAACAAGACCAAGAAACCAGACCGTCCATACCAACAACATAAATAGCTGGACGGTCTGAACACAAGACCAAGAAACCAGACCGTCCGTGCCAACTACATAAATACCTGAACGGTCTGAACACAAGATCACGAAACCAGACCGTCCGTGCCAACTACATAAATACCTGGACCGTCTGAACACAAAGAGGTGCAAACAAAAGGAAAATCATACCAAGTATTCCGGGTTATGTAACGTTTTTGGAGGATCATGGACAATACACTTTCTTTCTTCACTTCTCTAAAACTAACTGACCCTTCTTTCTTCCTTCTCCACTCTTCCTGCTTTCCTCTTCCTCAGGGGCTTACGGATGCCCTACGTCTATGTCGTCAGCTAGTCGACGGATTCCGTAACGCGGCCTTTCCTGACTCGAGTTTTATTACTATAAAACCGAAATGAAAGTGATTAGTAAGGACGAAAAAGAAGAAAATGTATGTTAATGAATTTAGAAAGTTTTATAGGAGAAAACTAACGTTTTTTGATTACGATGCGATCTCTTAATTGAGTTGTTGGTTATCCAGTAACTTTCTTGAGGTGTTTTGAAGTGTTTCAATTGACTGATGTGTGCGGGAATTCGCCGTCAAATATTTTTTTTCTTGCTTCTACAAGATGTTTTACTAGATAACCTACTTTTGAACATTGGCAAACTATTTGATAAAGCCCGATGTATTTTGGTAGCAGTTTTTGTGTATGATGTGGGGACTGTAGAGTGCGTGCAACTAATACTAAATCATCTTTTTGGAATTTATGAGTCTTCCGAACATTTGAATCATGGCGTTTCTTGACGACGGCTTGTTGTTTTAACAAATTTTTCGTACTTCATGTCGGAATCGAAGGATTCGATGAAGAAATTTTCTCTGATTCTCGATCCGTTCAGTTGGTGACCATGGGAACTGTCGTTCATGTAGAAATTCAGGCCGTCGTCCATACACAATTTCGAATGGTGTATTTTTTTAACTCTCTTGTTTCGCAGTATTTATGGCAAGGGTCGCTTCTGGAATGCTTAAATCCCAGTTGGTGTGAGATTCATTTACAAAGGCTTTAAAAGCCATCACTAAGGCACGGTTGTTACGCTCCACTCGTCCATTTGATTCGGAAGGTTCCGTAGTTGAAAATGATTGTTCGAAACCCCATTTTTGTAATTGTGTGTTCCGAACGCTCACGTGCATTAGAGAAGTTGGAACAGAGATGAGGAATGAAGAATGATGATAAGATTGTAACGAAGTAAAAACTCACAACTAGAACTGAACACTTGTATTTACTTCTTCACGGCAATTTCTCAACTTAGGAATTAGGCAGCTAAGACCAGAGCTCTAGTCTATTAGGCTTTTCCAGGAACTGCTGAGCTCCCACTCTGTGTGGTCGCCTTTTATACCTAAGAAAAGGGGGGTTAGGCAGGTCAGGGAAGTAACAACATAGGTCAAGGGGGGAAAGGGCGCATCTAGCGGTCGAAATAAGACATAGCATGATGACACGTCATAATATTCGGCCTGACATCCTGACAAATTTTAAGGCTCCTGCCTTAACTTAAATCTTGTTGGCGCCAAATGGGCGGGCGAGTCTGTCTTCCGGCCAGAGTAACAGTCCCGGACAAGGCTTGAGGGTCTACTACATCTTCTTCTTGTTCTTTATCATTAAGGCCTGGAGTTCTGGTTTCTTTAACATCAGAGTCGCTTTCGGACAAATCATCTTTCGGTTTCCATAATATTTCTAGGGGAAAATAAAAAGGTTTAATCTGCGCTACATGCGCATTGAATCGCCGCCACACATGTTTCCTTCTCTGAGTAGGAGGTTCCTCAATCTGGTAAGTATTAGAGCATATTTTTTTGACAATTTTGAACGGGCCGATGAATTTAGACAGAAATTTCATCGTTCTTCCTTTCTTTTTGATATTTTTTCGTACTAGCACTAAGTCACCTTGGACGTAGTGTCGTTTTTTTTAATGCAGATCATACAAATTTTTACTTCGACTTTGGGACTGTAAAATTAGTTCTTTTGCTTCAGACCGCCACTTGAAAACTCTTTCTGGACGCTTGGCTGGCCAAGGGAATTTGTTTTCTTGACAAAGAATCGGAGTCCTTCCATATACCAACTCGAACGGAGAGTACAGAGAAGTCGACTGACGGGCTGAGTTTATGGCTAGCGTTGCCATAGTTATAGGGAGGGGTCAATCGTTGTGAGATAAGTTTACGGAACTTCTGATGGCGGACACAAAAGTTCTATTTGCACGTTCAACCAGTCCGTTTGTTTGGGGTCTCTCGCATGTTGCCAAGATATGTTAAATACCACTCTTTTTCATTTCTTGAGCAAAGGTTTCAGAGGTAAAAGCAGTTCCCTGGTCCGTGATAATTTTTTTCATGAATCCATGTTGAGGAATCACCGTTTGATTTAATATCTCAATTACTCCTTTTTTTTTAACGTCAGGATATAGGACAGCGATTATCCATTTACTTAAGTAGTCCATTATTACTAGGGCGTGCATGTTAACCCGGGAAGTTCGATGAAACGGTCCAATGTGATCCATACAAAGAGTGTGGAATGGTAACCAGTGATGCGAACGTCATTTAGCGACTTACGTCAAATTTTGACGTAACGTCGTACGTTTCGTCATTTTTTGACGTTTACGTTGACTTGACGTATCTGTATTTTATTTTTACGTTTTACGTATACAACTTTTTCCCGCCTTTTCAAACACGTAATTTTTTCCATTTGGCAACAACTTTGTCCGAGGCTTTCCTCTCAAAAAAGTGCCAGTTCCACCGAAGATTTTTTAAGCTTCGCCACAAATAACACAACAATTAAACCAAACGAGGTAGATTATTTTTTAGCTGATAAAGGTGTGAGCATGGAGATGCTTAATAGGTATCCCCAAATCAAAAATATTTTTATTAAACACAATACTGCCATACCAACTAGTGCTCCTGTGGAGTGTCTTTTCAGTCAAGCTGCTTTAATTCTTACTGTTCGGCGGAACAAACTGTTTGATAGTTTTCTTGAAATTTTGATTCTTTTTAAAAATTTCCCTCGGTGTATAGTTATGGGTATTTCACTCGGTGCAATAGCACCATATAGTAAATCTGTTGCCAATAAAAATTTTGATGTATTGCTGACGTAACGTCATACGTTTGACTTATTGGAATAAGTGACCCACATAACACAAGGCAGTCCGTCGGATGTCCGACAGATGTCGGGGTCGGATGTTGAGTACATCTTTTTGATATCCTCCGGACAGCCCGATATCCGATTTGGATGTCCTATGGATGTATTTTTTTTTGTTTTGACTGCCCTCAACAGTGCCGTCGGACATTCTAAGGATATCCGATCGGGCTTTCATTTGGCTATAAATATGACATGTATTGGACATCTAATCTTGAAAAAACATTAGGCTATACAAGGATTCGAACTCGGGTCTCCCGTATCACAGTCGAATATTACCCAGTTCACCCTCCTACAATGGTACTGTACAAGCTGCGGAGGAATATGTCAAGAGGACTTACAACCGATTGAGACCATCTCCGCAGCAGTGCCAAAGTGCGAGGGAACTCTACGACACCTGCGACTGGTCCCAACCTTCAGAGGACCAGATGAACTTCCTTAATCGTGCGCCAACCCAACAAGAGCTTGAAGCTAAGCTTCGCCGGGCTACCAACACATCACCAGGGGTTGATGGCCTAGAATACCGTCATCTTAGAGCAATCGACCCCAACTGCATTCTGCTTGGAAACAGTTTGTAATATGGTTTGGAAGCTAGGGATTCCTAATTGTTGGAAGACATCGCGAACCTTCCCCATTTTCAAGAAAGGGGACACTAGCGACTATTCCAACTTTAGACCAATATCCCTTCTTCCTACCATTTACAAACTGTTCTCGGGAGTGATCAGCCAGAGAATAACGCAAGTCGCTTCAGACCTTGGCTGGTTATCTCCCGAGCAAAAGGGTTTCCTCCCGGGGGTCCATGGTATTCAGGAACATACACAGTTCTTACAGACGGTTGTCGAGGAGACAAAGACCAAACGAAAGCACATGTCTATAGCATGGCTGGACATGTGCAACGCGTTTGGATCGGTTCCTCACGCCGTTCTGAATGAGCTGTTCACATCACTTCCAATACCAGAGGACCTCCGGCGCATCCTGGTGGACATATATTCGGGAAATCGGATGGATTTTGCCGTTGGGAAAGAATCCATCCGCATTTTCCCGACAGCAGGTGTTCGCCAGGGTGACGCTCTTAGCTCCTCTATTTTTAACCTGGCTTCCGAGCCCCTCGTCAGGGCCGGAAAGTCCAATATTAACCCCGGATTTTTATTATTTGGTTCGCTCGTGAAAACCACGGCATATGCTGACGACATTGCCGTGGTTACAAATTCTCCCTTCGAGCTCCAAAACATTTTAAACGTTTTTACCCTCACCGCAAACTCCTTGGGGCTGCAATTTAATGCCGGGAAGTGTGCTTGCCTAGTCTTCGACAAAGGCAAGCCGTCTGACGCCCAGTGCCGAATTGGTGATCAATTAATTCGGTGCTTGGGTCCAGACGACCAAGAAACATATCTTGGTACACCGATCGGAGGAAAATTGCGGTTCCGACCACCAACTGACCTTATCCCTAACCTCGACAAGATTGCCGCCTCCCACCTCGCACCATGGCAAAAACTTTAAATCTTCCGTAGCCACCTTCTTCCCTCCCTTTCCCATCACCGCTTCGGGTCGGGTCCTGAAAGACTGTCTTACCCAACTGGACACTGAGTGCAGGAAGTTTCTAGGCCTTATTTGCAACCTTCCCAATCACGCAACGGTCCCGTTTTTCTACGCGGACCGGCGGGTTGGGGGCCTAGGAACATGCCGCCTCACTGATGATGCCGATATCTGGACCATCGCCAGGGCTGCTCAGCTCCTCACTTGTAGAGACCCTACAGTGAGGAACATATGCCGAGAGCAGCTCCATGACACCATCCGGCGAGGGTTCAGAAACGAGCATCCAGGAGTGTTGCCAGTTGGGGAATATCTTTCGGGATCCGTGGATGGGGGCTCTACAGACTGAGGTACGCGGAGGCAGGGTCCAATCTTTGGACTCTTGCCCGCAAAGCTGCAAAACGACTGGGAGTGCGGATTGATGTATCCGGTGACGAAAATCTAAGAATTGTCGCCGATGACGTCTCCGTAAGCCCAGTCAAGGCAGTCCGCGGACTTCGGAAAGTAGCTCGGCAGCGCTATACCAGGGACCTAATTTCTGACAAGAGCCACCAGGGAGTAGTTGCCACTGGCCTCTCCCTGGAAGACAAGTCGAAAGACATGGCTCGCCTGGTATCCTGCCGTACGCCCCTCTCCTTCCGAGACTGGAGATATCTTCACAGGGCCCGGCTCGACATCCTTCCTCTTCGGGGGCACTCGTGGTTTTGCTCACAGGAGCAAGATACGAGTTGCCGCCGATGCGGAAAGGAAAACGAGACCGGGTTTCATGTGCTTAACCACTGTGAAGAAGGTCTCCAGCTCACCACCAAGAGGCACAACACCATCCAAGATCTCTTGGAGTCGCTGCTAGTCAAGCAGGGACACGACGTCACGATCAACAATGCCATCCCCGGGCAAAAGTTAAGACCGGATGTTGAATTTCAACTATCCGGTTCCCGGGTGATGGTAGACGTCGTGGTCTGCTATGACCAACCAGGGAGTATGGAGAATGTCTACCAGCGGAAATATGATAAATATTCTTCGCATGGGAGGATTCTCCCCCTGGTTGTCGGGTCTCTTGGATCATGGTACCCCAGGAACGACGAAATCCGTTCGATTCCTGGAATCAACGGAAGATCCTGGGGTGCCTTCCGATTCAGGGCCCGATTTGCAGCGATCCAGGGATCAATGGATATGGTGTGTGCCCATTTCCATCATGGTGCACCAAACCCCGAAGCTGAGGATATCCCCCCTCTTCCCGTAGAAACTCCCTACCCAGTAGATTAGTAGACTCTTTCCCATTTATTTTATTTATGTAATTTTATTAATATATTAAAATGCACCTACCCCATACATGTTTATTCCCCTTCCGGAAACCCCTCAATAAACTAACCACTGTGCCAATCTATAGATATATTATGTATAATTTTCGAACAATACAATTGAATTGTTGTAAAACACTCGAGCTTTTTCGATAACAAATCACATACAGGATTTTTAAGAAGTCAAGATGATGTCGAACTTAGGTTAAACCAGAGGTGTATAAATTGAAATTAAACAATTTATGCTAAATATTTTTTGAATTTTAAACTTCAGCATGATTTATTAAGTTTAAAGTAGTTTTTTATTATTTGAAATTATAATCCTATCATAAGTATACTTGCTTTTAATATTATTAGATGCCGAATAATATTTATTTTCTGTGAGTTAATTTTCAATGGCTTGGTTCCCGTAAGCTAAACGGAAAGCTTGTGCAAACAAACTCACGACTTTCATATATTTTATTCATTTTTTGTAATAAATTTAAAAATAAACCATCCGGCAAATAGATAATTACTCCTTCATTTTTTAAATTTTTCGTTTTAAATGCTGGACTTCAAATAAAAATACGTTCAAGGGAAAAATTTGAACACGGTTAAGTTTTCCCCCTCTAAAGAAATTTTGACAATTAATAATGAAACTTAGTGATCGGCCCCAATTAGTTCTAATCGAGTTAACCGCCCCGCACCGATAAAGTGCATTTGGGGTTGAAATGAGGTGCCACTTTTTCAACCGGGGTGGTGCGGGGAAAAATTTTAGGTTAACCCGTTACCCCGAAGCAATTAAAAAAAATGCCGTTCTTTCGGTTTCAGAGTAAAAATCGGGGCAAGCGGGTAGAACGAGCTATTATCGGGGTTGTTATCGGATAGATCGGGTCAATCGATAATGTTTTTTGCATTCATGAATCGATTGATTGCAATCCAATTGATTGCAAACCCCAATTGAATTCGGGGAGAAGAATTTTCCACCCTGAGCCACGCCTCGATGGCCCGAAATGAGAAACCCGATTTGCAAAAAAGCGCCCCGATTGGCTCGGGGCCGATCCTTAAATGAAACAATTGAAAATCTTTTTGGCTGTTGGAAGGAGGTCCGTAGAATATAATTTTCGCACATCCATTGCACTTCCAAGGTGACTAGCCGACGGACATCCCTGGAACTACCCATTGAGTACATAGATATCTAACGGATGTTCGGCCATGATTCGGACATCCGACGGCAGAAATGTGCTATATGGGGAGTTACGTTGACGTAATTTTTTTGACGTATTACGTATCAGTTTAAAACTACGTATGACTTATACGTATTTCAATACGTCACTAAAATACCGTTGACGTTCCAATCACTAATGGTAACTTGTACCCGGGTATGGACATTAACTTCCCTTCCATGGCGCTCGAAATCGGTTTGTTGAACTGACAAGTTCTAAATGAAGACACATAGGCTTTCACCGATTTCTACGACACCTTTCCACCAATATCGTTCAGCTAACCTAAAGTCGATTTTGCTAATTCCCATATGACCAACCGAGGGTTCATCGTAATGCACTCAAGACTTCTCGTCTCAAAAGTGAAGGAACCACTAAAAGGTATTTCCTCCCTCTCAGCGGATTTTTACGATACAAAACGTCCTTTTTAAGAACAAATGCCTCGTCAAAAAGACTACATTTTCTTTATTTTCTCTTAACTGAATTCTGATGATCCTTTTAGCTTTATCATTCTGTTGAAGAAGAGCGATTTCTTCAGGAGGATGAAAACTTCCCGCGAAGGAACAACACATAGCTTCTGGTAAATCTGTTTCCTCAGGTTCTCCGACTGGAAAACGAGAGAGGGCATCAGCTACCACATTCAAATGCCCTTTGATGTGTTTCATTTGAATTTGGAATTCTTGTAAGGCTAGAAAACAGCGAACATATTTTCCGTCTATATCTTTTTTTGAAAATAGCCATTTTAACGCGGAATTGTCTGTAGAGACAGTGAAACTTCTTCCATAGACATATGGTTTAAGTTTATTCAAAGCCCAGACCAATGCAAGACACTTCAAGGCGTTGCTGTGATAATTCATTTCTGCTTTCCAAGTACTTCGGCTAATGAAGATTGTATAGTGGAATACATTTCGCTCGACCCTAAGGGTGTAGACTTATTTTATTTCAGCATTTTCAAAGGTTTGTTGGTCATGTAGCCTTCCTCGGCCGCGGCACGCCCCCTTTTCCTCAGACTTACTTTTGCTCTGTTGTAAAGAACATCGCTCGACAAACATGTCCCGGCCGCCAAGTCAATTTTTTAGGGGCCGTTTCTACGACCCACGTGTAACCTGTTTCGACCAGACTGTACCCGAGGGAGAAAGGATGCGTGAACGGGAGATGAGTATTCGTTCACATCTCCAACATCCCAGCTATCAGTTAAGAGAAAGATCACCGATTGGTTTTCCTCGGCACCTGTCGCAGTGGGCCAGTAGTGGGTACGGTTTCTTTTCCCCTTTGGAGGACCACGAGGGCCGTTTTTACGACCATCGTACAGAATATCGCGACGATTATTCATACGGTCCAGCAGTCGAGTATAACGATCCCCCCAACGATAGGCGAAAGGACTTTCAGGGCTACTATTGTAGAGACAAAGACTTTTATTTCTACAGCGAGGACGGCCTTTGTTACGACGCGAAGGTCTTTTGCTATCGTTTCGAAGAAGATGGTTTCTATTACAACGTAGGGACGGGTTGCCGTCATGATTCAGGCGGTTTTGCGTGTGATGAGAAAGGCGTGCGTATTCGTGACAGTTCAGACACGTCAGACGAGGATCCCGAAGCAAACGACCCTCCCCCAGTCAATAAAACAGCCCCTCCGCCGAGTGATAAGTCAGGCTCAGCTCATCCGAAGAGTAAGACAGGCCAGCCGACGAGCGGCAAATCCTTATCGAGCGGAAAGAGGACCTCTCCTCCCATCGAGGAAACTAACGCTGTTCCGAGCGTGACTCAACATCAGGTGGAGGAAGAGGTGAATTCGGACCAAGCGAAAAGAAGCCGTCCGTGGCGTCCTAGTTCGACCAGCTCACCAGCACAAGGAGGAGGAGAGGTAGAGGTGGCAGCACCGGTCGTAGTCAATCTTACGCCGACGGAAGCTGTAGCCCCAATCCCGGTGATAACCATCGAAGGAGTGAGCCTACCCGGTGGTTCGGGCTCTCAGCCGCTTTCAGTTTCAAAGGATATCTCGGAAGAGATTTCATCTTTGATGACCAAGGGTATATCGACCGATACCTCGAAGTCCGTTTCTAGAGAATTTCCGCTAGAGTTCGTTGACGCCGAATTTTCTTTAAAACCACCCAAGCTAGATGGCTGGATTTCACGCCGAGTGCCTTTGAAAGCCGACAAAAGCATTGTTAGATCAATTAATGCAGCGGAAGAATCGTTCACTAAAGCGCAATTAAAAATCATGGATATCACTCCACCCTTAATCGATCTATACGCTCGCTTGCATTCGTTGCCGGATAGCGAATCGCTAAAACGCCCGGTACAGTCCGCTCTCCAGCAGTGGGGACGTGCCTTCTTCCACATTACTAAAGGGCGCCGGCGTGCTGTGATCTCTCTCGCCGAGCCTGGAGCAGAATATCTGCTGCGCGATCCTGATGCCTTCGAATCTGGAAAAGAAGCACGCTCGTTTTTCTTTACGGACAGATATATACAGGCCATGTTGACGGACGCCAGCCAAGACAATACCTTGGCGCAAGCAGCTAGAGCTGCAGCCGCTGCACGCTTTCCTTAACGATCGAGTACAAGGCACGTCCTTGTCAATCAACCAGGCTCTACATTTCCACCTCCGCGGTACGGGGCTGGCCAGACAACCCGTGGCGGAAAAGGCAGACGGGGCAGAAGCGACCGTGGTCGTGGGCAGCGTGGCAACGCTTGGCTGCAAGGAGGAAGAAGGTATGTCGCTTAAAATGCTAAACAATTGACTCCTTGTAAGACGGCCCCAGAACCCCCCTTTGTGCCTTATCCGCAAATCGAGATTCCGTTGAATCCCGTCGTTATTCCGGGTCCGCATCAGGGCCCTCAGGCGGTAGCATCGAGGCTTAAACATTTCGCAGCGCGTTGGTCTGCTGTAACTTCCGATCAGTGGGTTTTAGAAGTGGTCATTGAGGGCTTTTCTATCGATTTCATTTCCGAACCAATCCAGAAAATTTTTCCACCACAGATCGTAATGTCGGCCGAAATGTCTGCGGTTTGTGACGCGGAAGTGCGCGAGTTATTGTCGAAGCGCGCGATATCCGAGGTTACGGATGGATCATCCGGCTTCGTTTGCTCTTTCTTTTGTATAAAGATAAAGCAACCAGGTCAATTTAGGCCTATAGTTAATTTGAAACCGCTGAAAAAATTCATTCGGTATCAACATTTCAAGATGGAGAATCTCGAGTCCGTACGCTTCCTAGTCAGAAAGGGAGATTGGTTGGCGAAAGTAGATCTTAAGGACGCCTATTTTACTGTAGCAGTTAAGGAATCGCACCACAAGTACTTGTGATTTCGCTGGAAAGAGCGCGTTTTTCAGTTCAACTGCATGGCCTTTGGCCTTGCCCCCGCTCCCAGAATTTTCACTAAAATTCTTAAAACAATCATGGCCTTTTTGCGACGTCAGGGCATCCGGCTGGTCATTTATTTAGATGACGTTTTGATTTTGAACGATTCAAAAAATGGGCTGTTGTCGGACATAAATAGAGTTATTGAACTCCTCCAATCGCTCGGCTTCCTGATCAATTGGAAAAAATCGATTATCGTACCTACTCAAACGATAGAATATTTGGGCTTAATCGTAGACTCGAGTGACCCATCTTTTTCGCTTCCTGACAGCAAAGCGGCAGCAGTCAAGGAGATGTGCACGTTGGTTCTATCCGAGGGTAGGATATCCTTACGAACACTAGCCTCGATACAAGGCAACTTCTCTTGGGCAATTTCGGCCATTCCGTTCGCGCAGTCGCATTACCGCAGCCTACAACGCTTTTATATTTCTAATGCGCAATGGGTTAACTTTAACCTGGAAGTTAAAGTTTGTTTGTCACCAAGCGCGTGGCTGGACCTCAGTTGGTGGGTGGCCAATATCGAAAAAGCGAACGGCAAAATGTTTTTTCTGCGCGACCCAGATTTTGAAATTTTTTCGGATGCGTCGCTGACGGGATGGGGAGTGGTGTGCAATGGGATTACTACTCGGGGCCCTGGGACATTGCAAGATAAAGATAAACACATTAACGAATTAGAACTCCTAGGGGCATTTTTTGCGATCCAGGTCTTCTTGACTAATAAATCGGAGATTGTAATTCGAATATTCTTGGATAACGTGACGGCGGTCAGTTATGTGAATAAATGCGGTGGAACGAGATCAGCCGCTCTCACAACCACGGCCAGAGCCATTTCCGCTTGGTGCGAAGCGAGAAAGATTTCGGTGGAAGTGGTCCATCTTGCGGGTGAGCTTAACACTATCGCGGACCGTGAGTCTAGAGCCGAGGCCGACGCTAGTGACTGGCGATTAGATATAAACATGTTCGTTTTAATTTCAAAAATATGAAAGATGGATACTGATCTGTTCGCCGCGTCCTGGAACAATCAGTTACCCCAGTTTATTTCATGGGGTCCCCAGCCTGGGGCAATCGCGGCCAACGCTTTTTCCGTTAATTGGAAAAATATTCACGGCTATGCGTTTCCCCCTTTTCCTAAATTTTTAAATGCCTCGAGAAGTTCCGGCGAGAGAAGGCGTCGATCATACTAATCTGTCCCATCTGGACAGGCCAGCCCTGGTTCCCAATTTTTATTGGAGCACGCATGCGACATCCCCCGGCTCCTGCGTCCGTCACCAGCGCTCCTAACATCAGCACGAGGCGAACCTACCCGCTGCTCGAATCCGGCTCTCTGAATTTAGCCGCTTGGAAACTCTCAGGCGATCATACGACGTGCAGGGTTTTTCGCAGCCGGCTATTGAACTTTTCCTGGTGGGGAGCCGTGCCAATACAAACGCTGCATATGAATCCGCCTGGGTCAATTGGAGAAATTGGTGTTTGGAGTGGAGTTGCGATCCCCTGCGTAGTGATCTAGCCTTAGCATCAGCCTTTCTCGCCCATCTACACGCATCGGGTAAATCGTACAGTACTATAAATTTGCATAGATCTATGCTGTCAGCGACTCTGTCTGCCATCGACGGCATACCGATCGGCCAGCAGCCGCTCATAGTCAAGCTACTGAAAGGATGCTACAATCAGAATCCGCCAAGACCCCGTTACGATTTCACTTGGGACCCAAACCGTGTCTTTCAATTTATGTCCTCATTGGGCAGTAATGAGTTTCTTCCCTTGCCTCCCTTGTCCGGGAAATTAGTTACCCTCCTAGCTCTCGCCACTCTGCTAAGGGTGTCTGAGCTAGCCTTCATCGCTTTCGCGTCAGTAGAATTGGCTGTAAATACGGTCAGATTCTCCCTTTCAAATCCTCGCAAGTCGCAGCGAAGCGGACCATTACAATCGTTCACACTATCAGCATGCCCCGACCTAAACACTTGCCCAGTAGAAGCGTTGCGATTTTACGTAAATCGTACTAGTATCAATAGACCACCGATGCCAGCCAAACAACGTTCGGCAGATTCTACAATCGCGAAACAACAACAACATTCGCGGCATCAGTTATGGCCGATGCCTAAACTTTAAAGTCAGCCTTAGGCTCGAGTTGAATGTATTCCGCTATACAATTGAAAATTACCAGAGTGATCGCTATGAGATCACGATGGGTAATTGTAATTGTATTAGGAAGGAATGAGAGAGACCCTAAGGGTCTCTATTCCCAACCCTCAACCCACCCTCTCCTTTCTTCTATTCCTACAGCTTTATGTTGCATTTTGTGCCTGCCATATCTCAGGATTCAGCCGGAAAGGCATTCCAAAAGAGGCCGGACAGGAGGCAGCACCGATCGACTAACGTGAACAAACGTCCTGCCAAAATAATCTGTCCCTCTCCCTGTTGCTCAACATGTTCCCCTCAAGAAGCTATACTCAATTTATGTTGTCACCTATATCGGCTTTTTCTGACAAGCTGTCAGTTTTTATGCCTCTGAAAGATTCGTCCTCTCTTTCGTTTAATGTGCTCTATATGTGAAGTATTTCTTTTGTCAATGTTATTGTGTTCGGCACGCGGCCGCCTGCGATCAGAATAAGTTTGAGGAAAAGGGAGGTGCTGCGGCCGAGGAAGGCTACATGACCTTCAAATCTTTGAAAATGCTGAAATAAAATAAGTCTACACCCTTAGGGTCTCTCTCATTCCTTCCTAATACAATTACAAAAACACTAATGTATCTATCAGTAGAATAAGACACTAAATGTTTCAATTCTTTTGTAAAATTCGTTTATTTACGGCAGTTGAACTTGGTTATAATAGCGAGGTAAGGTGAAATTAACGACGAAACCATGGGGAAATCTATTCGACAAAAGTGATCTCCTTTCTCATCCTCTCCAATTTTTCTTCTTCTTCTTCTTTCTTCTTCGTTGCTTCCGCGATCTTCAGGCGGTCACACCTTTCTTTATCCCTTCTTTTTTCTCTTTTTGCAATGGTCTCTCCTCTTATACTACGAATTGGTAATAAATAGTCAACTTTCCTCGGTAACTGAGATTGCCGTCTTGAATTGACTGTTCTTTTTCTTTCTGTCTGCTTTGCTACTTCTGTTTTATCTTCTTTTTCCTTTGCTTAACGCAAACGCCTTTCTTCTATGGCTTTCTCTCTAACTTTATGCTCTTCTACTCTTTCTTTTCTTTTTTGTACAAACCGTATATAGCCCTTTCTTCTTCACTTAAAAAACTATTCTCTTTCTGGCAAGCGCAAGCCTTCTTTTCTACCGTCAATCCTTCCAATTGAGAGAGATCTACTTTAGCCGTCAATTTGCACTTAAATTGTTTCTATCCGACGGACATCCCTGGAACTACTCCTAGAGTACATGGATATCAAACGGATGTTCGGCCTTTAATAGGACATCCGACGGCAGAAGTGTGCTTTGTGGGAAGTGGAACCTGTCATCAGGCTTTCCGACTTTCTTGACTTGGTTTGAATTTTAATCTGTCTGAAAATCTAACAATTAATGTAGCGGGACACGAATTGTTTCATCACCTTGTTGCCAGAATGCCAACTCTTCTTTGGAGTACTGACGAATGTTACAAATTTCTGAGTTTTCAGAAAGTTTCTTGAGGGCTGGTTGAAACGGACGTTCATCGTTGGGTAAAGGTTCTTCCTCAGCCACGGGTTGACGCAACAGGGCATCAGCTACCCTATTTTCGGTACATTTTTTATGTTCAATGATGAAATCGAATTCTTGAAGTTGCAGAATCCATCGGGAAAGTTTCCCTCGAATGTCTTTTTTCTGGGCTAGCCATCGGACCACATTATTATCAGTTTTAACTCAAAATGACTGTCCATACAAGTAGTGACGAAAGTTCGACAGAGTCCACGCTAAAGCAAGACATTCCAGTTCATTCGAGTGATAATTTGTCTCGGCAGATGATAGGTGTCGAATGATGTAAGAAATAGGGTGAAAACCCTCTGTAGACAGCTGCATCAAGACCACTCCGAAATCATCAAGAAGTCCTAGTCCACTAGCATCAATATTTTCTTAAATCGGATGAATCAGTACAGGGGCGTTCACCAATAGGACTTTTTGAAAAGCTAGGGCTTGGCATCTATCCCATTTCCAAGGCGTATTTTTCTTTAGAAGGTCATACAGTGGTGAAGCAAGTGAAGCAAACCCATCAATGAAATGTCGATAGTAGGACACTATTCAATCGTTAAAATTCACCTATTTTTGGAATCATCACAACAGGGGATGGCCATGGACTAGAAAACGGTTTGATGATATCAGATTCAAGCATTTCTTTAACTTCAGACTAGAGGGCACGTCTTTCCATGTTACTGACTCTGTAGGGCAAAAATCGAATGGGTTGATGATCTCTGGTGTCGATATGGTGTTTACCGACGGTGGTAGATTTCAAGGACAAAGAAAGTTCGTGATGGAAAAAATTGCTATACAACACCTACCAGAACTCTTTGGAAGCCTGAGAGAACCTTATGCAAAAACGCCGTTTCTGCGGTTCTCTCAGTGCTTTCAGTGCTCTCAGTTATACCAGAGTAATAGAATACTATATATATAAGAACCGCAAAAACGACGTTTTTGCATAAGGTTCTCTCAGGCTTCTAAAAAAGTTCTGGTAGGTACAGTTTCCTGCACAAAAAGGTGAACACCGATTTATTTTGAAAATGCCATCTGTGGATAGAAAATATTAATAGTTTACCTTTTTAAGGAAAGGTAGGGTGGTTTTGGCGCAAAATCATCATAAGGAGGGTTGGGTAATGTCAGTCCAGACACCTGTTTTTGGCCCTAGGTATTAAATGTCTGGAAAAAAGTATAGACTGTATATCGGTAGACTCTCCTACCCCCCGGCTAAGTAGAACAATTTCTGCAATACGAAACAGAGTCTTTCCATTACTCGTTATTGTCATTATCGGGTGAGGTAATCGGGTAGCATATGGAAACACCAAATTATTTTTATCAGTATGCTAGCTGTCTGTTAGTAAATTGTTGGTGGCTTATTGGATACGTTTTCGTCGGCGACGCGGGAGATCCGCGTTCTAGTCTTGGATCTTATAAATATATATAAAATTATTGTAGCCATGAAAATAGTAAAATCGTTTACGAATTATATATGAATACTTGTTTAGATATTTTTAATATAATATATCTCATCAATGAAAAATATTCAATTATATTCATTAGCTAGTTCTGCTCTGAACACCATTAACGTAAACAAACTTTGAACGCGGATAAATAATTTGCTGTTTTCATATGTTACCCGATTACCCGACCCGATAATGACAATAACGAGTAGGGGAAAGAATCTATTTTGTATTGTAAAAATTGTTTTACTTAGCCGGGGGGTAGGGGAGTCTACCGATAATACAGTCTACACTTTTTTCCAGACATTTAATACCTAGGGCAAAAAAAAGTGTCTGGACTGACATTACCCAACCCCCCTTATGATGATTTTGCGCCAAAACCGCCCTACCTCTCGTTAAAAAGGTTAACTATTAATATTTTCTACCCACAGATGGCTTTTTCAAAATAAATCGGTGTTCACCTTTTTGTGCAGGATACTGTACACCCGAGTCCATAAATATCTACCCCCCCCCCAAAAAAAAAGGCGCGAAATATAAAAACCGTCTACCGCTGCAAAATTGTTTTTGCGCATAGTGTTACGCATCGGCACAGCGAGTATACAAAGAGTAAGAAACATGTTTTCGTCACAAAAATAAGGGGGTGGGGGTTAGAAAAATGAAAATGGTTGACACTGGTTATTTTAAGAGAATATCCGGCCCAATTGTCTTGAAAATGGCACGTGTAGTGGAGCGCTTTATAGAGCCTTTGCCCGAGTTTCATCGAAATACTTATCGTTCAACTCGAGCCATTCGCATCAAAACAATTCAGCTTCATCGAAATGGAGTTGAAAAGGACAGAATTGTGCAACTTTTAAATATCAATAAAAAATCAGTCCAACTTTGGATAAAACGATACAATGAAAAGAGACATTTAGAACTCCAGGTGAATTCGGACGGAAGACCAAGTTTGACAACAGAAGACGAAAACTTCTTACTGGCTTGTTCAGGTTACTATAATATGTCACGACTCTTTCATCAAAAGTTTAAAAGTTGTTTCATAATATGACAGCGACCATGAACAACTTCGAAAATTCACTAGATTTTGCTGGAAGAGTTGGTCTTGGCAACTTATCCAAACAATCTATATCACGACGTCTATCAAATGCAGGAATAACCTCTCGTGTTGCAGCAATAAAGGATATTCTTTCGGATGAACATCGAGCTGCGTGACTTCACTTTGCGAGACGATACGTCAATTATCCATTGGAATTTTGGCGCTGGATGGTTTTCACGGACGAGAAATCGTGGTCGTCAGCATCGCACGGCCAAATACGAGTTCGTAGATTACCAAATAAAAGATTCGCAAGAGAAAATATTTATTCAATCAAGCGAAGTGGGAGAATGATCGTCAGTGTTTGGGGAGGGATGTGGTTGGGTGGACTCACTCCCTGTATCGTGTTATGAACAACTTGACATCCGCAAAATACGTGACAAACGTGTTGGAAGGAGTTTTACTTCCATACGCTGAAGAAGTTTTCCCAGCGGGAGAGCCCGTCACGTTCGTGCAAGACAAGTAAAACTCGATAAAAATTTCACTTAATTTATCTATTAATAAGGTCTTTTTATTTCAGTTCGACGATTCATAACGCAATTCATACTAGAAATTGGTTAGCTCAACACCCACAGCTAATTGCGCTCGACTGGCCTACGAAAGGTGAGGACATGAACCCCATCGAAAACGTTTGGGGATACCTTGTCTGTAAACTGACAAATTCGAGAACTCCCGAAGGAATGCCCTTTCACGCCCGGGACTCAAATAATGCAAACCAGTTATTTGATTTGGTTAGCTATGAATGGGGGAAATTGTGACTGATGAAGCGTATCTTCAAAATCTGATTGAAAGTATGCCTATTCGTCTTCAAAGTGTTATTGATGCACAAGGTGGTTGGACTAGATTCTGATTAAAAATTCACCTTTATTCTTGTCTGCCAGCTGCCATAATATTACACTGTTAAAAATGGGTTTCATTTATGGAGGGTTTAAACCCTCGGAATTTCGATCACCATATCGGTTATCGATACCCCTACTTGTTTTTGGTGGAAAAAACCCTCGTTGCGTGATTTGACGGGATTTAATCCTTTCTTCAGCACGGTTTTATCTGTTGTTAAATAACCCGTAAATTTTAATAGTTTAAATTATAAATAACGACTAAAAAAAACTCTTGTTTTTAAATATCGAGGGTAAAAACTTTGTCAATGTTTAATAATCGATTCTTATCGGCCTGTCAATTTGGCGCCTTTCAGTGATTGCATGTTATTTTCTTATATTCGAAACTTAAACAAGTTAAAATAAGACATCATGGCAAATTTCGAGAAGTATAAAGTTGTTAGTGATGAACTTGAGAATTTAAGGTGTTTCATTGGGGAGTGCAATTTTGGCATTGTAATAAATGTAAGTGCAGCTGAATTGCTGAAACATTTTCGAGTATGTCATCGAAAAGACATTCAGTTTTCCAGCCCTTGCCTCTTTTCCAAGAACTGCTTCCATTCTCAGCCTTTCAAATCTTACGACACTCTATACAAACACCTTAGATTGTACCACGCAGGCTTTTTTCAGATTGAAGAGCAGCAGTTAGTTGAAGGTGCTGATCACGTACACCAGACAATGACATCTTGACATGTTCATACAAGATGAAGGTACATATACTTTTTTATTTCTTCAATACTTTGTTTTACAAATATTCTTTTCAGGCAATCTGCATCAGCAACATCAGAACGTAGCTGAAGGGTATCTCGAACATGTTGCTCTGCTTGGTGATGCCCAACCACAACCTGATGATGCTCCCGTATATCCCAACATGGATACTGGTAAAGTTTTATAAACAGAAATAGTATTGATAAATAATTTATTTTTGTGAATGTTTCAATAGGTCTTCTTGCTGGCAAATTAATCAGAGATCTTCTTGCAGTTCGTAAACTAACACAAATGGATATTCAAGAAGTTATGAAGGGAACGGAGACCCTTGTGAAGGCTTTTATCAAGCAAACCCTTTCGGATGCGACTGATCTAATGTTGAGAGAAACAGGGTGCGATCATTCTGATGTCTTATATACTCTCGATCCAGCACAACTTGATCTCTTTGCTGGACTAAAAAACCAGTACAGTCAAATCAAATTCTTCAAAGAGAAGTTCAACTTGATTATGCCCGTTAAAGTAGAACTTCCTGCAAGGTAAGCTAAACGATTTACTGATGTGCAATTAAATAATCCATCATTTGTTTTTCTATATCAGACCGGAGGATTTAAGATTATAGCTTTACTCTTAAGTTCTGTGCCTGTTTCCATCGTTTCCCGCTTCAATTTTTCCAACCTGTTCTATCCTATTCGTACTATAGGTTATGCCTATTGCTTGCTTTTATGCTTTTTTGTCACTGTTTATTAAAAGGGAAAAACAAAGATTAAAAATACAGGCTGTTTGATCATTCGTAAAGAATGGAATTTAAATCAATTGTTTCCTTTTAATTATTTATTTTATTTAAATTTTAATTAGATTAAGAGTTTTTATTTGTGAATTATGAGGGTTTAAAACCAGAAATTTCGAGGGTTTAATACCAGGAATTTCGAGGGTTTTAATCCTCGACCACCGTCAGCTTAATCAGCTGACATAATCGAGGGTTAAAAACCCTCGAAGTGGACGAATTGTTTTTCGAGGGTTTTTCCTCTCGAAAAACGATATCTTTTTTTAACAGTGTAAGTTATAATTTATTTGACTTCCTTGTTTTTCTGAAATATTGCAATTATCATTTGATTCCTTTGAAATACAATATTTAAATTTTTGTAAAGCTTTTGTATGGCTTAAAAAATATGCATATCGCCCATCCTTCTCATTTATTTTGCGACGAAAAAAGGTATCTCTAACTCTACGCATACTTTCAATCAGCTTACAATGACAGTAAGCGCCAAACCAATTTTGTTGCGGTACTTTTTTTTCGCGCCTTTTTTTTTGGCGGGGGGGGGGTAGATATTTATGGACTCGGGTGTACTGTATTTGCAGAGCAAATTGGTCATTTCATGACGATAGATCGATGGAATCCTTTCTAATGGTTTTAACAGGAACTCACGAATTTCTTTGTCAGTTTTGCCTTCTGTAAAGTTGCAGATTGTTTCTTCCTTTAGTTCTGGCCACGTCTGTGCATGAAAAGATTAAATTTTGGCAATTCTTACGCCGGTGTGAAAAGTAATCGGTTGAAGAGATGAGTTAAGGACAGGTACATAAAAGTGGTCAGTGATATCTGTTAGGATACAGTTAGGGATCACCCATTCTGCGCCGGGTTCGGCAGAATACGTGTGTTTTACAACCCAGTGTTTGTTTTGGTATTGAGTAAAACTATTTTCGTCGTTAATCAGACAGGTTGTGGGTACAAACACTAGGGTGGACGGTGGTAGAATAGTTAGTTGAGCGACCGACAGTAACATAGATGAGGGTTCGTCATCCAATGGAAGGGTGGTGTTATTATAATGGGCGAGTGGCCTCACTTACCTCTTTCCGTTTGAAGGGTAGATGGAAGTTCCTCAATTTTCCGTATCCAGTCGGCCCCTTGTATTAGATCATGGGAGAGTTTCTCAAGTATTGGAATTTGAAAAATATTTAAATCTAATTGTCAACTCTAATACCTGCGATTCAATACCTTTGTAAATTAACTTAGGCAGGTTCTACCACTGGTTTATTTGAAACTGAGTTTTGACACAAGAAATGGCGTCTGCCTTTACACAGGGAAAAATTCTAACAACGGCTATTGCCGATATCGGCCACCAAGAAGGCTCTGCTCGGCAGCGCCCCTGGCGGCCTACACAAGGTTTACAATTATAACACAAATCATAAATCAAAAACAGTAGGCCGTCTGACGGGCCTTCCAAACTTGGATACTCTTTCTTCTTGTGGGTTTTTACAATCCGCAACATCCTCCCCGCCGGAATCGCCAGCGTCCTCGCGCGATTCCAAATTCTTCTTACGGAGCGGATTCTTCTTTTTTGTAGACGTAGTCTTCTCCACTGTGCCGATTCCGGTATCATCGACGGGCGTGTCGATATCGGCTTGAACTTCTAATGGATAGACAGTCTGGATGCTCCTGGTGGTTTCCTTACCCGAACGTAGTCGTAAAACAACCGCTCGCACCTTGGCGTCGGTTCCAGGTATCACTCCTGTAACAATAGCTGTCGGCCACGAAACACGTTTGATGTTAGGTTCTTTCAGCAGTACGATTTCGCCAACACGCGGAATTCTGGTGCCCTTTCCCTTGCGACAGTGAAATCGCTTAAGATCAGACAGGTATGACTCTTGCCACAGCCTCCACCATGTTAAGGCGTGTTCGCTCCTCTGCTTGTCCAGCTCGATGAGGTCATTACGGCTCATCTTCGTTGAGTCGGGTGACTCTGATGTAGCTCCAGGTTGTCTTCCGGTCAGCAACTTTTGTGGAGACAAAACTTCGTAGGAATGTGCGTCGCCAGAAACATAAGTTAGGGGCCGTGAATTCACGATAGCTTCAATTTCCACCAGTATGGTGTGAAGTTGGTCGAAACTAACCTTCATTTTCCCCAGCACCTTTCTTAGCGGTTCTTTAACGGAGCGGACCATTCTCTCCCAAAACCCACCCCACCATGGAGCTAGGCTAGGAGAAAACTTCCATTCTATACCCTTACTTGAGAGCCAGTTGGCTAGGGTAGGATCTTCCGTCACTAGCTTTGCGGCACAAGTAAACGTTGACGCGTTGTCACTGTAGATAATTTTACAATCTTCTCGGCGTGACATCATTCTTCTTAACGCGTACATAAAGGTTTGTGTTGTCAGATCAGTCACAAGCTCCAAATGCACAGCCCTTGTGACTGCACAAGTAAACAAGCACGCATGCACTTTCTTTTCACCAACACGAGTTTTCTCGATATCGTTCCCATCACTGTCCTTTTCAATAAGAATCACTTCTTCTAGCACATACATTGGGCCGAAGTAGTCGATCCCGATCACTTCAAATGGCTGCGCTTTCTTGGTTCGATCCAATGGCATCGCAGCAGTTTCTTCATTAAAGGGACGCGATTGAACTCGTTGGCACTTTACACACTTTTTTATGACACTTTTAATCCGTTGGCGTGCACGAATGATCCAAAAACGATTTCGTAAGAACGTCAGAGTGTTTTGGACACCAGCATGCTTCCGTTTAACATGATGATAGTAAATCATCATGTCGACAATCCTGTCGTTTGATGGAAGAAGGATGGGTGGATCGATGAGCAGTTCTCTTAGGGCCGGGCCTATTCTTCCAGTCACTCGGATGAGTTGCTTCTTTGCATCCCAAATGGGCCTGAGTGTATCAATACCGTGAAGCAGTTTACCATGTGGTTTTCCCTTTTGTAAGGACTCGTAGATTTCTGCAAATGCCCTTTTTTGAATGAGTTTTAGGATGAAGTTCTCGGCGACGGCGATTTCGTGAACAGAGAGACAGGAAACTTCCACTCCCCTGATCATTTCAGTTGCTTTGCCGGGCGACTCCTTCCTAAAAATCCTAAACATCCAGGCGATTGTACGTAAAACTCTCAGATAACTGCTTGCTCTTGATACGAGTACGTCAAACCAATCCGAAGTACTGTTAGCTGCAAGGATTTGCAGTTTCTGCTTCAATTTTGCTTCGATCTCCATCAATTGCATTACTTCTGATGTCGGCATATCTTGTTGCGGCCATTCCGTCTTTTCTAGTTTCAGCCAGGAGGGACCTCCCCACCAGGAAGAAGCCGCAACTAACTTCTTTGCTGTCAAGCTTCTTGATGCGTGGTCTGCTGGGTTGTCCTTCCCCGGACAATGTTTCCAGTGATCTGGCCCAAACCTCTTCTGGATGGCTTCAACTCTGTTTCTGACGAACATCTTCCAACGGTTTGCTTCTCCGCGAATCCATCCAAGGGTTGCCATTGAGTCAGTCCATAAATGCACTTCCCAATTTACTTTGTCAACTGCGTTGACGATTCTTTCAGCTAGAACACTGCCGAGTTCGGCACTAAGTAACTCTAACCGTGGTAGAGAAACCTCGTTCTTCGGGAGTGGTGCTGCTCTGGTTTTGCAGCAAATTAGCCGAATGAATTCTGGATGTCTTGATTTCACGTAAGCAACAGCTCCATACGCTTTGGTTGAAGCGTCACAAAAAACATGCAGTTCTTGCGTGTGTTTGCTAGGTGCCATAGAAATCATTCTTGGCACTTGTATTTTGTCAATGTATTTCAAATCTTCAACAATTGTTCTGAAACGGCTTTCCGTTTCTTCGGGCACCTCCTCGTCCCATCCAATCTTGAATTCCCACAATTCTTGAAAAAGAAGCTTAAATTGGAGCGTTACAGGTCCAATTAATCCAAGTGGATCGAACAATTTTGTTGAAATTTTTGCAAAAGCTCGTTTAGTTAACACTTGAACTTTTGCTGCTGCGTCTACGATAACGTCTGCCTTGAAATAAAAGCAATCCGTGCTAGTATTCCATCTAACTCCAAGCACTTTTTGTGGGTCTAAATTAAGACATGAGTGCGACTTGTCGGAGTCATTGGTTAGGCCTTGTTTTTGTAGATATCTACGCAGTTGTTTGCTGTTTGTTACCCATTTTCTTAAGTCCATGTTTGCGTCAGCAAAAAGTTTCAGCACAATTCCGATTACGGCCATTGCTTCTTCTACTGTAGATGCATTCGACAAGTAGTCATCTACATATAGGTGGCGTAGAATTTGCTTGCTGATTTCTGCTAAGTCACCGTCATAGGACTCCAAATGTTTCTTCAGGACGGTCCTGAGCACTGCCGGGCTGCATGTGAGTCCAAATGGAAGCCTGTTCCATTTATAAAGTTGCAGTGATCCTGGGACGTTTTCATCCTCTAGAAAAAACCTTAACGCTTCCGCGTCTTCTTTAAGCAGTTTCACCATTAGAAACGCTTGTCTAATGTCAGCTGTCCAGGCAATGGGGTTGAGCCTAAACTGTAACATGATGTCAAGAATGTCTGGGTTCAGATTGGGTCCTTCTTCTAGGCAATCATTGGCGCTGAAACCCGTTTTCGGTTTTGCTGAACCATTGAAAACTGGCCTTACTCTGCTGGTGGTTTTGTCTTTTCTGACAACCGGATGATGGGGCAGAACCGTGTAGATACCGTCGAATGACGTATCCGCCTTGGAAATGAACCTAAGTTCCTTTAATTTGCTGAACTCGGCTTCGTATGAAGTCTTCATCTCCTGGTCTCTGTCCAATCTTCTTATCAGTGCCTTTGCCTGACCTTCTGCCATGGCTTCATTCTTGCTCAGGTATTTTTTGTTCCCATTCCATGGGAGCGGTGCTACATAATGTCCATCATCATCTTGAGTGATGGACTCTGCATAGGTCTTCCACTGTACTGAAAGTGGCACCTTTTCCAGTGGATCTAGACTCTCTAGTTTCCACCATCTGGCAAAATCGATTTCTTCTTTTTTCGGGTCAGTGTCTTCATGTAAATCTTTGGGTGTTCCTAGTTTAGCTTTTAAGAGAAAGCTGATAGCCGTTGTGGACGATAACGCCACCTTCTCATCTTGCCCTAGTAATAGCCATCCCAATTTACTTTCTATCGCTCGAATACCTGTATTCGACACGATCTGTTTTGAGCCGAGAACCTTCCAGACTTGATTCGCTCCGATCAAGATGTCTATTTGGCAGGGTCCTGCTTTTCCGCTCAATATTCTGTCGTCGGCTAGTTGGTATCCTTGTCTCCAAAGTTCGCTGACGAATTCTGTCTTACTCGACCCAGCAATTTTCCCGATTTCGGGTTGCTCTATTGCTTCAAATTCAATATCTTCCGCCTGTGGGATTGTTCCGCGAAGTCGTAGCTTTCTTACGCTTCTTTCCTTTTCTGGATGGATGTGTCCCACTGCTTGCAGCTTCAGATTGATTTTTCCGACTTCTTGTAGCCCTAAAGTCTGTGCCAATTCACTTCTAACAAGGGTTGCATTCGATCCTTGATCGATATAGGCGATAGCTTTATGCCACCCGTTTGGGCCCTCCACTACCACTGTTGCCGTTTGGACGTATACGCCACCAAATAGGCGTGCTTCGATTGAGAGAGGAGCGCCATCTGCTACTTTTAACATTGGAGACGCTGCCACAGTTGCTGTCACCGATTTCGGTTTAACTGCCTTGTTGCAGATAGACGTGTGGTGACCCATTCCGCACTTGTAGCATTTTCTTGTACTCCAACACTCTCTCACCTGATGATTTTGTCCCAGGCACTTCCAACACCTTTTTTCTTTCTTGATCAGCTCCAGTTTCTTCTCTAGGGTGATATCACATTTCGCCGGTGAATGTTTATCATTGCAGAATAAACATCTTCTTTTGACCATAGGGTTCTGTTTCCTGTCTTTATATTCTGTAGCAGTGCCTGTGACTGCTAGTTCAGCTGCCGTAGGTGTGGTAGCAAATGTAACTTTTTGCGTTTTTTCGCTTGTTTCTGGTCTTGTCTTCTTCTTCTCTTGCTTCTCGGTTGAGTAAGCATACTCCCAATCTGCAGCTATTGAGTCAATGAAGTTAAAGAAATCTTCTAATGTCTTGTTGAACTGCCTGGTTTTGCCATGCCATCGGGATTTTAGTTCAATTGGCAGTTTTCTGGTCAAGATTTCCATAATTGCTTCATTCTGAGCTGTTTGTTGGTCTAAGCTGCCGAGGTTTAAAGCATGGCCCATTGCCTTGTCATGAAGTTTCCGTAGTCCTTTAAAGTCTTCTTGATGCTCTACTCTTGGAAGTTCTGTGATGGCAATATAATGGTCTGCTTTTACCGATCTCGGCTTGTTGTATTTCCCAGTTAAAATATCTATTGCTTTAATATAATTGTTGTCTGTCAAATCCAAGTACGATATCGCACCAGCTGCGTCCTCCGTTAAATGCAATTTCAGTCTGCTGAATTTCTCGATGGGTCTCATTGACGGATTCTCGTGGATCAGTGTGCGAAAAATTGCCCACCAATCCTCCCATTTGCTAAGATCTCCATCAAACTTGGTAATTTCTATCCGTGGTAACAGATGTGAAATGTTCCACGGGGTTGAAGGTACTTGCAGTTGCATCGCATTCATCGGTGGAGTTATTGTGCTTGGAGGTGTTGTGTTTCCACTTGCAGCTGCTACTTGAAGTATGGGGCTTGCTATACTTGTTGTTACTGCTGGTTTCTTTTTCTTCCAGTCGATGGTAATTTTGTGGAAGCGGTCGACGAACTCTTCATGCTGCACCAGGTACTTCTGTTGAACTTCGGGGGCTTGTTCCAACATAGGGATGATTGTTTCGTAATTTCTGATTAGTCGTTTCATCCTGTCATCGGCCAGCTCAAACGAAGTTTCAGCTTCCTGCAGTCTGTTTTCATTAGCTGCGGTTTCATAATTCTTCAAGTCTTTATGAAGTTCTTTCTCCAAAACTTCTATGGTCACCGCCAACGTTGCTTGATTCAATCTCTTGGCAGCCATTTTTGTTGTGGAGTTCTACTGGTGATCTGAAAAAGTTGTCTAAATAACAATTATAGTGGGATATCCCAAGGCAATATTATGTCTGAGAAAGCAACACAAAAACGAGTTTAAGAAGAAACAAAAGACTGTATTTTTGCGAAATCGCACACCTTTAACGACTTGTTAATTAGGTAACAGATAGGTCAAAACACTTACACTATAACTTAATAGCGGGCTGAAAATTTCCCTAACACGTGATGCCTTACAACACGTGTTGAATCTCTCACTCAAAGTCTACACTTTAAATTACGCCAATTACTTGGACGATATCGTCAGTCTCAAAAAAGGTTCGAAGGACCATGAAAAATATTTAAATCTAATTGTCAACTCTAATACCTGCGATTCAATACCTTTGTAAATTAACTTAGGCAGGTTCTACCACTGGTTTATTTGAAACTGAGTTTTGACACAAGAAATGGCGTCTGCCTTTACACAGGGAAAAATTCTAACAACGGCTATTGCCGATATCGGCCACCAAGAAGGCTCTGCTCGGCAGCGCCCCTGGCGGCCTACACAAGGTTTACAATTATAACACAAATCATAAATCAAAAACAGTAGGCCGTCTGACGGGCCTTCCAAACTTGGATACTCTTTCTTCTTGTGGGTTTTTACAATCCGCAACAGAATTCTAAGATTCACCACTGTGTGGTACCAGCGGATAGCAACATCTGTTTCTCCTACGGCTTCGGTATAACGGTCATCAGCCAGCTTGAGTGGCATTAGGAAAGATTGGGTAGTTTGTAGTGAAGCAATTGTGGACAATTTGAATACACTTGTGGTAGCTCCTGAGTCTACCAGGGCCTCTATGCTGTTTTTTAAGTTAGCGACGTAGCGACGCGACGACCCGTGCCTGGTCCACGGGTCCGTCTTGTTCGTTTCCCGATCGCAGGTTATCGTTGAGTGGATAATCGTTTCGCATGTGGCCTAGGTTGTTGCATTTAAAACACCTGCGTTCTCTATTTAGCATGTTCTCAGGTCGTCGATATTGTTGGTTGGACGTGGTATAGTTTACAACTCTTGAGTTCTTGTTCAGTCGAATTTTCAATTCGATCAATTCTAGCGAACAAGCACATATCTCATATGATTGTTCATCCAGACGAATTTCCAAAGAGGTAATATTGGTGTCTTTGTATGAAACTTTGTATGAAGGCCACGACTGAATTGGGAGGATTTTGTAAAAGAACGACATGAAATTGTTGAAAATGAATCCCTTGAATTAAATTTGGGAACAAAATCAGCTTCGGTGATTTGAAAGGAACAATGACGACGGAGTTTTGCTTTCGATAAGGCGTATTGTGGAGCAGATTCATCTTTTCGCTGGACATGTGCGGTTACTACGCTTACGTTACTACGTTTTCCACTCCCACAAAACTATACCGTTCCGAAAAGCGGTGCAAAGAGCGGTCGACCAGCCATTCCAGTCTGCCGGTATTTCAAGGTCGTGTTGCCAGCGCCACTCTGCTGCAATTCCTCGTAAGGTTCCCTTAGCTAAGTGAAGCTTACGATTGTCATCCCACCCACCTGCTACAGCTTCTCGATTAATGTCTTCAATATAATCGAGCACGTCCTCTTCAATCTTCGCGCTATACGTTGGGAGAGCTAAGTTTTTATTCTGTTCACGTAGGCGGTTCTGTTCGTTCATTTGTTGCTGTAAAACCTGTTGCCTTCTAAGTATCTCTGTAAGAATAGTAATTTGTTCTTCAGCCGCCATTTCGTTTTCTCAAGGAGGGAGTTGCGTTATAATAACTAAGGAGTACAAAAGGCGAATAGAGAGAAAATGACATTAGTGATTTTAAAAATATGTATATATAGAAAATAAAAATTAGAAGAAAAACATAAAGGATAAATAAATGCATGAAACATCAAACTATAATTAAATAGGAACGGAAGAAAAATTTATGAACAGTTAATAATAAACAACTCATGGGTTCAGTTCGGATAGCAGTATGAATACGACTTTTCGAAGATCCGATCCCACTTTTGACACCAATATTACGTTTCTGGTTTCTATTAAGACTTTACTTGGTTATTTTATGTTCACTCTAGAAGTTCACAAGTTTAATCGACATGAAGAGCATCGTCAGACGTCTTTACCGACGCCCTGCTCTAACACCATTATATCTATCGAAGATACAGTCAGATAACAAAACCAAACCGTCCATACCAACAACATAAATACCTGGACGGTCTGAACACAAAGGGGCGCAAACAAATGGAAAATCATACCAAGTATTCCGGGTTAGGTAACGTTTTTGGAGGATCAGGGACAATACACTTTCTTTCTTCACTTCACTAAAACTAACCGATCATTCTCTCTTCCTTCTCCCCTCTTCCTGCTTTCCTCTTCCTCAGGGGCTTACGGACGCCCTACGTCTATGTCGTCAGTTAGTCGACGGATTCCGTAACAATATTTTTCACTGGACATAAAATAAAAATTCGTTCTAGGGCAAAATTTGAACACGGTTAAGTAACCCCCTTTTGAAACAAAATTCATTTTGACGATCAAAACTGAAACAAAGCGATCGGCCCCGATTAGCTCTAATCGGTTTAACTTCTCCGCAACCGAAATGGACATTTGTGGCAGAATTTGAGTGCCACTTTTTCAACCAGGGCGGTGTGGGGCACAAATCGAGGTAACCCGACGCCATTTTATAAAACGGCCGTTCTTACGGTTTCAGGGTAAAAATCGGGTCAGGCGGGTAGAACGATCTATAATCAGGGTTTTTATCGGATCGATCGGGTAAAAAAGTAAATCGATTGATTGCAATCCAGGTAGCTTCCCCGATTAAGTATCTCGATTGAACCCCAATGGATTCGGGGAGAAGAATTTTCCACCCTGGGCCACGCCTCGATGGCCTGAAGTGAGAAACCCGATTGGTAAAAAAGCGCCACCATGGGCTCGGGGCCGATCCTAAAATGAAACAATTGAAAATCTTCTTGGCTGTTGGAAGGAGGTCAATATAGAATGTAATTTTTGCACATCCAGTGCTCTTCCAAAGTGACTAGCCAACGGACATCCCTGGTACTACCCATTGAGTACACGGATATCTAACGGACGTTCGACCATGATTTGGACATTCGACGGCTGAAATCTGCTATGTGGGCATTGGGTTGGGACGAATGAATTATTAAGTAGCGTGTTGAAGACGTTCCCGAGGTTGTTTTGTTATCTGCTGATATGTTTTTTATCATCAGGATGTAGACCAGGTCTATTCCAACTGCTTTGATTTTTTATTTGGGCAGGAACTTATCGATTTCTTCTATTTTGCCACGTGGTCAATGACCACGTTATGTGATCCGGCTGGTATTCGGTACACCCGGACGTATGACGTCAGAATTTTCCTCATATATAGTCGCCATGTAATCTTGTATCGCTCTCAGTCTTATTCTTATTGCCCTTGAATACAACGTAGTGTTACATGGTGGCGATGCAGAACCTCGGGTAAGTCTTTTTTGTTGTTGTGCTTCTTTTCGATTCTGTGTTGCGGAGGCGGTAGCTGTCAGGGACCTCTGAGAGTCGTCGACCAAACTGGTTTCAGAACCTTAAATTGTTGGGGAACGAGGTCACGGAACCGACCGTGGGACAGTCGGAGGGAAGCAGCAATGAAAAAGAGACGCCGGGGAGAATGGGTGTGGAAACAGTTAAGGCTTTTCAAACGGGTTGAGTGAACGTTAGTAGTAACGAACCGTGAGACAAAGAATTTGGCAAGAATCGGGGTTAAGAGCCGCGGGGTAAAGGGTTTTTTGTTTGTTGTTCTTTAAGAGGGAGGGTAAACGGGGTGATGAACCCATAGGGCAGGGTTGGGTAAGTCTAGAGATTTTTTTATGCCTTAAGGTATTACGCTTTAAGGAAAATAACAGGTCGGGACATTTTTGCAACCCCCAGAGTGGTGTGGTTTTTTTAACGACAGTTGGAAATGTTGGACTTAGGCTTTGTAATATTCCTTATCCAAATAAATTAGATAGCTGCCTGTGCACAATTATGTCGATATCGATGGCATATGTTTAGAGTTTCTGATTGCGATGCCGTAGATCAGTGATCGATTCCCGATGAGGAATTGCGAAATATTAGGTATCTTTATAATATTCTTCATTCGAATTTGCTGGGATTATAAATTACTTTAGAACGAAGGGGATTATTATTTTTTAAATTATTTAATAAAAAAAAAGCACATATTGCTCGACATAAATTTGCTTTATATATGAACGAGAATTTCTCGTAAGGTAAACACAATAATTCATCACCTCATCTGGAATCGAACACCGATTTCCAGCATCGCATTCAGAAAGGCTACACCTACGCCATTGACAACGACATAAACGTTCACAGGCACCTGCAATATAGGCTAAATTGTTTCGGTAAACAACGTTACCAAGCCCAAGCCCTTAATTTCAAACTGTCGTTTTAAAAAACACACGACCCGACAAAATGTCCCAACCTGTAACTTACCTTAAAGCGTAATACCTTACCATTTTTTAAAATGTCTAGAACTACCCAACCCTGCCCTGTCGTGTCCATCACCCCGTCTACCCTCCCCCTTAAAGAAAAACAAACAAAAAACCCACTACCCCGCCAATAGGTGGCTTTAAAAAATTTAATCAGTGTTCGGATTTTTGTGCAGGATTCAGCATTCAGGCATTCAGGCATTCAGACTCAAGAAGTTGCGGGTTGCAGCATGGCAAGACGAATTAATTCGTATCTACGAAGACGTCAAAGATCTTCATCACAAGTATATGGACAGTCTACCCGATATTACGGATCCAAAACGTCAAGCATGTGAAAAATGGGAGGTTCAATTCAACACCGATCCCGTGGAAATCCTCAACTTCGCCATTAGGTATGTCACGTCGTCTCATCATTCAGTCAGTTTTATTGGGACGTCGGCTTCAGACGTCCCGATTAGCACAACGTTATCGCAGAAGAGGTCTACTCGGTCCGCGCCAACCAATCTTCCCAGACAAACCAGCCAGTTAGACCTGCACATCCAGAAGCAAATGCTGGAGCTGGAAGTAAAGTTGGAACAATCAAAGATCCAAATGGAATCCAACGCAACGTCAGTCACGGAAACGTTGAGTTAGGGTTTAAAGGGTATGGGTGAGCAACTAGGCAAACTCATAGACAGCTCCCATGTCACGTCCACTGAAATCGCCACCAACACTCAGTTGGTTAAAGACTCACGTAAGACGTTGCACGACATGGATCAGAAGATTGAAACGGTTAAGTTAGACTTAAACGCACAAATCGATGGTCTTCGAACGGAGATTGGCGTCAGCAAGGTGCATCTGAGAACGATTCAGGAGCAAGTCATCGACCAAGGAGCACGCATACCTAGCCGACCACAGACTCTATCAGCTAGACAAGACGTTTCCGCCCGGTCTACCTTGAAGTCACTCGAAGCCACGGTACTGCATCGCAGAACTCTGCTTGACGCCGACACCTCTTTACGAGAGCAGCCTTCAAGACCACTGCCTATCATGCATCCAGCCTGCGGCCCTTCCATTGGGGACGACACGTCTTCGGACACGTCCTCTTAGCACCAGCCTGCTAATGGCAGGTCCAACCCTTCTCATGGTGGTTACTGTAGTCACCCACGTACCCTGAGCTTCACGATCCAGCCGTTCGATGGAAATCCGAAGAATTACGCTAAGTTTAAGGCCAATTTTCGAGCCTTATACTAAAACGAATGCAACGGTTCTCCTGCCCTCCTGTTCATGTTGGAAGAGCTGCTGTCGAAAGGAGTACGGAATGAGATCGGCGAGTGCCTTGCTGATGGAACCATGTACTCCTTGGTGTGGGATCGTCTCGACGCAGTCTACGGCCGCACCGAAGTCATGGACAAGACCTATCTCGACGACCTGCTGCAGATTCCACCTTTGAAGAGCCAAGATGCTGCGAGCCTCAAGACCTTCGCCAACCGGTTGCACGGAGCAGTGGTGACTCTTCCACAATCGAGATACGTGCATGAACTTCACAGCCGTACTACCCTGATGGCTATAGAAGCAAAGCTGACGACATACCTGCAGGAGAAGTGGAACGAGAAGAGAAAACAGGCAGGTGCAGAATTGAACGTTCTAGACCTGGACGACTGGGTAATAGTAAAATCCATGTGTAAACAACATGATAAAAACGTATTTGAGTCTCTGAACACGTCGACGTCCAAATCAGTATGGTTTGATGAGAAGAAGCCAGTCAAGAGACCGAACGCTTCTCACAAGTCAACCATTGGACACGTTTCGACAGAGGAAGGCTCTAAGGTAACGGCATCCTCACCTCCGCTAGCTGCTCCCATGGGAAGACGACCGAAAACGGAGGAAAAAGCAGCCGAGAAGACTGACCAGTGGAGGTGCCTCGCTTGTAACGGCAGGGCTCACAACTTGGCTAGCTGTAACGTGTTTATGTCTTTTACGCCCACGAAACGGGCTGTAGTTGTATTTAAGTCCGGAAGGTGTCTACTATGCCTCACCGGCAAGCACGAACGCAGGAAGTGTTCCAGAGACATCAAATGTACCATTGGTAGATGCGCTGGTTCAAGACACCATCCCCTGCTTCACGGATCCGAATTCATCCCACTGAGGAAACAAACGGATCCACCACCACCTTCAGCGTCTACATCGACTGCATTCCTTGGGACACTAACCCAAAGGGAAACGGTAAAGCGACGTGTACGTTTCAAGATCGTGCCCGTTCGTATTAGCGTCGGTGCGAGATGGGTCGACACTTTTGGATTTCTGGATACCGGAAGCGACACCACACTGATCAGGAGCGATATAGTAAAGAAGTTAGGACTCGTTAGCCACCCTAAACGCATCAACGTTGTCTCCTATGATGGAGCCACATCGAAAGTCCAAACTGCCGTTGTGGATTTCTCTTTCTCGTCCGTCGACGGAACAAGTTGGTTTGAAGTTAAACACGCCTACGCCGTCGACAATTTGAAGGTGACGCTGAACCCCCCAATCAACCCTCGTCAAATGGAGTCCTGGACACACGTACGTGGTCTTGATGTCCCGAACGTACAACCCGAAGACGTTGGTGTATTGTTTGGACTCGACGTAGCAGAGGCATACGACCACATTCCGTCAAGCCGCCGGCTGGAACAATTAGGCCTATCGCTTTCAAAACACCGTTTGGATGGTGCCTGGGTGGTAAAACGGGCCCGCCACAAGATGGACGTCCGTTCATCACCCACATAGTATCAGAGGAACGTTCAAAAGACCTCATCGAGTTAGTCAGGAAATTCTGGCAGCTGGAGGCGAAAGACCTAGACGTGGAATAGCCTGTTCTCTCCGAAGACGATCTACGTGTAAAACGTATCCTCGAGTCAACAGTAAAGAATTTTGGAAATCGGTATCAAATCGGCCTAATGTGGAAGACCGACAACGTAAACATTCCGGACAATCGGGCAATTGCATTAAAGAGACTTTATTCTCTGGAGAGGCGATATCAACGAGATGGAGACTTCGCCCAGAAGTATGATGCAGTTGTCTGGATCACGCCAGACTCCTTGCGACCGAAGAGTTGCGGAAGGATTCAAGTAGAACGTGGTATTTACCGCACCACGGGGTTGTAAGCCCATCCAGCTCTACGACCAAAGTTCGAGTTGTATTCGACGGAGCCGCCGAGTATCGAGGAACGTCTCTCAACCAGAACTTGTTAAGCATACTGATAAGAATAATTTTGTGTTTCCATATGCTACCTGATTACCCGACCCGATAATGACAATAACGAGTAATAGAAAGACTATTTTGTACTGCAAAAATTGTTCTACTTAGCCCGGGGGTAGGGGAGTCTACCGATGATGCAGTCTACACTTTTTTCCAGACATTTAATACCTAGGGCAAAAAAAAAGTTTCTGTACTGACATTACCCAACCCCTTTATGATGATTTTGTGCCAAAACCGCCCTACCTCTCTTTTAAAAGGTAAACTATTAATATTTTCTACCCACAGATGGCTTTTTCAAAATAAATCGGTGTTCACCTTTTTGTGCAGGATACTGTACATGTCCATTATCACGCGGAAAGGGACACTCTAACTAGTGGTTTCATTGGGTTCCTTATTCGGGAAAGGCGTGCGTGTCCCAAGGACCCGCCGGAAAAGCCGAAATATGTTGTTCCCAGGCATACTTCCAACATCCTTTGCTGCCTCAAAATCCATGTGAGAAAACCAGGGATGTCGACGTGTGGTCGGCGAATAGCTGATTGCAGCGATTTCATGCTGTTAACAAATCAGGATCGGGTGGAACTTCTCTTCTCGCAACATCGTTGTTTTGGATGCTTCCTTCCCGTTGCAGTGGCTGGACATTAAAAACTTCTGGATTGTCCCCACCCACGTCATTGCTCCATGATTGATTTAACTGAACATCACCAGATCCTGTGTGGTCCAAGACGGGCCTACAAAGGGATAATCCCTTGTTAACTTGTCAACCTTGTTATAGTTTTTTTGTTCACGTTTTTCCTTTGTTTCTTTTCGGTTTTTTGTTTTGTTTGTTTGTACCTGTGAACAGGTGAGCCAGCTGTCACCTACGGTGCTGCCCTCACGGGTAGGATTTAGATGGCAAAGGCCTTCTATTTATATTTACGTTTTAAGAAAGCCCTGGCACCCCCCCCCCAGTAGTAATCAAGTAACGAAGTAGACAGTACCCAGCTCTGTCTCTCTCTCTCAAATTTGCCCCCCCCCCTCTTTTTTCAATCAAGAATAAAGCCGTTCCGTTTTCTCTTAGTCATTTTTTCATCGTCATTTATTCACCCTCCATCCCTCATCTCTGTTGTCACGTTCCCATTGCACGTAGCGCAACAGAGGTAGTCTTCGGAGCTGCTCAAAGAGTACTAGACTGGGCCAGCAAGAAATTTGAGGACATCGGCATTGATCTTGCACGGTTGGCAACCGGTAACTTACCCCCGGAACTATTCCCACCTAGTCAACTGCGGTCGGTTCTTAAGGAAATTCGAGCTTCTCTGGCGATGGCGTGGGCACCGACACCCGCTTTGCAGAATGGTGACTTATGAAGGGCATACCAGGAAGCCCGGGTCGTCGTAGCGGCCACACCAAAATGGCTTCGGTTATTCATTCATCTGCCAATAATTGAGATTAGCAAGACATTTGAGTTGTATCGAACTTTTGTGTTGCCCGTGTTTAGTGCTGCAGGTAACCGGCTGCTGCAGGCGTTCAATACGGATCCATACCCGCATTTCTGGCGGCAGGGTGGGATCGGCAAACATTTATTGAGATTACGGAGGCCGGGGTACGCTCATGTCAGGGACGGGCAAGTTCGGTATGTCCGCCCAGTAAAGCCATCTACCAGAAAAATTTTAAGAAAACCTGTGTGATGGCGCTGTTCCTGCAGACACTGACAAAAAGAACACGGAGTGCTATCATGTTGTAGTAGAATGGAGAGGCCCAGAAGCCATTTACCTTGGCCACCGGAAATGGGAAGTACCAATGAATAATCCACGCTCTCTGGTAATGGAATGTCCGCAACAGACAGATTCGAGGGATTCTTCGAGAGCAGAGCTGCCGTTGTCGGCATTAGCGAAATCCCGCACGGTTGTTCCATTCAAACTGATGAGTGGATTTTGCAGGGCAGTAGGCGACACTCGTTATCATCCACTAGGAAGGGGAACGACTTTTTGCCAAGACTGAAAGGGTTAAACTGGGCTGTAGCTACAGACGCCCAGGAGCAAGGAAGCAGGGCAAACTTATCCCTGCAGGCTTCATTAGAAGCGTCCTTTAGACGCATCGGCAGCAGTCTCGTGAGCGCTGCTAGTTTCGTTAAAACGAACCGTGCTTTGGAAGAAGACGACTGGGAGCGGAAAAAACGAGCGTCTGGATATCACACATACCTATTCGAGCTATGGGGTGTGGGATCGGCGTTTTTCATGGCCAGTGTGGCTGTGTTCAGCATCCAGTGGTGCCATGGGAGAAGAGGAGACTCTAACATAGTTGATCTTCGGGAACGCCACGGACGGTGGAGGAATTCATAGAAGAAGAAGCTAAGAAGCGACGTGCCCGGCAGTGGAGTACCATGCATTGCCTTACCGAAATAGACAACCGTATGACGGCTCATGAGCAAATTTGTTTGGCAACACTGCGTGATATGGAATCGTCCATCGAGCACCAGGCCTAACAAGGACGCATCCTTTTGTCTGTAACCTTTTTATGTCCCCTGTATCATTTAGTGGTGTTCCCGTTTTTCTTTCGGGAGGGGGTATTTATCAACTAAAACCTAGTAGGACTTAATACGTCAATTTAATTATGTATTTTTTCTTTGTTTTGGTTTGTTTGGGAAAATGAATTCGAGGACGAATGCAGCTAGAGAGGGGGATGTCACGTGGTCAATGACCACGTTATGTGATCCTGCTGGTATTGAGTACAACCGGACGTATGACGTCAGAGTTTCCCTCATATATAGTCGCCATGTAATCTTGTATCGCTCGCAGTCTTACTCTTATTTCCCTTGAATACAACGTAGGTCTACAATATTTATGATGTCGTTTTGGATGTTAGGGGTTTATGAGGAGTGGTTTTCGATCGTTGCCTCGAACTGTATATTGATTGGGATACCCGATGGGTGGGTCCTGCTGAATTTGTGCAGGAATATCTCTGGTTTTTCCTTCTGGGTGTTAATAGTGCTACCATTTACTTTGATAGCTACGCTGACGGGAGAACTTTTGATGCCTTTGCCAAGCATCAAATCTGGCAACAGAGTATCGGTTGGTCTTGGGGACTGAGTAAAGAGGCAAAGGCCGTATATTTATTTTGCTGTTATAACCTATAATGTTATTCTTCTGTGTGGCTTTCACTTTGCTCCACTTCTCCCTTTTATGTTGGACGGTAGAAGAGATTTTTCCCCACCTTCTAAATGCTTTTCGAGTGTGTCTACTAGTCTGTTGCATTCGTCATCCCATTGTAACCGACTTTGTTCATTGCCATTAAAAAATGGCCGTTCTTACCGTTTCAGGGTAAAAATTGAGGAAGGTGGGTAGAACGAACTATTATTGGGGCTGTTGTCGGATCGATCGGGTAAAACAGTCAATGGATTGATTGCAATCGAGGTAGCTTCCCCGATTAATTACCTCGATTAAACGGCAATTGAATTCGGGGAGAAGAATTTTCCACCCTGAGCCATGCCTCCGTGGCCCGAAATAAGAAACCCGATTGGCAAAAAAGCGCCCCAATTGGCTCGAGGCAGATCTTTAAATGAAACAATTTAAAATCTTCTTGGCTGTTGGAATGAGGTCCGTAGAATGTAATTTTTGCACATCCATTGCACTTCCAACGTGACTAGCCGACGGACATCCTTGGGGATACCCATTGAGTACATGGATATCTAACGGATGTTCGGCCATGATTCGGACGGCAGAAACGTGCTATATGGGGTAGTGTGGCTGTATAGCTCTATTCCGTAACCTTCTTGTTGTAGAGTCGCTACAACGGATTGGAAATCGGTGGAGAAAGCTCGAAGGGTGCTAAAATCGTTGTCTCTAAGTGGCCGGAGTTTATAAAAGGTGAGGTACAAGTTTCGGAGACGATCTGTGGGTTGATGTATCTCCTCTGGAGTTCTTTGAGGGCCTGTTGGTAAAGTCCAAGGTTCACTAGTGCTCCTCCGTAGTCCTTTCTGATGTCTGGTGTAAGCGCGTGATAGAGATGAGCGATGCATTCCACGACGGAACTTACAGCATCGTCTACGAAAATCTTGAACATCTGTATGAACATAGGTCAATTGCAAGGATCTCGACCGATTCTTAGCGACTTCATATGAGGTGGTTTAATACCGGAAGGACTCGTCATGGCGTGTGAGGTGTCAAGAGTATGGATCCAATCATTCGGGGTGTAAACAGCAGGCGGGTTGTGGACTGTTGGCGGAGAAGCGGATGGACATGGAAAGCCCGTTGAGTATGTAGAGCTCGGCACCAAAGGCGGTGTCATAATGTTGCCTAGAAAGGATATCAAAGCTTGTTGCTGTCCAATTTTGATTGACGGAGTGAACAATGATGAACTAGAGATGGCGGCAGTCACGACCGGCTCGTAAGACGAACTGGAGCCAGGCGGAAGTGAATTTACAACCAGAGCGTGTGTGAACAAATCCGGACCGTATAACGGACCTAGATTGGCCGACCCAAGGCTCGTGCGATTTGGTGGCGCGTACGTAGTCCACCCACTTGCGCTGGATGCTAGAGGTTGAAGCGGTGGTTGTGCTGACGCTTGAGCTTGAGGTTGAGCAGGCCGCCAGCCCAAAGAAATTCCGTTGTATGGACTTCCTCCAAGAGAGCCCGGGTGCAGCGAACGTTGATGTCCCAGGTGGAAGGGGGGCCGAAATTAGAACAGGCGTCACGTTGGTGGTTGGAGAAGCTAGCGATGCTGCCGTGGTTGGTTGCGTGACGTTGAGTAAAACCGGTGTGGTGCAACTCCATCTCGTTCAGGTAGCTGAACTTTACCAGGCAAAGTTCGACAGAAAGTACTGGTAGAGTTCAGGCCTCTTTACCACAAGCTAAGCGTTACCGTCGTTGGTGCAACATGGTCCCTCCCATATCTACCAGCAATGCCGCTGCCGAACGGTCGGGGCCTTTATTTGTTTTGTTTACTTATGTTAATTGTTTTTTGTTTTTGGGTTTTTTTAATTCTTGCAATACAATGCCTTTTACCCTTATAATTTTTTTCACTTTTTGATGGGCTTAACGGTATGCTTCCATTTAAATTTATGTTAATTGTCAATTGACACCGACGGGGTGTAACCGGTTCTACAACCCGATTAAATTATTTTGTACCCTGTTTGCACCCGTTTCGTGTATTACATTGTATTTTACTCTTTTTATTTATTTCCCTTCACTTGCTCACACTTTTTCGAGTTTGAGCAAGGCCTTGTCGTTTACATTGGGTATTTTTTTACTGAAGGGAACCGCTTGATAAGTACCTACACGAGTTTTAACCGATTGGTCATTTTTCAGGTAGGTAGGTCAGTGCGGTTTAACGTGTATCGGGTATTCCCCTTGTCCCAGTACACGAAATTCAAATAGCTTTTATCAGTAAAAACATTAGTTGATCCATTTCCCAGAATTGGGATCAATAATATGATTTGTTACTGTATTTTTTTTTCCTCATTTTTTTAACGAAAAAAAAAATAAAGAAAAATAAATGAATAAAGAATCAACTAGCTTATTATTAATTAACCCATTTCATAACTAGCCTTACCGGCTTATACCGCTTAAACTGAGCGCCAAAACTGAGGGCCACAGACCACTACAGAACATAGCGGGAACCATATGAACTAGAAACAGAAGAATGCAGAGTTTCTTTCTCTCGCGTTTGGCCACCTCTCCTGATACATCGTGGCATGAACTACTATAACTTAAGGACTGGATTCTTCGACAATTCCTATGTAAGCCATGTAATTTTTTATTTTTTTTTATTTAATTTAATTTTATAAATAATTATTGACTTACCAAATGTCCCTATGTTGAAAATTAACCCTTAACGAGATATTAATTATTTTCTATCAGAAAATAGGGAAATTGGGTAGGCCCGCTAGGCCGCAGGTGCCATCGGGGAGCCAAAAATTCTAACTCATTGCTTGTTTTCTTGTTTTCTTTCTACAATTTCAAGTTCAGTTGTCAATCATCAAGATCATGCGATTTTATTGGTAGATGACACCCCGACAATTTCGAATTCAGTTGTCAATCAGCAAGAACTTGCAATTTTTGGTTGATAGATGGCACCGGCGGACCGCCCTTTTTCCCCTCCTTCTACAATTAAAATCGAAATATTTCCTTAAATTATAAGTTTTCTAAAGAAAAAAAATATTTAGTTAGAATCACCTTTAAAAGTTGCATTTAATAATATACATTTTTTTTTTTCGTGAAAAGAGCCCACCCGACAAGCTTTAACACGGCGAGATCGGGAAAGAATCCCGTCCTTAAGTTATAGTAGTCCATGATCGTGGTTGCAGGATATGTGTATACCGTACAGTAGCGCTCCGCCCCACGTTATTTGGGCGTTATTTGGAAGGTTTTTCGGTGCACCGTGCACCGTTTTTTAGACCGATCAAGATCGATCTAAAATGACCCAAAAAACCCAATCAGAAACTCCAATCGCCCCGTTCTTGTACCGTGTATAGGGCTGTTCGACATCTTTTTCACATTTGTATCCATCGCGGCAACGCAGCAGTCGTTGGTAGATTTTATCTGCTACGACAGAATTGTGATCGGTAGTTAATTGTGCTCTTTCCAGTAGAAAAGTAAACGTTTAATTTAGTTTTAAGTGTATAGTAGTAGATGAATATGTCTGGGGGGGGGAATTTTGGGAACAACTGGGCAACAATCTAATCCGTTTTTCCACATTGTATTAGGGATTGAGTAGGGACACTCACAATTTATCAATATGAACTTATCTAAATAGAGAGTTTTCGCATCACTTTGCAGTCCACTTGCATAGTTGGTTAGGGGGTGCTGTTTAGTATTTTTTTGCGTTTCTAGTGTCAAGAAAATATGTAAACATGGGTGATTCAAATGTTAGCAATCTAATACCTCAAACAATAAATCTATTTAAACTGTCCGACCACGCTAATGGACTTGTGCAGATAGAGAAGGATATCTACTTAGAAAAATTTGTAAAAGTAAACATCGATTGTCCATACCTTTTCCCAGATGTGGACAATCGAAAAATACTAAACAGCATCCCTAGCCTTTAACTTGAATTAATTTTCATAGATAAAATAGGGATGATTAATTAATTAAAATAACTGGAGAAGACGCAGAATGTCTTAAAGTGTAGTATTCTAGAACATTTCCTGAATTGGAAAAGCATTACTAGGGTAAATAAATCAAAAACCCCCTTTTTTCCTATCTCCCCCTGCAATCGAAACCCCTCTGGATTTTTATAAAATTTGGCAACGCAGCATCCGAAACTGGTCTATTGTACACAACGATTCCTACAATTTATTTATGTTAGACCGATAATTTAGTCCAAATATTTCATCAGAAAAAAATCTCCTACATAACAACAAATTTAGGCGGTCCCCTTTACTATTTAACAAATGAATTGAGAGTGAACATGTGATTAACTATCATAATATACGAAAGCGGTGTAGGCCTACACCAGCACACATACCGACACCGCACCGATATGGCCCGATCAGCTTTATTCGGGTTGGGTCATGTGGTGCAACGGGCTGAAGCTGATCGGGGCCGAGCGCTACCAGACAGACATCATAGAATAAAATGCCTCCTGGCGGCAAATTCTGGCATGCTTTTGTATTGGCGAAGATCTGAGAACAGGGTAATGTTGAGAACTGTAGTCTAGTTACACGGGGGTGTTTCTTTATGGTCACTTTTCTTAGTTGTCTTACCGAAGTTTGTTTAAAGTACCAAATTACAAATGCCGTCTGATGAGCGGAAACCTCTTGTTAGTCATGATTATGGTGGAGATCTGGCTGCTAATATTGCCCAAGGTAAGTTTTTTAATTAAAATCTTCGAGGAAGCCAAGGGCTAAGGCAATGATTTCGTCTCTGAAAATGTTATCTTGTCTATGAGTCACAATGATGCCAGTATACACCTTGCGGCCTCTTAGTGTCCTTTACATATATATATATATATATGATTGTTCACACATCATCTAGCAGTGCTTTTATTTACCAGAAGTTGATGAAGTTTCCCCACCTTATGGATCCACAAATGACACAAGCTCATGGACAACAGGAGCAGCACAGTTAAATGGAAACCCTATGGTTACTTGTAGAGTGTGCCAAGCTCTCATTGACATCTCTGGCAAAAAAGACCAGCATGTTGTTAAGTGTGCTGAATGTCATGAAGCAACAGTAAGTTTGCTTTAAAACATTTTATTAAATATTGATTGTTGTACCTAAACATACAATGAATTATTTATGTTATACCATCAGCCAATAAAAATGCCCCACCTGGGAAGAAATATGTGAGGTGTCCTTGCAACTGCCTCTTGATATGCAAAGCTACATCTCAACGAATTGCTTGCCCTAGACCTAGTTGCAAGAGGATCATCAATCTGACAACAAACCCTACTAACCCTTCAGTTCCATCTGTTCCTGGAATGTGTCGTGTCACATGTGCTCATTGTCATGACACTTTTCTGGTTGTACAATTTAAAAAATTTGCCATTTAACATTTTATTTACTTCTACACCTATTATTCTGTTTCAGTTCAACACCCTGACAAATGCTTTAGCCAGATGCCCTCATTGCAGAAGAGTGTAAGTAATATTGCCAACTAATGGGCTTAAGGTTGCTTTTTGGTAAAATATGGTTTTCAAACTGCTGGTTGCTCTACATATTCCTTTTATTTATTTGGTTAACCAAGTTAAACAATCAGGTTTATGTGAATGAAAATAGTAGCATTCACGCTATCTTTATTAGTACGTTCAACAATAACATTTTATACATAGGATGTTCTTATGCATTTGTGGCTTTTATATGTATATTTATTTCAAGCTTTCCTAAAAATTACAGATCATCTGTTGGGCCGGATTTTGCCAGGAAGAGGGCAACTATTTTCTTGGTTTTAAGCATGGTTTTTATCGCCGTTGGTGTTGGAGTAACGGTTAGTAACTTAAAATTATGTATCAGATTATGTAATCATACTTATTTTTCTTGAAAAGTGGGGTACTTATCATATAGCGGTTTCCAAAGGAGGAATGTACGTGGTATACGTGGGTAAGTTTAAAAAAAATTATATATATAGATCTGATTGACATCCTTTTTTGAAATTATTCCAGGTGCATTTCTCATTGCCTTGATCTTATTTATTCGAAGCATCTACTATTGGACGATGAAAGTCAGTGTGATAGAAGGTCCAATGTAGTTAGCTGGGTTTCCTTCAATTTAGTCTTGCTATGGCGGTTGTCTACCTTTTTTCTTGTATCTTGCTTTTCATAATTATGTAGAAATATGTTTATTCATGATGATAGTTAAGTGGCATATGCACATCCCTTAATCGAAGAACGGTAAAGGCAAACAAAATGTGAACGTTTCACCTTAAGATTTAAAGGACATTCCGCGTTTGCATTGGTGTTTTACCTTCAATTAAGCGTCTCCACTACTATACTCTTCCAAAATTTATCCTTAACCGGAACTTGATTATTCATCGCCCTCCATCTCAACGTCTTTTTTACGAAGCGATCGGTCGAAAAAAATTTGCTTTTCTACTCGGAACTCCTGAGGTATCTATTATAACAGTCACATTATGATAGAAACGATATTAATCTATGAAACAGGCCTTATATAATTAAGCGGGCCAGAGTTAAAATTGAGAAACTTATTGGGATCCGTGTAACCAGTCGGTTCATTTATCTCCTAAACCATGTAGCCGTTCTCATTGAAACCTAAAATGTCGTCATTCGCTCATTCGAATGTGCCCCATTCAGTGATTTTTGGTTTATTCTAGTTATCTAAAGAATTTATTGATGTGCGTAAACTCCCTTGCGGTAGTTCCGAACAGTCGGAGTGATGGGAGGCTTCAACGTTTCCATCTACCACTGTTCCATGATTGGTTAAACTATATGTTGTTTTGAATAAATACGCATAGATTCTTACTATCTGTTCTTTACAACTTATATATTTGCATAAGCCCATGGTGGAAAAATGTAAACGGGAAGTATTCAGTTTTTTCTGTCGATTCTGAAAAATGTAACCTCATACACACAAGCACATGGATATACAGTAATGTATACCCGGGTCACCCTAAACATCCGTCGACTATCCAACTTCAGACAAACCCAGCAATTGGTAGGCTTTCTGCGGAAGACCTTAAGTTAATTAGAAGCCCTAATTTAGACAAAATGGCGGTATGCTGCAGCTTATATGGTATCACAAGCTGATATCACCACCCCACCGATAATCACTCAAACGTTGGTGGAAATAAAGAGAATGGGAAATATAAATATTTTGAAAAATGGAAAACATGCGCAGTCATAAAGCAGATAAATGATACCACCATACCCGTTTTTAACTGGGGCATTGCATGTCACTTCGCGCAGCTCTTTTTATTTATCACAATTCATCGTCTTTTAGTGGAATAGGTAATCTGTGTGCGTAGACTACTTCTATTTGAATGAATTGCTCTAGCACACCTACGGACCTACACAACAAGGAAATAAAAGGCTTTGACATAGTTTCATTCTTTTCCTTCATCTTTTCACCAGTCTAGCCGTAGAACATCTCTGGGACAAAACTAGCGCTCCAAATACAAATAAAAATATGAGCTAAAAATTGGCGGTGCAAGGTTATCTTTTGTTGCACATATTTTCTTAGCAATTGAAACACTATATGGCGTAAAACACAGAGGACAAGCAGATTGCGACAGCAGATTGAGAATTCAGAGCAGGACATGGATGTATACTGACAATCATGTTTCATGATAAGTGTTCAGCAAATTTTAATCATAACTCAATTGCTCTATCTTACTCCAAACCGAAATGGCAAGACGAAATACGTAAAACCAGTAGCGTGTAATAAACTGAAGTAGGACAGCAGCTAAACACTGATTATTGACCATACCCGAGTTACGTGTCATTCCTCCTTCGTGTCATGCCTATTTCTGTTTTTGATACTCTTTTGGTATTTGGGAGTTCGATTTGGAGACAGACGGTCGATTAGCTTGCGGCAGTCTGTCCGCTGGCATTGCAGCCGAAGGAATTGCCTGCAGCTTTGGTTCCGCAGTTGACCATACAAACGGGGAAAAACAAGTGAAGAAATCGACAGAAGTCTTAGCTATATTGCAGCGCGTAATAGTAACGGTGAGTTGTTGCTTGGTTTTTTAAATCATTGATTCCAAAATAAGGCATTAGTTAGTTCTATCTAATCGTAAATGTGCATTATTCGGGATTTCTAACTCAATGTTAGCTTAATTAAATGCAAACAGCATAGGGTTTTATATATAGTTTCCACCAGATCAGTTCTTAATTTGATCCAGTTTTTATTGTTGACGTAGTATTGCATACGGTTTAATGCTTGCGTGGCTTCATACACGTATTCTGAGTTATGGGAATGGGTAACAAGATTGCTTCGCATTAGCTTTTCTTCTTGACAGTATTTTTTAACAACAAAAATATGTATTATGAAGCCCAGTTTAATTAGTCAAAACCTCATTTTGCTGGATAGTCTATTCAAATAATCGCATATACGTATCAATTTCTAGCATTTATTAGCAGCATCTCGCAGTTGGCAAAAATAGTTAAGAAAAATGCAGACGAGAGGGCAGTGTGGGTTTTGGTTGTAACTTGTAGTTGTGGTATTCCGCACAATTCCCGACGTACTCCTATGCCAAACGAGCACCCACCACTGCAAAGTGAATTATCCGTTCTTTTTGTTTATGCTCTGTAGTTGCTTAAATGTTTAACGGCATTTGTTTTTCTTCCTGTGGGATGTGATAGACTAGGCCCGTAAAATTAAACTATGATGGGCGAATGATATTTTCTGTTTTTTTCTATTGATAATTGAAGCCAAAAGACGTCAGACGTAACGAAGATGGCAGAAGGTAATACGTCACTGACGGGGAAATTTTGTAGCCGCATTCCTCGGTTGCAACGATCTGTATCCTTCCATGGTAAGGAATATAAATCCGCCACAAGTAATGAGGCAACGGAAGAGGAGTTGACAGAAGCTCTAGACGATCTCCGCTCTTTGAGCAGCGTTTCCAGTGTTGCGTCGTGTGCAGTGTCTAGTAGGGCATACCGGAAAGCTGTCGAATCTGCCTTCGAAATTCAGAAAACAAATTCTCCAAGATTTACGTTGCACTGCTCTACTCCACCAAGTAATGGCTTCCCGGGTGAATATTTAACACCTACCCAAAGGGCTAACAGAACCATTCGACAACTCAAGTAACCCAGGCAACGAATTGGTCGTTTTTCCTGGCAGCCTATTCTTCAACATATACCGTTTTTTTAGGTCATTATTGAAGGAATCAAAGACAGACAGCAATTACAAAGATTTTGAGATACAACGCCTGACACGCGAGCTTGTACTTTTACGCCTGGAACATGCTCAGTGTGGAAAAAACACAGTCAGAGGGGAAAAGGAACCTGAAAATACTTTACCCTTGGCGACGCCCTCTCTAGCCGATTCAGGTCATTTCGATGATCTGTCGTACCAAGCAAACCAGTTAAAGGATTCTTTAGTAGAAAAAGATGTTGATTCGCTAGCCTCTGGTAGTTGGAGCATGGAGAAAAGCCGGATTGCTAACTTTCATGGAGAAAAAATTGAGGATTTGCTAAGACGGCATGCCAACGAGGTAATTATGATGTAGCGTTTTCATTGCCACCAAAAAATCTTTAAAACTTCAGTCATTTTAGATACAGCAAGTGAGAAATCGATTTACAGATCGGCTTGAGTTAGCTTTAACCCAACTCAGTGATTCGAATACGCGTTACGCAAATCTGTTAACCAGCCATGATTTAAGTCGACAAGAGCTAGAGCGAAGCTCGAAGGAACAGCTTCGATTGCGTCAGAAAATCGAATCACTTGAGCATAAACTTGCGCAGCTTCAGATGGATATGGAAGAACGCGAAACGATGGTATTTTAAGAGCTGGAAAAATCAGCTGCAGATACCAACAATTCACTAACTTATTGAACATTGTTTAGGAATATGAAACGCGAGAAAAGGAATTATCTCAAATTGAAAACCTTTCTGGAGAGTTGGCATGTAAAAATCAAATCATCTTGGATCTTCAATCGAAACTGGAACGTTTATGCGTTGCAGCTGACGAAGCTCGAACCGGGACCCAGAATTTACAAGCCGTAGCATCGACGTTAGAGCAGCAACAGGTAATTGCCAATAACTAAAAATAGGTTTTCATTGATCCTGGAGTAATCTCAAGTGAGGACTGACAAGTGACTTTCGGCAGGTTATTTTTAATTCTTCAAGGGCTTGGATATCGGGAAACGAAGCTATTACTCTCTGGCTCTGCCTTCACAAGCAAACCCGGAGGGTGGTTTAACGAACTGCCAGTGTCTGCTACCACCAGGTTATTCCCTGTAAACTGATTTTGTGCTTGCTTTTTTCCCTACTTTCTATCCCTTTAAAGACAGCTAGGTTAGTTTACAAGATTTAGTCGACTAAGAAACCTGCCGAAAGTCCTTATCTGTTTGTTTTTTTTTCTAATCAGTACCGCACCCCACCGGTACATACTATACTCCCCCTTAACTTAGATAAACTGATTTAAGTTTTGCCAATTAGCAATTAAGCGAGCCGTTTGCTTATTATAATTTTTTACCGAATTTCTTATATCAATCTTTGCTTGCAGGTGGATCTAGAAAGCTCTAGTTCCCGAAGTTGCGCGAATGTGGACGACAAATCCAGGATAAACAATGCCAACCATCCGTCTCCAGATCCTTCTATAATTCTTAAGTTTTTGCGTTCTGCAATATTTTATTTATTAACAGACAACGAAAATGGATCTGAGCATCTGCGAGCCATTCAAAGTATTCTCGAATTCAGTCCCGAAGAAAGGTGTGCAGTAGAACGTATAGGGAGGCTTGGTTATTTGTAAAATTCTAAATGACTATTAATCACGGGTATCATTAAAAGACTGCGGTATACCTGATTCGCTAACATAAACTATGGAAGTATAAAACACAGCTATTAGACAACAATAAAATTTCTTTAAATTTTTTGCTTTTATTTATCTTATGCTTTCTCTTTAAACTTTTAGTAGTTTAACAAAGGTTCGTATGGAAAATCAAATTTATTTTACTTCAAAAATATCAACAAAAACAAAAGAATTATCCCGGGAACTATGGTAAGGTTGCTTATTTGTATAGCGTTGGAGCTGACCATAGCCTACATGGGGAAAAATAAAAAACTGAAGGCAGTTCCATAGTTTGTCCTCACTGCAAATGTAGAGCAAATAAGCAACCCCTGCCACCCTTTTTAGTCATTGAGTGATTGAGGCATTTACGTCATAGTTGATGCAGCAGGTGCCATCTGTTGTGCAACTAACAAGAAACAATAATAATAATAATAACAAACTACGCCCACTACGCAAACTGCCGTAGCAATGTTTCGTTAAGTTATAGTGAGTTTTGTTATGCTACATTATAATTGCATTCGGACGTTGCAGTAGTTTGTCAACGTTTAGACAAAGTGCTGAATCAGGTGTTGCAGTACAGCCTACGCCCGTAGGTTTACAGCTCATTGTGAACAGTGACAAAATAGTGCTGTCAGCGCAACACCCAGTGGTGAAGGCAGTTTTGTGTAGTACAAAAATTCTGCGTGAGGTCCGTTTTTCATTTTATTAGTGCGAGAAAAATACGTCATGCAATAGAAAGAACGCTGAACAACACTGATCCGTGTCAAGCGTGTGCAAATCTAGTGGAAACCGATAGCAACACGCGCAAACAGAGGTTTGAAAACAAAGTGACACACATATTATTATACTTTTTCACTCTGGCATCTGTATCCGTCCCAAACCAATATAATCCGACAAACCGATATGCTGGAATCATGGACTCATTTGGTTACGCATCGCTAGAAGCAGAAAATATCTATTACTCTTTGAAAACAACACAAATTTTTAGAAAATGAATAACGGTATAGTCCTGTAATGTTTTCAATTAGAAAAGTACGAGTGAAACAAGTTCTTTCTTTCAGTATAGACCACGTGCTTAGATACCATTGACACACACCCCTACAGCAGAAGACCATGAACCATCCTTTTGACAGGTCAGCCATTTTCTTCCCTGTAACTTCCTACCAGGTTGACAAGAAAATTGGACCGTGGCGCCGATTTCGTACGTCGAATTCTCGGGGGTTATATAACCATAGGAAGGTATCCCAGGATGGCTGCAAAGCATTTGACCTAAATCGAGCAGTCTTTCTTTGAATAATGGTATTTTCTTCCTTTATCCTTACTGGTATAGTCAGTTAATTGTACGAAAACTTACACAGAGGAGCTGAGTGAGACCAAATTCCATTTTCCATACAGGTGATTTCATATTGTCCCAATAGTTGGAAATTACGATTGCAAGCAAATTTCACAACATCTCCGACGAAATGGCTACTGCCACTGTCTTTAATTCTAAACAAAAATATGTGTTAGTTTGGGTATTGAGACGTGTTTGCTATGAAATCAAAATACCGGCCATTTAACGGGGGCAGTAGCTCAGGGCATTCAACAACTTCAAAAATTATTAATTTTTCATTTTTTTTTTTTTTTTTTTAATACGGCTTCAGTTTAATTGACGTGCGAAAATACCTTGGCATGAAGGAGGAGCTGGATACCAATCCATATTTTGCTGGCAAGTCGCATTGTTCAGTCCAATAAGTTGGTAACCGGGTGGGCAAGAAAACTTAACCTATCATACAAGGTTAAGTAATACTTATAGTAGAAAAGCACAAAATGTTTACCATCGCCTTATACCCCACTCCGTTAAGGAAGTCAAACTCCAATCGGGGATCAGCACCATCCATATCGTAGGGACACTGAATTAATTCGCAAACAGGCAGTCTGTTCTCCGACCATAACCCTATTTAATAAAAATAATAATAGTGATAATGGTTTTTAAATCACTGTTCATAAATTTTTGTACCAGAAGTTAAGCATTCGCTGAAATTTGACCCTATCAATTGGTATCCTTCTAAACAAAAAAAAACCATTCTTTGTCCAGCATAATTTCCTTCGATTACGGCATGTAGCGGCGATTCAACCACAGGAGGTGTGGGGCATTGGATTGCTAAAATAAAATACAAAGATAAACCAAGAACATTTAGATTATAGGTTAGTATATTGCGTAAATCTAAAGAAAGAAATTTTTTGTCAAAATGTGATGCTATAATTTATCAAAATGGGATGCTAAATAAGTCAAAATGTGAAAGAAGAGGTAGCCTACTGCCATTTCCGTTAGATTTGTTTAAAGCAAAATTGTTCTTGGCCTAACTGCAAGATTTATATGGAACCAAATATCCGCAAATATCATACATAGGCTACACTGCCGCGATAAGCAGTCTATACTTATAATTACGGCATAATGAATCGTTTTACTACTCAAGAATTTTTGAAAAATAGGAATGACATGCAGTTTCGTTCGACTCGTAACAACTGGCCTTTTAGTTGAATGATATTACGGGGCTGCTTTTCGTACTGAAACAATAACGGGTTACGTCCACTGCGTAAAAGAAAGTAGCTATGACAATAATAAAATTTGATTGCAACTCAGTTTTGGGGACAGTTTTCAAACGACATTCTTCCCTGGCGGTTCCCTCAATCGCGGAAATATTTTCTGCAAAAATTGCTGTTTGCAATTTACAAGGAAGCAAAAAAAATTAACCAGCATAAAATTACAATAAATTGCTTACTTTGAACAACTATACGTATACTATTGTTATGCCCACGAGGAGTAGTACACGTGTATTCGCCTTCATCGCGCGCTTGAATGGAGAATATTGAAATCCGGAACCCTGTTCACAATTGATTTATTAATAAAAAAATGTTGTGTGTAAATTTTGCTGAAAATCATACTTACGCCACAGCCTTTCTTCACGAGATATTGCCCAACCTAAACAACGTTTTGATGATGAACGACTTATTTTACTATGACAGAATAGAACGATAGGTCAGAAGAAATTAAGGTAAGTAGGACGTTCGGTTAGAAACTAATGGTATATGAATTGTCAAGACAATTTAGAGAAATCAAACCGAACGGATGGCTCCTGTTAAAATTATTGGATTTTTTCCAAGTCCACTGAGGATTTCCCAATTTTCTGTAGAATATACAGTCAAGATGTACGACACTTCCTGGACGAACAACCCTTTCAATAACAACAAGGATGGTAATCAATTTGTACAACAAATAAATGTAATTTTCTTACAGTTCTCCTGCGGCATTTTCCCCAGCAGATCCCGTTGGAACATTCGTTTTTATCGTTGGCGGATGATCATCTATAATATTCCAATTGAAATTTGCTAATCAAACTGAAGACGATTAAAGATGTTGTAAATGTCTAACTTAGTTTTTAATTTGCTAGACAATTAATCAGAATCAAAGAAGACGATCCTATATACGTGCACTTCTTAATTATAATCGAAGAGAAACGGTTTACCAATAAATGCGGAAAGGCCATCGGAAGGTGTCGTTGGAAGACCTATGCAGACAAATGTAAATAAGTCATTAAAGCAGAATATTTTATTTTTTTTACATGTGGGGAGCTTGTCGCTCCATTTTCCATGGTAGCATTGGATTGAGACTGCGCCCAATAATTTCATTTTGCCAAGCACGGGACATCGGGCTACGAGAGTTGTACCGTGGGGAATAACGGCATTTGCCTGTTAAAAAGATTACAATCATGGAAATTTAACATGCAAGGACTGGAATAGGCCTACTATACGTAGGCAATTGATTTTTTATCTTGCTCCTCGCTGGATATGGTTAATGAAATTCAAATCAATATATGTTGAAATATTTACATTTATCGGCCTATTGCTCTATTGGTCATATTGTATTTTATGCGTTTTGGACTTACCGGTAAAGGACTGTGATGTCCATAATATGAAAGAATAAGATTTTTCTCGTCGGGAATATGAAGGCGGCAATTTTTCAAAAGTGGTTGGTACCAGTCATATTTTTCTAATACATAAAGAACGTAAGAAAAATTTAATGCAAAAAAAACCAAAAAAGCTAACCTATTAGTTTACTTTTAAATCACATAGGCTACTGCCAATATAATCCCTTGTGAGTGCTTTTTATAAATGACGTTTTTTTTTCTGTGTACTTTTTGCCATCATGTATCTTAGCAGGATGTAAGCAAGCGTTAACCGAGATATATAATACTATATACGTATATTACAGAGAGGGTGGAAGGGGGAGGAATAAACGTTGTGACAGAAACGAACCAAAATTTTCGAGATGATTGGATCAATCGATCAGTAAGAGCTGTTGCAGGTGTAAATACTGGAGATTTAGATTTAGACAAAGACCATAAAGCAATAATATGGCGTAATTAAAATTAGCAGAAATTCTAGAAAATTTTTGATTTTACGCTACATTATACAGAAAAGTTTGAACGATGTATCACCCTATATCACCGATATCTCGACGGTGTTCCTAAATAATGTAGGCTAATCCAATTGTCTCTATTCCCTCCCATTCACTGCTAGAGCTGCTACAAAAGTTAAAATTCCCCTTTTAAAATGCTAAACAAACAATGAACACCCATTTTCCTGAAAAACATGTATGTAGCCAATATAAATAAAGCAACAAATACGGGAAATAGTAGTATTCAGTTGAATGCCAGTATCTTCTTTAATATACTGTAGTTCTTTGGTTTGAATATTTACTTCAATTTAAGTTACAAAGACGGAAACATCAGAAATTCCATTTTCCTTAGTTTTTTTAGATAACGGAAGGTATACATGACTTATTTCAGTTAAGACGACATTTTGTGAGCGAAGCCCATCACCCACCCGGGAAGCGGCGGGAAGCCATTAATTTTTACCCGAACTACTGCTGTAATGCATGACTCATTGTTTAGCAGGGGCTAAAGACAGAGCACCTAATGAAATATGAACATTTTAATTTCCCTCGAAGCTTTAAATAATGTTAAACTATATTGCAATCCACCCAACCCCAATTCCACAGTCTAGTCTACTAAAAAAATCACGATGGTGAACTTAAGGCCTTTTTTAGCCGACGCTTTAAGTACCTTACTTGTGTTTAATGTCTTTTAGAATTTCACAGTCGTTGCCTATTTGAAAAATAAAAGGTGACAAAGATTTAACTTATTTCCAGTTTCATTCTTTTCGTTTTATAGTTGAAGAATTTATGGGCTTTCAGATAAGATTTAGCAAGATCAGTGAGGCATGATTCTTTAATGTTTATTAAGATTGTGATAAATGATCGAATGGGTTTGAAGATTTTCAAACGAGGTTGAAGAAAGATTCTCGTAGTTGCGAACCCCCTTTTTAATAAAAAAAAGCTACGAGTGGATAGTCAAATAAGTGGCTCTCTCTGAGGACCAGATTGCCTTTTCCAATGATTGAACTATGATTCAGAAAATTGTTTGTTCTTCAGTTTACATAGAACTTTATCCAACAAACTTCTTGAACTGCCAGCTCTTCTATTTATTACTTTATTTTTTAAATTTTTATTCTTTTTTTACTACAAATTTTACTTGTTTTTGTAGCTGGTAAGAACATAAAATGCATGCAAGAACATGTATAGAATTCACTCCCACACCCGTGAAGGGGTCTTAACAAGACTAAAGACTCACCCTGTAATTCGAAGTTGTCAGGATGGGCTAAAGCTGACGCTGTAAAAAACTTTTCGATTGGAGAAGTTTTTAACTCCAAGTTATTTAAGCTTTCACCATTACTTGTTGTAGTGAACAGTTCGCCATAGGCTTCATTCCGTCCGGTTAAAAATATCGGTAGCAACTGCAACACAATCCTTAGCCACCACCACATAAAATTTGAAAATGAAGTCGTGCACTGCATAACGGGAAGGCTTTGCCCTACGAAACGAAGTATTCTGATATCTGAATATGTTCTTTGATTAAATCGCAGCTGTAGGTAACAGAATAGTACAAAACGTTTTTCGCCCTCCTGCCAGTAACGCAACGTCCTTTAGACTGGTTCATCGGTCAATAATCTTCACTGCCGAGCAGCAAGCAAGGCACAGACAAGGCAGAAAGGAAGAGATTATGACTTCGATCGATGCTTCGTGCAGTGATGCCTTTGTCATGTCGTTGATTTTGTTCGTTACTTTCCTATTTCTCGTGGTAATATAATATACCATTCAAGCCAACACCATAGAAAGAAATGAGCGTTGCGTAACGTCGTGTGTGCCTTGAAGAACAATGCAACAAAGTTATAGTATGATTATTAGCATTATAATAATGCGTAACCACCAACCATTTTCGCCCATCAGTTTTGTGTTAAAACTGACTTTTTTCAAAGCAACCATTTTATCCAAATCGGAACAATTTATCGTTTTTTTTTTTCGCAGACGAAGACAATAATATTTTTTTCGCAGATTATTAGAGGGTTTTTGAAAGAGCTGCCCGATTCCTATTGTGAAGCTTACATAAGCAGTTTAGCACAGCAGTTATACCGACAGTTACCGAGGCTTCGGGGGAAATTGACTCCGATATGAAACGGAAAGACATCACACTATAAAGACGCATACCCACAGCTATAACTTGGTTCCGTTAAATATTGTTAAGCAGTACGGATGTATTTAGAAAATTTTCTATCGATCCAAGCACATAAAAACAAATAAACATTGTGACTTTATATGAGTGCCCGGCGGCCCCGGCCACCTTGGTTAAGCAGATGCTCGCAGCAGACGTCCCTAACTCGTGACAGTTGACAGATAGAACTTGCAACCTGAGTCAACAAACAAGTAACTTGGGGATTTGTGGAGTGTTGTGTTATAAAAATATTGTCGCTCTATTTCTTTAATTGTATTAGTGAAAGAACTAGTCTGAAATAACTAGATTGACTCAGTGAAAATAATGAATATAGAGCTCCTTCAAGAGGAGGCGATGGCCTCTGCCGCTGTATCCCTATCTGCTATGTTACAGCGCCCGGATCAACTTGAAAAGGTAAAAAATAATCTCTGTTATGCATTTATGGCAGTTTTATATAGCACAAAATTTGATCTATGAATTCTGATTTAATATTTTTCTCCTAATGTAGGTGGAACAATACAGACAACGAGTAACACGAAAGAAAACATCTGTTGAAGCGATGTTAAAGACTGCTGTGCAAAGTCAGCTTGATGGTGTAATTAGTGGACTTCAGCAATTACAATCAGCTTTGGTTGACATTGTTGATATTCGTCAAAGGTAATGCCATCATGATATAATTTTAAATAGTATGACCATGTAGTTATTGTGACATTTTGTTTCAGGTTACATGAAATTGAGGAGTGTGTTGTAGCCATCCCATCACTTTGTGATAGTGTCAAGAATGTTAGAGAAGAACATGTAGTTTATTCACAATATGCTGTTGCCATGGAAAATCTAAAACATATTTTTACTGTTCCAGAAAGGTAAATCTTGGAAAGTTTTTACTCTTACAGCAGTGTCCCTATTATTGAAAGTTTTCTTTTCCAGTAACATTCTAGTCTGAATCTTGTACAACCTTTCTTCTTATTCTATGTAAAATGTTTCTATTCTAGGAAAAGGTAGTATTGACCCAATGTAGAATCTTTATTCTAGACTTAGTACATAAAAAGGGGTTAACAGACACCATAATTTAGAATTTACTGCGTCTCCACCTATCTGCTGACCATCGTCCTGATGGTTTTAAGATCAGGAAATTCGAGAGAGCTATCAACTTGATTTTATAGCTATAAACTTTTCATGTGGCTTTTCGGTAGTCACCTACAATTTATTGCGTACCAAAGATAGATAGGCTTGAAAAAATTTTATTTGTAAAATTATTATAAATTATTTTTAAAAAGTTATGTGGTTCTACTTATAGTGTTGACAAAACTCGACAATGGATTTCGGAGGGTAAACTTCTTCATGCACACCAGAGCCTTACGGATCTTGAAAACTCGCGGGACGATTTGCTCTACGAACTCCACAGATTACCAAATCACTCGTTGCAAGACAAACAAATGCTCAAGGTCTCAAAATTTTTGCTTCTAACAAAAAGCGTATTTACACAGATCCAGCGGTGACTGCTTGCTCGTTGAACAATTAGCTTTTAATAATTAATTCAATTCTTAATGCATTTTCATAAACGATATTAATCAAGGCAATAATTTTCACCAAGCCCTCTGCTAAACTGTGCCGTTGAATTTGAGTTATTATTATCTTATAACTAGATTAAAAACGGATTTTAAAAAACTTAACTACTGTCAATGAAACTTGCAGTCCTCACTGGATATTAAAATTCTGAACAAATGCCTATGCTACATAAATATACCCACACTGTGTTTCTAAGACATAATTTCCCAATTTTGACTCAACATTTTCATTTTATTTATTTATTTTTTTTATCTCACCAGGCATATTTTTCTGGTGTGCAACAGTTGTCGGAACAGTTGGGAAAGCAGCTGTGGTTACTCTTAGGTAGATCTTTAAATACCGTTCGGAAGGAGCCACAGGTGATTGTGACAGCCGTTCGGATTATTGAACGTGAGGAACGTGCGGACGCCTATGCGGTTCAACGTCAGAAACAAAGCGGATTCTTACCGCCCGGTAGACCGAAAAAATGGAAAGGTGATTCGTTTTGTCAATATATTCAAAGTGCTCTTCGCTACCTTCTGTCTAAATTCACAGCACGTGCTTTGGAAGTCCTTAGCGACGCCGTGGTCGAAAGAATAGAAGGCAATCAATTTGAAGAGAGAGGTGACAATAAGATGTGGCTAGTGCGGCACCTTGAGGTGACACGTATGTTGATTATTGAGGATCTTCGTGTAGTAAAAACGCTGTGTGCCCCTTGCTTTCCTCCTCACTGGGATATCGTCAACCAATTTTTTCAAAAGTATCACATGAGTATTAGTAAACATCTAGAGGAAGTTATAGCGGCCGGCCTTATTGGCAACGAATTTGTTACACTTTTGTCTTGGGTGCTTCAAACGTATCCAGGTCCAGAGCTACTGCGACACGTAGATATTAACATTGAACCCAGTTCACTGGGCCCAATTTTAAGCGACGATACAATTGAAAAACTTTTTCAGGTAAAACCTAAATGTTTTTTGTTTTTGTTTGTTTGTTTGCTTATTTTTTTATTTCTAACGATGAAGATTTAACATTTGTACATTTATTTAGGCCTATATAAGTAACATGGCTTCCAATTACAATGATTGGATGCAAAAACTGTTGATGCAGAGGCCAGGGATTGGAGGCGGCCCGTAGTTCCTGAATCGGACGGTGATGGTCATTATCACACGGAGTCTATCGTCATAATCTTCCAAGTAAAAATTTACTTACTTCTGGAAATCATTGGATGTAAAGAATTGGCATTTAACACTTGATGGTATTTCCGCCTAAGATGGTAGAGCAAAACCTTAGCGTGTCGCGCACTATTAGCGACGGACTTATGACGCGAGCATTAATTTTGGGATTGGAGCAAATCACACAATACGGAGAGATGTACAGGGAAGCAATTAATCTTTTCAAGAACAAACATTTCGAAGATAGAAGCCAAGTATGTTTCCGTAAGCCCCTGTGGCCTCTCTGTCAAATACCTTTATGTTTGTTTCGTTTCAGGTGCCTTATTTTACACACTACATGATTGCGATAATCAACAATTGCTTGCATGCGATGGAACTAGCTCAGGAAATGAAAACTCGAAATGGAAGCAGGTGTGATCAGAGTGGGTCGTCGGCAGTTTTGAACAAATTTGAAAATCTAGCAGTAACTTACGATGTATTTCATTTTACTTGTGAAAAATTGTTTTACTACAAGTCGACAAAGAATTAAGAATACGATTTTAAACCAGGGTCTTAGGAACGAGGCTGCTGGTATTCTACTAGATGAAGCTTTCCTTGATCTTGAACCGCACTTCCAGGACTTGCTGACTCGCAAATGGGTCGTGTCCACCGTTCCGGTTGATACAATCTGTGCAACTTTGGAAGACTACTTTCAAGTACGAGCGTTTTTTCTTTGCCTCGACAGTGCGATTTCTCTGATGTTGTGCAATTAACAGTCTAACAATTTTCTGAATATTTCAGGATTATATGCATCTGAAGCCACGAAATTTCGAATACGTCATCCGGCAAGCTGAAATCTGCATCACACGTAAATACATAAGTTCTATTTTTCAGAAGAAGCTATCGTTGAAAGAAGAACGGCGAGAAGTGGCAGAAAAGATCATTCAGGAAGCCGGGCAAATTGAAGCTCTTTTAGCTCCTGCTTTACTTAGTCGCAATTCTCCCTCTGATGCCTCTAATTCTAAAGCCACTGAAGATGCGTCAAAGGCAATATCTGCTCTAGCTGAAGTGATCAAATGTGATTCTGAGATTATAACGCTAGAGCTTATAAATTTTATTAAAAAATATCCTGACGTTTCCCAAGATCAACTGACATACCTACTGAGTCTAAGAGGGGACTTTGGAAGACTAGAAGCACGACAGAGAGTGACAGACTTGTTGTCAAGTAGTTCAAAGGACGAGGTCGCTAGGAGTACGATTTTTTCTCTAATTATTGTTCCAAGTTCAATATTCTCATAAACGTTACTTTATTTGTCTTCGAATCCCAATGGGATCATCCATCATACCATTATACCAAATAATAAAAATCTGGTTTATTCAAAGTTTATTTGGTTTCTATTATTTATCTATTAACTATTTTTAGCAACTCCATCTCGTTCAGGGACCTGTAGACCGAGAGCCTGCGACAGGTTTGGGATATTTTTTAAAGAAAAGGCAGAACGCCATAAATATTTAAATTAACATACTTTATCGGCGGAAATGGAAGTCTGCCGTGCCGGATAGGGTTCCCCTGTGCGGTACCGACTACCGAAGTCGGCGGGAAAGTTCCCAAAAGGAAAAATTTTCAAGAAGAATAAGATGTTCACTAAAAAGAAGGGCGTGAAAAGTTACGTGTGAACCCCACAGACCAGACGAAAAAATCGGGTTCCCTATATCCACCAGACGCAGGTGTGTAACCAGAGTAATAGAATACTGGTGTAGCCACGCTTATGGTGGGCCCTCCCATTGCCTTTTTGGCCTGAAAGTCTTTCTGTCCCATAACGAAAGCGCCACAGCGGCTGTGTTGTGAACTTGTGATGTATTACGTTTTCGCTATGTTTTCGCTCATTTTCGTCGTCTGTACTTCAGAAAGTAAACAAAAAGTGGCTTAATTAATTAGTGTGAAAAAAAGTATGTATAAACATATGGGTTGTTATAACAATAACAACCCTTAAAACTCAATTCATAGGTGGCGTTACGGTTATGGGACACTTAAATCGATATCTTGCCTCATTTTCTCACAATCGATACGCGAAATTGGCAACAACTTTTGGGAAAAAATCCGAGAGGGGGAGTTAACATAGCCGTGGCTACACCAGTATTCTATTACTCTGGTGTAACTGTTTTCCCCCTGTCAAATTCCTTTACAAGTGGTGGCAACATCGCATTGACGGCGCAAAATTCAAATTGTTTATGTTATGTTTTGAGTACTTAAATAGTTATTAATGAAAAATAGTAATACCAGAGTTGAAACTAGCTCACCGAAACGTGAGCTTAGCTCAAGCTCTCCGCTCACGGCCTAAAAGTGAGCGGAGCTCAAGCTCAAGCTCACACAAAAAAAGTTGAGCTTCGCTCAAGCTCACGTTCGCTCAAGCTCATTTCCAAGTTCATTTTATTAATAGATCACCTTTGACAACTGACAATCAAAACAGTGTATTTTTTTCAGATTTGCTTTCATGAGAAAGCGGTCAATGCTCAATGGTCTAACATTGAATGAGAATGACAAATCTGCCAGAATCATGCCCATCGCTGCCAGAATCATTAATCTCTACATTTACAGTTTCACAATCAACTTGATCATCACCACCTACAGCACCCACATGACTTTGAATTTGTAAACTTGTAGAAGCTGTTCGCTTTTTTTACGCAATTTCTCATTAGTCGCTACTCTCTAAAGAGTTTAAGACTTTCAGTTTCAGATTTCCTGGTTTTAATTTGAACAAAAATTAGTGTGAATTAAGCAATTAACTACAGAAAACCAATATTTAAGACACAACTCACAAGTTTATGTTTTTATTTGTTCAGTTCAATCACTAAGCTGTAACTGTAAGCATAAGCAACTAGTATAGGCTAGGGTATTAGCAAGTAGCACAGACAGCTTTCCACCTCCAAACGTGGAGATTTGTCTCATTTCGGCAACCACTTTCAATTTTGGCCGCTAGATGGCGCCACAAGCGTGAGCTTCCGCTCATGAGGCAAAAGCTCAAGCTCAAGCTCACACTTTTTCAAAAAGAGCGAAGCTCAAGCTCAAAGCTCACAAAATGAGTGAGCTTTTGAGCTAAAGCTCAAGCTCTCGTAAAGCTCGTTTCAACTCTGAGTAATACATACTAAAATATTGTTGTTTTTCATAGTCTGGGTTTGTATTTGCTGACTGGAATAAATATTTTACAATTAATTGCACACAACATTAATAACTTATTCATTATTATCAATCTTCGAAAGTTGAGTCACCATCGAAGTCATTTTCTTCGCAAATTTTTAATGTAATAATTTTGCACAAATGGATAGATCTTATCAAGAGCTATCCATTCCTTTAATTTTTCTCAAATATAGAGCTTATAGTTTACCGATTTTAATTCATTTAGTTTTACGATCTGTCAAACCACACCGACAAAAATATCCAATCGGTTTACTACTCGGTTAGGTATTTTTTTAAAGCAAAAATTTAACGGAAGTGGATAGCCCCAATCATCGGCTATCCATTACTGTAAAAAAAATTTATTTAGACCTAATATTTTTACCTATGAAGCTATTTTAATTTTGTGTACTGGGATAGAGGGATTACCCGAGACACGTTAAACCGCACCGACCTACCTACCTGAAAAATAGCTGATCGGTCATTACTCGGGTAGGTGCTTTTCAAGCGGTTTTCTTTCGTTCAAAATACCCACTTTAAAAGATATGGCTCAGCCTTAACTTAAAAAAGGGTGGGCCAGTGAAAGAAAATAAATAAAACTATAACGTATTGCACAAAACAAGTCAAATAGGGTACACAGTAATGATATCGGGTTTGGAAACCGGTTTCACTACCCGAATACCCATGAGTTGAAATTCATAATTATTACAGTAATTTTAATGGAATTATACCATTGCTTAATTAAGTAATATTCTAATAAATAAAAACAAAATTATAAAGTTAAAAGGCATTGTATTACGGAAAGGAAACAGAAAAAAAATAAACAATAAACATAAATAATAAAAAAACTCAAAACAAAAAAATAACGGCTCGGGGTTTTGTGTAGAGGTTGCGCTAGTATAGCGAATTGAGCTGCCTATCTCTTGCTGCAAATTGAGGCCAGGCACCTGAACCCTACCAGGAGTTGTCGTCATGTTTTTCCTGACAGAGTTCAGGTCCCTGAACGAGATGGAGTTTATTTTTAGCCAATAGAGCAGTAAAACATCCTACGTTGCACGTTCTCCACAAATGCGAAAATCTCATTTGTGTCGAAGTTGGTCTGCTGCGGCTGCGGGGCCTTATCATGGTCAGAGTCATAAAACCCTGGTTGGTTCACGCTGAGAGGAATCCCTATACCGCGTTTCGTTGGTCTGAATGTCTAAAATTTCGACGGTTTTGGGGCGGGGCACAGTGGTGGAAACTAGAATCAGAGTCATCTATCGAGAGAAACTGAGTTATTCAACGGCTAGGGCTGTGGCCCAGACCAAATGGGACGGGTTTTTTTCTTAAAGGGTTAAAATTAACGGGTTATGAACCGGGTCGACGATTTAAAAAAATGACCCATCTCGCTTGACCCGTGGGTCAGAAAAACAACCCGGGTTGGGTCATGTCCCACGTAATTATCGGGTCAAACGCACTTTTCTTCTCGTCTTTACAGTCTCGTCATTAGAATCAACCATTACAACGTTTAGATTTGGAAAACTTTTTTTGCCAGCTGCATCGCCTGATTGACAGGATTTTGGTACATTTGGACGTTTTCTGCGACTGGTGGCCAATTTTCGAAACGATTTTTTCCACAATCCACAATATTGTTATGAAATGTCAAAAGTATTATATTAAGTTGTTAAAATGACCGCCAGAAATGCGCGGGCTTGCCCTAAATGTGAAAATTATTCCCCACCTTGACCTGTTTGGCTCCGCCCCTGACCTACCCTGCCCTCTTGAACTCGTATAAAAGGCGTGCTCTTACAGTTTTGGCGCCAGTTGCCGTTGGAGAGTCGTTAGAGTTGTAGCTACGGCCAGAGTGACCTTTGTTTTTGCCAATTAGTGTTGCGTTTGTGTTACGGCAATAAAAATTTAGACTTTTGAACGTGGTTTTCCGTTGTGCTTCTTAACATTTGGTGTCAGAAGTGGGATCTGACGAAGGAAAGGTGTCCACCACGTGCCGTCGAGACAAATTCAATATGGAAAAGAGGTAACTTTGGTGACGACTATTAGTGCATATGTGTGGTGGCAATTAGAACGTTATTGTTAGCATAAGTTGTTTTGCATTAATTTATTTGTGTTTGTTAATTGACTCGTTGGAGTCATTAACTTATTTGTGTTTGTTAATTGACTCGTTGGAGTCATTAACTCATTTGTGTTTGTTAATTGACTCGTTTGGAGTTATTAACTTATTTGTGTTTGTTAATTGACTCGTTGGAGTCATTAATTTATTTGTGTTCGTTAATTGACTCGTTTGGAGTTATTAACTTATTTGTGTTTGTTAATTGATTCGTTGGAGTCATTAACTTATTTGTGTTTGTTAATTGACTCGTTTTGAGTCATTAATTCATTGGTGTTTGTTAATTGACTCGTTAGGAGTCATTAACTCATTTCTGTTTGTTAATTGACTCGTTTGGAGTTATTAATTCATTTGTGTTTGTTAATTGACTCGTTTGGAGTCATTAATTAATTTGTGTTCGTTAATTGACTCGTTTGGAGTTATTGACTTACTTGTGTTCGTTAATTGACTCGTTTGGAGTCATTGACTTATTTGTGTTAGTTAATTGACTCGTTTGTAGTTATTAACTTATACCTAATCCATTTCTCTGATCTCTTCAAGTTCGATACCTAATCCTGGGACAGAAGGGAAAGAGAAGAAGAAGAAGAAGCTTACGGAAGGACAGAAGAGGAGGCGCAATCGGTATACTTTTGAAAAAGAAAGAAAAAAACGTGAAGCAGCAGCCGCCGCAGCCATCCAATTGACCTCTTCAATCCCAGTCGTTTCTGAGAGGTCTGTGGTTTTTACTTCTGCTGATCTGCCTCTTCGTCCCGTCGCTACCGTTGGCCCGCCTGTCAGTCCTATCTTTCCAACTACATCTATTGTTCCATCCATCGCCCCTAATCCACCAGAACCAGTCAGGGAGCAAGAAATTCCAGACAACCAGAAGGTACCTTGCAACAACTGCTATTCAGCCAACCACTTCCCAAGCGAAGAAGAGAGAGTTCGCAAATTCATCCAAAGGCGAAGAGAGAGGGAATTCGAACAAGCTGCTCGGCAAAAAGCCATCAATGAAAGAAGATCTCGAGGGGCGAAAGAAAGAGAAGTAAAAGAGAGAGAGGATAGAGAAAGGAGAGATAAGGATCCAAGAGAGAGAAGAGAAAGAGAGAGAAGAGAAAGAATTACAAAAGGAAACGAGAACCCCATGAAAGGGTAAAGTACATGCTGCCAATTCGGAAAGAGAAGGATGAAACAATTGCAGAAAGGGAAGAAAGACTTAATATTTCGGAGGCGGCAAAGAAAAAGCAGGAAGAAGAAGAAGAAATATAAAGGATGCGGATGGAGATTAATTTTGTCGACTAGTTGTTCTAATGTTGGTACAGGAAAATCTCGTAATTGACACATATTTAACCCATTGAATCATATCTTGCACCCAAATAAACCAGTTACAGCATTTAATTGACGCATTTAGTGTTTTAATAGCCCAGTGTTGGTCCTTAATCGACACACTGGTGTCTCAAGATACTAGTTCCAGATCTCATTTGATGAAACATAGTCTAAAGAAAACTGATGTCTATGCGTTCAAGCTGCGGTTGTAAATCGACCTCCTGTAAAAAGTGTGCATGCACCAAAAACAATAGACAGTGTAACGAACGCTGTAAGTGCCATCTTAATCGGTGTGAAAATAGATCAGTAATAAGACACACTGACCAAAATACTGCAATAGATCAAGACGCCCTAACCACGGCACTGGCAAACTTGATGGCTAATCAACAACAGCAACAACATATGTTCCAAATGCAACAACAACAAATGCTACAACAACAAGACGTGATGACGACCCTGGCGAATAGACTACTTGCTGTACCAGCGGCTGCCGTACCTATAATCCCAGCCCCAGCTCCGGCCGCGATAATCCGGACCACGCTGGACCCTGACATAAAATACACGGATCGAACGGCGAATCACTTCAAGACTGGCTACAACTAGTCAACCGTAAAGCCCTGGCAGAAGGTTGGCAAAACGCTTATAGAAGAAGGACAGCCATAAGTTCCTTATTTGGAAAAGCCATCACCTGGAATGAAGAAATTGGGATAAATATACCTCTATGGGACGACTGGCTAGACAGTCTACGCGGAACCTTCGAGGTTCAGCTAAAAGAAAGTCAGTGGCAGAAACTGGTTGAAGAAAGGAAACAATTACCAAACAAAACCGGATCCGCTTATGTTCTCGACAAAGTCAAATGGTGCCGTCGGAGGGCCATACCCATTACCGATGTGGAATTAACCCCCTATCTCATCCGAGGATTATATCGATCAGAAATTCGCTCCGTAATGATGAGGGATCCGCCAGCCACAGTCAACGCCTTCCTCGCTGAATTACGACGGCTAGAAGCCATCAGCGTATCTCCATTCGACTCAAGCGAGGCAATGTTTGATGCCGGTCCTCCACCTTCGAGCACCAACAATAACCGCTCGCTGTCACAAATAGTGGAAGGACTTACCACTCAGGTAGCCCTTCTGACCCGTAGCACTAACCAACCCCCTTCACCTGGTCCAGTTAAAAAGCAAGTAACATTCGAACGTCGTCCTCCAGGAACCAGAAATGAAATACAGTGTTACAACTGTAACACATTTGGACACTTTGCATGTGATTGCTCTCATCAAAACCCCCGCTTCCCAAGATCAGCAACGGACTCGGAAAACGGCCAAGCCACCCCACCGAGGCAGGAGCGGCAATAGACGAGCACAAAGTCCTCAAACCTACCAACCTGGCGCTGATCGAAGTACACCTTTCACGAGTTGGGCCTGTAAGAGCAATGGTCGACACAGGAGCTATGTTCAGTGTAATAGAAAAGAAATTGATACAGTATTTATTTAAAAATGAAAATTTAGTGGGAGGAACTCTGCTGAGTTTTAATAAAGAACGCGTTTCTATAGTAGGAGAAATATCGTTAACGGTTAGATTCAAAGACCGAGTAGTGGATTTGCAAAAAGTGAAAGTTGTGGATCAAGCGTTATTTCCCCTGATCTTAGGTGTTGATTGGATGGGGAAAAGCAACGTCGGCGTGAGGCTGAGCATCCAAGATCATTGCCAAATGGAAGCAGTCATCTTCCCGGAGATATCTACCAATAACTCTTCAAACAACATAGACGAAAATCTCACGAAAGAAGAGGTAGACGCAGGCAACGGAGTGCCGAGCAGCAATCACCCTCTCGCCGACCTTGCCACCCGTACGAGTCGAACGATACATGATGGAATCATGCGTCATCCTCGCTAAGACAATGAAGTTCGTCAATATATGCATCGAAGAAACTATAAGCAAAACAGCAATGGTGGAGAGGGCACATTCAGCCTGCCCTGACGGAGAATGGATAGTACCACATTGCTTGGTGAACATAGAAGGAAAATACGTCCGTGTTCCAGTTACAAACCTTTCCAAAAAACCCTTGCTACTTAAAAAAGGTCAGAAACTAACCCGGATTAGTCCATGGGGACTTGAGGAGGCAACGAACAACATCGACGAGGTGTGTGGGACCCTTAGAGAAGAAGATATGTACCTACCAGACGAAATAAAAGAGAAAATGACAAGCCGGGCTAATATTACGGAAGAACAGAGAACCGAACTCTATCTATCTCTGGCGTACTTGACAAATACGCCGGTTGCTTTTCTAATAAAGGGAAAATTGGAATAGACGTCATTCATGCTCATCGCATAAACACAGGAGACGCACGGCCTATAAGCGCACGACCTCGGCGTGTCTCTACGTACGAGCGTCAAATAATAGCCGAGCAAGTAAAAAGCATGCTGTCCAAAGGGATCATTGAGCCATCCATTGGATGTCTCAAAACAATACCGTTAAACATTAAAATTTAGCTGTTTTCTAGAATTAAATACCCTTAATTTAATATTAAAATGTAGCTAGTTCATTTACCTTTAACACAACATTATTGCTTGTATCCTTTGGTAAATTGGGAAGGTTTCACAATTTTTTTTTGCGATCCTCTTTTTTCCTATGAGGATTCCTCAGAGGAAAAACGGACTCGTAACAAACATGGCGAAATTCGCAAGAGTGCGTTCACAAATAGGGAGGGGGTACGCGTCAATCACTTGCTCTATTGCCCTTCTGTCGCTAGTTAGCGACCTCGAGCAATTAGATAATTGCCCTTCTGTCGCTAGATAGCAACCTCGAGCAATTAGATAATTGCCTACAATTGGCTCGACCTGGATCCATATAGGTGACTTTAAAGCATACTGAAATGATGTTCTAACGACCCATGTGCAATGAGCTTACCGATGCACCCGCAGTCGAGCTACGGTAAAAACGGGTAAATGTGAATTCCGACTTCCAACAACCTGCTGACAAGATAGCGTCCGTTGGCACACCCCAATTTGCCGCGTTGGAAGCAGAAACCCCACGCGTATAGTGGGCCGAGTAAATGGTCGTGTCTACTCCTGCCTCTGACAAGATTGACTTGATTCAACATGCTACCGTTGAACCGCTCACTGAACTCCAGGGCGGTTGGAGACCCAGCAGTAGCAATCTAGCTTTTGCCCCTACACGGAACTGCCCCGAGACGGATATATACTGTTTGAATGCCTCTACCGGGCATGCTAAGCAAACGGGGTGCAATTACATTAGGTGCCAAAAGTATCCGAACACTTCGCGTTTTCGGACCATTTTAGCATGGGTTCAAATGACGGAACGCGTTTAGCGCGATTGAGAAAAAGAGGGTTAAAAAATCCACATAAGTCAATGAAAATAATTTTGTGACCTAATAATAGATAAAGGTATCTAAAAAATTTTTTTTTTAATTTTTATGACTTGTAGCCGCTGGCTGGCATATCAGTGCACAAGTATCCGAACGTGAGTTTTTCCGCCATGCTTCCTTATGGCACTACGTGTCTTCATAATTATTTTTTGAAATATACCAAATATAAGACTATCAAAGGCTAACTAAGCTTTTTATGCGTACAAATACGTAATCTACTCCTTCCGGCCACTTGTTATGCTTAAACTTTAAACCATTTTTGGTAATTAATTTTTCCGTGGCAGGCTATGTGTCATTTTCTGATTTTTTCCTGTCAGAAAAATAGTTATACATGCGACAACTAGGGGCGCGGGTATGCGCCATTCTTTGTGAGATTTCGCGCATTTAAAGGCTACCTAAATTTGCATGATTTTCAAGTAGAAAAACAACGCGCCCCTAGGAACAGGCAGATGGATCGATTCGTGAGCTGGGGCTGTCATCCGGGCGCGTTAGCAGTAGACGCCTTCAGCATCGGATGGAAGGATATAGGCGCATACGCATTCCCACCATTTTGTCTGATTCAGAAATGTTTGACCAAGATATTGAGGGAGCAGGCGGAGCTGACGCTCATGACCCCGTATTGGCCGGCCCAGCCATGGTTCCCGTCGCTGCTGGAGCTGACGTGCGAGCCAGCGTTGATTCTTCCGAGGAGGGAGCTTTTGTTGGGCCCGACGGGCCAACAACATCCACTGGCGCAATCGATCCTACTAATCTCCTGGCGGTTGTCAGGAATCAAATGGAAAGCAGCGGCCTTTCGGACCAAGTGGTCAAACTTCTCCTGGGCGGAGTACGCAACTCCACATCAGCTGCTTACCAATCCGCTTGGAACGGTTGGCACAGTTGGTGTGTTCGACAGGGGGGAAACATAAATCCCCTAGTGGAACTCGTTCAATAGCCCCTTTAGTTAGAAGTGATGCGACTTCAGTGTCGCCGATTTCTTTCCCCTCGGCATTAAAGTGCATGTTGCTACCCGGTCGATTCTGGTACGGCATCTCTAAGAATGGGATTTTTGCCCCCAAGGACACGGCTTCCAACACCGATCCGTCGGACGTTAGCGACGGCCAAAAAGAGGAAAACCGGCGGACTCTGCCTCCAACCGTCGGAGGGGACATAGCAACCGGAGATAAAAGGGTTGAAACTAACCTCGATCCGCGATTGAATGAAGATCCGGGTCTGGAGCCGCGTCTGTTGAAGTTGCCATGGAGGGTGAAGCCGGATCCAGTTCTGCCATTTTTCGTCCCACGCGAGCTGCCGCTGGGTCTGCTGTGACGGCTAGAAGAGGACGTAGATAGCCGTCCCCCCGGCAGGCCCAGCGACTTCAATTTCTGGTCATCGGATGCGTCTCTGACCATGCTGCGGAGAAAGGTGCGACCGAAGAGCAGGCCGCAATCTCTTGCCTTGAACCGGCCTGGTTCTTACAATAAGGCCTCGAAACGGGGATCCGTCTGGTGTAGCACGTTCTCCCTTCTCTGCGTCGTTATGCTGTGAAATGCGTGGCCCCACAGCTGAAGCGCCGACTCTGCCGCGTTGATAAGGACTGGATGATTAGAGGCCGACGAACTGCCCCAAAGATACAGAATAGGCTTGGCGATGTCCAAAATCTTGAATTGAGAGGCCACTAGGGCCTTTTCCTTATCCTCCGCTTTGCTCGCCTATCCTCCTCTTACTTCCTTGAGCCTCCGTGCCATGGAGGGGTCCAGCACCGGGACTTTTAAATCAAAAGAGCTCTTCTCGAACGAGGGATGAAAGTTTTCCCTAAGCTGTTTGGCCTCCATCGGTTTCTGAGCAGAGGTCATCCAAGACCTGAGTTCTTTCGAACGGGCCTTGCCGAGACGGAAACTTTTCGGTAGAAGTGGTTCTCGATCGAGGGGTGGTGGGTTGGCATCGGTGATAATTAACTCATCATCATCTTGAATAGCTGCCGGAGGGGGGGGGGGTACCTTGAATACTGATTTGGTCCGTCGGTCTGGCTTGCTTGGTTGAACGGGTGCTCTTGCGGCTCGATGATCGGCTACGGTTACGATAGCGGCTGAGGCTGCGAGAGTCCCTGCGGTTGCGGTTGTAGCTGCGTGAGCGACTACGAGAGCGACTGATAGTCTCCCTTCGACCGCGGTTCCTGCCTCTACGGTCCCGGAAAGTGCAAAACCGGGTATCCCGAAAATTTTTTTTTTATTTAGATAGGGGTTAATATGGGGATTATAAAAATCGAGAAGCAGACCATTTATTTTGGGGCAAAAGGCCGGGCAGACGCAGGTGTGTAACACCAAAATTGCATGAAAATGCAAAATTAGGTATGATAAGAACTAAAAACACAATAAAATAAAGCAAAGAATTCTCTATCTAGTGGTACGGGAGCAGACCAAATTAATTGGTGCCAAGTACCGAGCAGACGCGGGTGTGTAAGCTGATTTTCACACCCAAACACTATTTTACGTAGGCGGCAACGCTGCTTTGCGACGCGCTCATTCAAAACTCATTGACATCAAATACTAAACAATTGAATGCGTTTTAACTTTTAAATTGGTTTTATTCTTTGTAAATTTATTCTGTGTTTAACAAATTGCGAATGAAATTAACATGGCAGTCCAACAAATCTAAAGACAGTTAACACTTGCACATAAAAAAAAACAATTCACTCTTTATCACTGTCATCGGAATCAGATTCGCTTTCGCTTTCATATTCGGGCTCATCGTCACTGGTTTCATCATTTTCATCAATCAACATATCACCAAGAGTAGGGGGGTTTCATCTCCCTGAAACCAGCAAATTTAATATTTCTCATCTACCAGGGACCATCCATTATTATTGGGCGCAAACGCGGTTGTATTTTTCACAGTGGCATTCTTCCAAATAGAGCAAATTGAATTTGCTCTTTTTATTTGTTGCAAAAGGACAGATTTGCATGGAGGCATCAAACTACCGTCTATTCCTTTTACCTTAGACATCGGCATTTTGTCTTTTGGCTTATAAACTTTCATAAATGAAACAAAACGGCATTCGTCTACACTTGTAACCCCCTTAGCCCCGTACATTTGGCAAACAAATTTTTCTATTTCATCTATAATACTGTCAGGTAACATTTCCACAGATCCAAGTTTCGCAAACGCATTTTGAGCGCTAGGGTTTTTTTCAAGGAGCGTAAAAGGCCGAACTTTTCCTTTAAAAGCAAAAGAAGGGGAATAGTCACACCCAGTGAAGGCATGAAATCCTGGCAGAGCTTTGCACAAAGAACTCCCTAATACTTTGCTGAGACCAGTAACATCAACAAATCGTAATGTGTTTTTACTAGCCAGACCAACTTCTATAAAAACATTAACTCCATTCTTAACTTTCTCAATGTTCCCAAGAGAAATGGCCAAGACATCAGTATCAGACGTGCGAATTGCAACGTTTCCTGGCCCCGTAATAGTTGAAAGATGTAAGATCATTTTAGTATCGGCCTCCTCCTGTGTACTTGATAATCTCTCGTCTATTTCTCTTAGGACTCTTCCTCCTGCAGCAGAAAAAACATAGCACAAGGAATCCATTGTTACGCGCACAGTTTTCTCCCCAATCACGTTGCTCAAACTGTCGTCATAGAAAAAATCAATGAAAAATTTGACTATCTGTTTTTTAAAACTATCGTTGCTTAGTGCTTTCAAGAAATCCGAAGGTCGTTTTTGATTAGGACCTGATGTTACCACAGTCGACTAATGTTTGGGCAGGCTCTGCTGAATCATTATGAAGTTCATCCAATTCTTTTTGTAAGTCGATAGCTTTTTGTTTGGCCACTTTGATTTGTTCCTGTTTAACTGACGTATAGTTTGAATAACACTTCACATGATACCCAGCAGTGTCGTTGCAGCATGTTGGGAGTTTTACTTGGGAAAATTTGGAATTGGAACGGAAACGATGAACAAATTCAGCCTCTTTGCATTTTGCCAAAGTCGATTCTTTAAACAAAATTATTTTCTCTCGTTCATCTACTTTGTCCACTACGTGCAAAACACAAACAGTTGTGTTAATCTCTTCATTTAAAACACACGAACTAGCCATTTCTTTAACACTTCAAAAATAGCACCAAGAAACATTTTTTGGTAAAAAAATTGATGAGACAATTGTCATAACAACTAGCAGATGACTCAACTGAGTTGCCAAATATAACAGTAACTCGCTCATCACTATATATGGAATTATGAACATAATTAAAATTGTGTTGTTTTAGTTTAGATTGTTGTTTTTTATAATGATTTATTGAATTTTTCAAATTTTTCGATGTCAGTTTTGAATGAGCGCGTCGCAAAGCAGCGTTGCCGCCTACGTAAAATAGTGTTTGGGTGTGAAAATCAGCTTACACACCCGCGTCTGCTCGGTACTTGGCACCAATTAATTTGGTCTGCTCCCGTACCACTAGATAGAGAATTCTTTGCTTTATTTTATTGTGTTTTTAGTTCTTATCATACCTAATTTTGCATTTTCATGCAATTTTGGTGTTACACACCTGCGTCTGCCCGGCCTTTTGCCCCAAAATAAATGGTCTGCTTCTCGATTTTTATAATCCCCATATTAACCCCTATCTAAATAAAAAAAAATTTTTCGGGATACCCGGTTTTGCACTTTCAATGCAATCACGCCGACTTCGGGAGCGTCTTTCGGCGTGATTGCACCATTTGCCAGGCGACAGACTTGGATATTCGGACTCACCGTGTCATAATTAATCAAAATCAGTGTTCCAATCGTAGGATACTCGATTTTGCACGACGACCCCGCTGTCTCTCGTACTATAGGAGAATTGTGGAATTTGATTCGTGGAATTCGTCTGTTGGCTGTCAAATAATTTGAAAAGCTTGTTTGTTTTGTGAGTTCTGTGTTTCGTTTTTGTTATAATTAAAAACATCTGAGTTATAGTTACTAATCTAATAATTCTTAGGTCTTAGGTGATAATCAAATCACTATGCCTTCGAAGTGCTGTGTCCCCAATTGCAGAACAGGATATAAATCCGAAGAAAAATCCAAAAAGGAAAGTATTCCATTTTTTCCGACTAGCAACAAAGAATTACTTGCTAAGTGGTCTAATGCAATTCCTCGCAAAGACTACGTTTTTGCTAAGTTTTCTAGGGTGTGCAGTAATCACTTTGATGAAAGTGATATAATTAAAGGCTACTCAATATTTGTGGAGGGAAAACGAAAACTAGTTTTTGTTGATTTATATTTATGTTTACCCTTCAAGCCGAAAAAAAGGTTGCAACTTAAGCCTGATGCAGTACCCTGCATTTTCAGAGGTAAGGATGTCTGTTTGCTGTTAGCTTTTCCTTTTCTAATATATTTTTTCTATAGATTGCCCTGCCTACTTGTCCAGTAATTTAAAAAAATGAATTGCCCAAAAGAAAGATTAGACACTACACCACGGCCTAATAAAAAGCCAAATTTGGGCCATTGTTCCACATCCCTCTCTACGAATACTGAAAATCAGTCAATTGAAACAGCAACAGATTTAATCTCAATTGATCCAGCTCGTTCAGTCGAGAATGAGGCAATTGAGATTGAACAAGCGTTGCTATTACCATCTCATCTACAACTACCACCATTCGTAGAACTGCTATTCAAGATAACACTTCAACAAATGGCTGCGAAACTGAACTGAAAAAAACGGGGTTTCCCCTGTTGTGGACATACCAGAAGATTGGTGAAAATTTATTTTCTTTCTTCCAATCGGAGATCCTCAATGGAACCATCAAGATTGTAAAAGGAATAACTATCAACCAAAATTGTCTTTCTTACAGCGTTAACGGCAAAAGTTATACACCACAATATTTTCCAAGCAGCGTAGCAACGGCTATCGAATTAGAATTGTGTGAAGATATCCTTCACACAATCTTAAAGATAGCGATACATCTATGGCAAATACATCTTAGATATCTTTCTACTATCTTTGTACTAGCTTTGTACTAGCTAAATGTCATGGGGTGGAGATATTGTCGCAGAGGGACAATAGCAGAAATGCTTATCTCTTCTTAGAGACGCTACAGCCAACGCTGTAGTTACGAATATTAAATCTTGTTGTGATGTCATCGGGCATTACTCTTTAATAAGTAGAAATTCCAGAATAGAATAAGAAAGTACATTAGAGTCGGGTGACCTTAGGAAAAGGGCGTATTTTCAAGGCTAGTATAAAACCCACTATTTTCTCTCTCACAATGCTCTCGCTCTCTTCTTCCACTAGACGTGTAGACGTTCGGTAAAGTGTAACCTTTTCATTTCTTATTCCGTGTATTCTCTTTTCTGTATCAAGTAAATACAAGTGTTTTAAAGTCCAGTGTGACAATATCTTGTTTATATATATCTTACGAATATCCTAAAAGTCACTTTCTAGATAACTGTATAGGGAACTTATCGCTCTAAAATAAATAGTAAATACACAAAAAAGAATACATTTTTTAAAGACAGTTTATTTTTTAAATCCAAATTACAATCAACGAAGAAACACCAGTTACAAACTGTGAGAGGAAGACATTCAAGTCTTATTATTAATTAGAATCGCTGCTGTTGTCTTCCACCGCAAGTTTCGCTTGTTCTGCCACAAAACGCCCTTTTGCATTATGAAGATACGATTTGGTTTCAGCGACGAACACTTCTTTTTCCAGATCTTTAAACTTTGAATTGGAGATGATTCCAACTAAATATAAAATATTTATAACTATTATTTATGTATAACTACTCTTTTTACTCTTTACTTATATCTCTTCTCTATATAAAATGGTTACCTCTTACTAATTCCGTTATACGACAAGAGTGGATTCCTTTTTTTCCCATTCCACCGTTTACTCTCTTATCACATCTCCCAAGCCAATTTACATCCTTAGAGAGTGAATCTTCAAATACTGTTCTCCACGCTCTTTGTACATAGTCACCTTCTAAATTTTTGGAATTCTTTTTTCCTAAAAGACGGATTTTTCGGACTATCTATTCATGAATGAAAGAGGAGTTTAACATACTAAATGAAATATATAAATTATTGAAAACTTACTAGCTTCTTCAGATTTTCATCTTTCTTCAGCATTTTTTCGAATGCTTCCAATTCTTCTAAGTTTTTTAATGGAAGAGAAGCAATGCCTTCATCTATTTCCTCAATGCATTCGTCATCTGGATTAATTTTTTTATCGATCATAGACAACTTTTCATTAATCTTGGCAAGGTCAGAGAAGTATTTCTTTTTGTCGTGATTGACTTTCTTTGGAATGGGAAGAGACAATGGAGAATCCGTAGCATAATAAGACGAAGAATCTCGGGATGTAGAAGGGCCGGAACTACTTTCAGCATCTAAAAAAATATGGTTAAGGATTATACGTTTAAAATGAAAATATTCTGATTAGTTACGAAGCTGCAGATGATGTGATTCTTTTGGCCTATAGCTTGTTATTGCTCCAATATTTTGCTGGCTCGGAAATTCAGGGACAGTTGATGGTGTTTGATAAGAAGAATTCATTAAATGTGAATTATAGTTCCAGTACGGCTGCTGCATTCCCCAGTTGTAATGACCACCATTGTAATTAAATTGCGGATGCATATTTTCTGATATGTTCACAATAAACCAAATAAAGAAAAATATGTAAACCAGTGTTGAAAAAGAGGTTGATGAAAGAAAGGTATTTTTTATGATTACCGAACTGGTGGGTTCCATATGAGTCGTCGGAATTACCTATTTAATGCGCAAGAATATTTTGAAAAAAAAGGTTTAGGATTAAACTAGAATTAACATTACCAGACTGAATCGACTGTTGAATTTGCATATCCACAGGAGACGACGAATCTTCTGTAATTATAGAATAAGGAGAGTAAGGTAATCATAGAAGGAGTGCACTGCACATTTAATCCGAAAAGTAACGGCGAACAAAAACACGGTATAATAGACAAGACAACAGTAACTGAACCAAAAATTAAGAAGTAAATAATATCATTATTACCAGGTTGAAACTATTGTTGACTTGGCATATGAACAAGAGACGATGTATCTTCTATAATTATAGAATAAGTTAGGTAATTACCGCAAGAGTGACCGGCACATTTGTCCGAAAAGAAACGTGAACAAAAAATAAACGATATACTAGACGAGACCACAGTAACTGTACCAAAATAACGAAATAAGCAGCATAATTACCAGGCGCCTTCAATGAAAGAACTTCGGCATTGGAACGCACTATTAACGCTTCCAGACTTGACATATCGCTATGAGGTAACGAAAATTTTGCAACTTAATGAAAAATTGCATTGCATGAATGTTATGCAACAATGTATTAAATATTATAATTATGAGACGAATTTTACGAAAGGACCACAGCATTAGAAGACAAACGTTTATCAGAACTGGAGGAACCTCTCTTACTAGTAGAAGCAGCAGCAATGACTAAACGAAATGACAATAAGACTTGGTTTATAGGTTTGTTAAAAGTTCAAAATCAATTTCCCTTTTTAGTTGACGTTGAAGCATTGCTGGATTGTTTAGAAACCAACAAGGCTCTAGGAGGTATTGGAAGCAAAGTAGAAGTGGTCATTCCTTTGGCAGAGTTTGTATGGGAGGCTTTCTTAATCGTCTTTCCTTTGCTGGGTGCTGATTTTTTAGGTGGGCTGAGAGACTCTTCCTCGCTGTCTATTTCTGTTGTTGATTGTCCAGGTATATTTAGTTTCTTCCTTTTAGGGACTCGTTTTCCTCTGCCTGAATTGTCTTGATTAAGAATGGGCAGGCTAGTTTCAACACGGGTAAGACTTGTTCTTGCTTCTTGATACGTGTCTTTAAAAAGGAAGCAAAATTGTTACATTAAACATACAAAATGAAGTAGTAACGCAAATTACCAAAAATTCCAATTATTTGGAAATCCTCGTATCTCTGCCATGTTTCCTCATCAGGTGGAACGCCATACTTCAAAATTTGGATTTTATGTGCAGCTGAATAACTATCATTCGGTAAATAGAGAATGTCTTCCTGTATCCAATTTTCTGCCACTACGTAAAGCCAGTTACCTATTAAAGATAATATTTTGGGAACTTCAACAATTAGATGAGACATATCGTACAGTTATGTCGAGAAGAAAAGTTTTAAGCACGCGTACAAGTCAAACACGTTTTAAAAAATGGCCATCTTGTCTTGCTGTTTGCTGAGTTCCCCTTGCTGGGTGTTGTTATTTATAGTTTAATTATTTTTATAAAGAATTTTATTATTTATAATTATTTAATGGAATAATAAGGAAATTATAATATTTTTTTCCTAATTTTACAATTATAACATGAAATGACTATTTAAAAGAAACATTTGTAAATCTTTGCTCGATCCATAAATCGATTAAAAATATCTAAGCGCGTCTGCTATTCGAACCACGCTACTCTGTCATTCTGTGTTCAAGCAAAGTTAGCCAGAAAGCAAGTTCCAAAGGATTTCGTTTGTGTTAATTAAATTAATGAAATATCTTTCATATAACTTTTTACCGCTCAATGTGTTTAAAAGGTATAGCTAACAAACAACTAAAATTATTCTCTTCTCATCACAAGTTAGTTTTATTGATGTTTTGTAACATTTGTGTTAGAATGTTAATTGTTCAGAGATGTCATGCTTCATTCTTTACAAAGTAGTAGATTTGTAAACTATTATGTCCTTAAATTGGCACCTTTTCTTGTAATTTTGTTGTTTCCCATAAACCTAATAAATTGGTCGCGCCTATTGCACCGTTGAGTCCACGGCGCTCTAGTGTCAAATAGTGCTATTGCACCGTGGAGTCCACGGCGCTCTAGTGTCAAATAGTGCTATTGCGCCGTGGATCCACGCGTCTCTACTCTCTGTGTCAAAACATGCTATTACCCCGTTGAATCCGGGGAGGCCCTTCATCCATAGGGCTGTATGACAACTGAACATCTAAATGTCCCAATGATGGTTACATTTTGTAGTAATAAAAAAGCACGAGTAATTTAACAGTCGAGATAGTTTTATTGAAATACAAATGTCCAGGGAGTGGAGCAAGGAATGGGAGCGGTCTATGTTCATGATTTGGAAAACAAATATAATAAAAAACAATGAACGGAAAAAAGGTCCATTGCGCGACGGTTACTCATTTTGCCCCTTTGACGGCGGCTTCCATCCAAGAAGTGAGGAAGTCGGATGACTCTCTTATGCTTGTTTGCGGTTACGCTGTTACCGTGTCTCCAGAGGATTGGAAAGGAAGATCTGTCGCATGCCCTATTGAAGTGAGGAGAACCAATGAAATGAGGAGCAAAAAATGGAAAAAAAAACAAAAAAACTGGCAAGATCTTCAGTAGAGTTTTCTTTCTTGCCCAAGAATGTCGATCCTTGATTCTCTTACCGAAGCCACGACTTTTGATAGCCATGCTGATATCGTTATATTTATCGAGCGGCTTTTTCAGGAAGGAATTGTGTATTTGCGGCGCGGGGATACGAAGTCGGTTAAATCTTACAACAACGATCCTAGGAATAAAGTGATAATAGACGAAGAAGTAGAGTTTAAAAGCGTGCAGTACATATGTCCTCATTTTGGAACACACAACTCTCGTGCCAAAAAGGGCCGAAGACTCAATCAACATGTGATGCCCAATTATTGTCCTGTGCAAATTCGATTTTCGTACAATCCGGATGAGTCAGTGAAGAAGTTTAAGATCACAAAGCTGGAGCTCTTTCACCATACTCACCCTGTTTCTGAGGCACACCTGCACACATACGCCAGAAAGAAGTAAGTTAAATGTGATCGCATATTCACTTCTTAAACTAACCCAACACGTTCATGCAGGCACATGACTACAGAGGCTTTCGATTTCGCAAAAAGTGCGCTGGTCGCTGGTGGTCAACCGACCAAAGTTCGAAAACTGCTGCTCGATAAATTTGGATCACATCTTATTAGCAAAGACATCATCAACCTTAAGCAGACATTGACTGGTAAAACTATTGTTTAAAAAATTTTATTTGATGGATCAATTAACTTAGTTGTCGAATCTTACAGGGAAGTCGGATGACGACTGGAAAGATGTCGTAGAGATTCTTTCAAATCTGAAAAATGACGAGAATAACGTCATTAAAGTTCTTCATGATTCCGACGAAGAAGTGGCAGCTATATTTGTCCAGCTAGGCAAGCAGCGCAGACTATACAACAAATATGGAGCAGTGCTGGAGTTAGATGGAACTTACAACACTAACAAAAGTGGGTTTGCGCTGTACCATCTAATGATCGAAGACAACAACGGCGTTAGTCAGCCGGTGGCCATGTTCTTTAGCCGGGATGAGACTACTGAGGCGATTACGGAATGCCTGAAAATATTTTCAGATGTAAGTTTTGTTACAATAAAATAAAAAATAATACTAAATCTTTCATTACCACAGAACAACGAAGTGGCCATCACTAAAGTAACATTTACTGACAAAGATTGCGCAGAGATCGCCGCCCTGGGAAAAACATTCACGAAAGCTGTCCATCTTCTTTGCCAGTTCCATGCGTTAAAGGCCGTGGACTTCCATCTTACAAGAACGAAGAACGGAGAAATTGAAAGAGAAAAGCACCATGAGATACGCCAAAATTTCCGTGCTGCAATGTACGCAGAAACTCCGGATGCATACGATAAAGCTAAAGCGTACCTAATTGGACCGGGTAAAGAGATAGTTTACTTTCACATATTTGTTTACACGTTAAAAATATTTTTCTTACTTACTTGATGAAGGATTGGGAAGCCTTGGTGAATATTTTGCCGATAATTGGTTTAATATCGAGGATAAGTGGACCAATTTGGGACGAAGAAATTTACCAACCTTTGGAAATAACACGACGAATCGTATTGAACGGTAAAAATATCAGTTACTTGCATCAATAAGGTTAAAATAATATTATTTAAAAATTCCTAGATTTCATCATACCATCAAGGACGTGCTGCAGAAGACAAAGAGATTATCTGAAGTTATCCAGACCCTGGTTAACGTGACTTTACTTCGTTTAAGTGACAGGGAGCTGAAACAAAAGATACGTGAGGTTCGATTTTCAACACAGTCGAAGCCTGAACTCATCCGAAAATTCGCTGAATCCATTTCTCCTTTCGAGTGGAATCTGTTGGAAAACGAAATCAAGATAATGAGGAAAAACTATCATTTCATCCTAGACAATGTAAGTCAGATTACATTTAATTAATCATGAAGGTACTATAAAATGAAACACGTTTTACTTCTCTAGGATTATTTGACGTACACCATAACGTCAAGGAATACTAATTACAAGTTGAAAAAGACTTGTCCAGTTGCAGCTGTCACTTTTATTCAGCATTTGGACTCCCGTGTCGCCACATCATATATTTCCATTTCAAGGACAATCTCGAAATTCCGTCCGGATCTTATGCAGAACACTGGAGGAATGAGTGCTTGGAGGTAACTATAGAAGTCAATGAACCAAATATTGTTTATATTAATAATAACGTTCTGATGGTATTAGAATGAGGCAGTAGTTTCCGCCAATGTGTCGTCACCTACCGGAATCCACAAGAAGAAAAAAGCCAGATTACCACGAACTGAGAGGGACCAGTACAACCTCGCTACCAATCTCTTCCGCAAATTGGCCGAAACAATTAGTTCCATGACCATACCCGATTTTCAGGAGAAGATGAGACTGTTTCACGACATACATGCCCTGATCAAGGCCGATAAACCAATCCAGTTGGTCCAGTCCAGTCAAGAGGATACAAAGGAAGAAGGTAGTGCTGATCTTCATGATGAACCTCCCACTACTGATGCGAGTACTGATTTATCTGAAACAAATGCAAAGGTAACACTTTATTGTTAAATGTGATTTATTTACATGATTTTGTATTAAAATACTTGTAGATCTCGTCTTGGGCAGCCCTTCACCTGCCGGTTGCGCCAAGAAAACGGGGCAGGCCAAAGGAAAACAAGGGCTACTTCAACTCCTACCACAAGCAGGCCAAAAAAAAGAGGCTGGAAAGCAACGACTTGGACAATCGATTGGAAGAAGAAGCTTCAATCCTTAACGAGGAAGCCGAGGCCATTGCAAGAGAGCAAGACACATGCAATATGGGTGTTCTCATCCCTTCTTCACCCGCTGATAATCCGCCTGCCGACGAAAGTTGCGAAGTAGTATCTTCCGCTTCTGGTTCACCCAACAATGATTTGTCTGACGACGAAATGTGCATAGTGGATGCAGCTACAATTGATGATCTGTCTGTCGAGGTAACAAATTTAAATAGGAAAGTTTTTAAAATTCATGTTACTAATTTTCTCGTTACCTATTGATAGCTTCTACCAGCTGATAGTACTGGCAAAACACGTAGAAACCGTATCAAAGAGCCACATCTCTTCTTGGATAAAGCCCAGGTAATAACAAAGAACAACTACCTAAATACGGGCAACATCAACATGGCCCAAGTAATCCTGAAAAAACTTCATCCAACGATCGGAGGGTTGTATTGCTCCACAATGGGAGCGACACTAGAGTTTCCTCCCGCGCAGGGCGACCGATGGCTGCAGATAATCCACAACGGGTCAAACCATTGGGTGTGTGTCGCAAAAGGTTTTACACAACCTAACCATGTCCTGGTGTACGACAGTATGCCGAGCAAGCCATGGAAAAATGACCACATCCTGAGCTGCATGTCGAGTCTCCTTTGCACGCCTGATGAGAAAATGACATACATTATTAAATCTTGTCAGCGCCAAAGTAACGGATTTGATTGCGGAGTCTTCTCCATTGCTTTTGCCACCAGTTTGGTAAATGGAGAAGACCCCGCAACCAGACTTTACGACCCAAAGAAGTTACGTGCACACCTGATAGACTGTATGGCTTCGGGAACACTAACGCCGTTCCCATCAGATCCAATCCGGCCCAAGAGGTCGAAGGAGATTGTAGAAGAAGAACAAGTATTTTGCACTTGTCGCCGAACAGGGTGGGAGGGAAAGGGGTTGGTTCTCATCGGATGTGACACAGAGGATTGTGAAGGATGGTACCACACAACATGCATCAAGGATTGCCCCAAAAATTTTGATGATCATTGGTTTTGTGATAACTGTAAAAAAGAAAAAATCGATTAATACATTTCTATACCCAATTAGAAACCTAGTCGTGCACTTACACTGAAGCATGGTTCACTGTGGATGGAATGCTTTTTATTTATGGAACATTTTCGTTATCCTGTCATCCTGTGTAGTATGTGGAACCTTCATGAAGCCATGGCCTCCACCACGAGACCTCAATCAAACAATCATTTTTCTATTTAAAATTGTAATTAAATCTTTACATAGAATCATTTTTCAGAGAATAAAACGTTTATCAGAAATGAAAATTTCAACTCACCATAACGACTCGGGACTACACTAGCGCTAACTGGTATCCACGGCGCAATAGCACTATTTGACAGTAGAGCGCCGTGGATCCACGGCGCAATAGCCCTTTTTGACACTAGAGCGCCGTGGACTCCACGGTGCAATAGATTTTACCTAATAAATTTCTTCTTCATATTCAGTTGGTTGCTGAAAGACCTTGCATTCAACGGAAGCTACCAAATTGGTTTGACTAGTCCAGCAGTCCATTTCAACTGGTACGCTGTTTAACAATCAAGGTATTACAGCCCCTATGCTATAGATTGTATGTGCAATAACATTTCATTTATCTATAACGTTTTCATCTCCTTAGGTGTTGTCTGGTTTATAATTAGCCTTACTCATCATTCGTATTTTACTTTGGCTGTTTATAGTGTTAGGTATTACAACCCGTTGCCAATTTTTGTACTTAGGGGAGACTGGATTAAGCCGGGACGATTTTCGTTTTCCCCCTATATCTCCCAAACTAATCATTAAATTAATTTATTATTTTGTTTTTATGTATTCCATACGGTAATGTACCCCCCACATTTTTTATATAATTTAATAATAAACCATTTTCCCATATAAGACCTTTAAAGTTTTCTTAGATTTGTGGGAGGAGCCTATTTTGAGGGGTAAGTGAGGACACTAGGGTGGGTGGTGAGGGACGTCCTCCGTTTTCGCCTTAAAATTCATTAAAAAAATTTGTAAAAATTGAAATAGCGTCCCACTGCATAGACTGTATAAGTTAATAAATGTTTCAATTTGATTATTGTATCAATAAAAATTTTTTCTTATATGATAAAAAACCCTTATTATAAGATAGGTGGGGGTTGGGCTTATTGTAATCGATTAATATGCTGAATAATCGATTGCTTGTAATCATTGTAAGGAACAGTAATGGCGTCATGAGCTCGGTGATGATTGATGGGCTTGAAGGCCAAACCCGCCCACTAATGTCCCATTTTAGTCAAAAACAGCTGTCCCGATTTCCCGATAAAGAGTATTTTTTTAAAACGTAAATATTATCTACAGTTATTGATCGAAAATTATTATTTTTGTTTTTAACAATAAAGAAATGATTAAGCTTCATTTCCATATTAAATTTACATGCCATTTGCGATTATTTTTTTCTAGAAACATTAAATGGCGGAGACAAAATTAACTAAAAAAAACCGTTTTTTTAGTTTTGTTAATAACTGATACAGTTATTGACAAAACTCAACCAAATTTCATGCCAAAGTAGATTGTATGTATCTAAATAACATACTAAAAAAATTTTTAATTTTATTAAAATCTACTATTTTTCCCACTATTGTCCCTCTTGACCCGGTGTCCCGGCATACTCCAGTCTCCCCTACAAGGGTAGGGGTATCTATTGTGGATATCTAGATAACTTAAAACACTATTTCGCTCTATTATTATCTAGCTTTTATGCTACTATTTCATTCTACAGTGCTAAAAAAATCCAAATCATCAATAGTGAAGAGCTGTGGTTATTGTAAGAAGTTGAAGGCTTATGTTGCCAAATGGATGTGGAAAGAGAAAAACCAAAGTCGTGGGAAAATTGCGCGTTGTAGGATGACCATCAAAAACTCAAAAAGAACACTCTCACACAAATTATCGAAATTGAATGTAAGTGTAAATTGAAATACTTCAATTCATTTTTAATGGAAACCTGAATTCTATTCTTATTTAGAGACTGAGATTATGACTTTACAGAAATCAACAAAAGTAACATCAAATAAGGTCTTCGAGGAATACTTGTCTAAATTCAGATAAAAGGTATTAACGTTACACCACTAAACTTAATTTCCGAAATACCAGTGAATTTTCTTTTACAACGTCAATTTTTGCTTGCTACTTTATTATTTTGCTATCAGAAGAATTTCCTATTGAATTTCTTGTCCTTTTTCCTTTGCTGTAATCATCTAATCACAATCAGAGTTGGGAGTAGCTCACTGATTTGAGAGCGCGCTCAGAGCTTTCCGCTCAGTGCTGAAAAGTGAGCGTAGCTCAGCTCTCGCTCGCAAAAAAAAAAAATGAGCGCGCTCTCGCTCGCGCTCGCGCTCTTCGCTCACGTACAAAAAATGCCATATGAAATCTATATATTTCCGTCTTCATTTTGGCATTACAACTGCATTACAACTTACTTAGAAGATGAATCCTACGGGTTCTTACTGGAATTCCCGGTTTTTTTCAAAAAAAATAATTGCTGATGCTGAATTGCTGAGCCCAGTATAGACCAGTTTCGGATGCTGCGTTGCAAAATTAAAAAAAATCCAGGGGGGTTTCGATTGCAGGGGGAGATAGGAAAAAAGGGGGTTTTTGATTTATTTACCCTAGTAATACTTTTCCAATTCAGGAAATGTTCTAGAATACTACACTTTAAGACATTCTGCGTCTTCTCCAGTCTTTATAAATAATTAATCATCCCTAGTTTATCCATTATCCCCATATCCACATTTGAATCACCCATGTTTACATATTTTCATGACACTAGAAACGCAAAAAATACTAAACAGCATCCCTAGCCTTTAACTTGAATTAATTTTCATGGATGGAGCGCCGCTCCCCCCAACTCTGATCACAATCATTGTCATTATCATTTGACACATTCATTTTTTCCCATATTGAGCTTGACTGATTAAAGATTAATTTCATCTTTTACGTTAGCATTCCTTATACGTTTTGGATCTACTGAACTTTAACTCGGGTTCCATTTCCATTTTTTTCCTAATTCTTTTATACGAGTCAATTTTGTATGTCATATAATTAAACAAATAAAAAACAATTCCTCCTACTGAAACACTATTTATGTCTTCACATTAAGCACATATTTTTATTTTTATTTTTTGGAGCAGCTAGTTATTCAAGCAATTATAAATAATTCTGCATGCATTTCAAAGAAAGGGATACGCTACCAGGCTAATTGGTTATTTGAATGCGTAATTATGCGAATTAAAAACCTAAAAGCTTATGACCATTTACGTCAAGGGTTGCTTCCACTTCCGCATCCCGATACCCTGAGAAGGTTGATCAGGGGTATTTCGGGAACATTTTGCCTAAACAAATTTTCGATAGAGTCGATCAGGAAAAACTTGCATGGAAAGTTATGGTGTTTTAGAAGAGGATCCCTTGTATGGGATGAAATGACGGCCAAGAGGACAATAAAGTTCAGCAGACAGAAGATCAAGTTTGACGGATTTCCAGATTTCGGGGAGGATGTGCAAGTAGCTTCAGATAAGGCCAGAAAGCTTGCTGACCACGCCCTTGTGCTTAAGTTCAGACTTTACTGGACAAAATGGGTACAACCCATTGGTGTTTATGCGACTAGTGGAGCTGCTAGTTCTTCTGCACTCCAAAAGTTGGTGATAAGAGCAATTTCGGCACTTCAGGCAGTAGATGGTATCGTCTCAAATGTAACATGTGATGGCCATCAAACAAATAAGGGTGTTCATGCTCTTTTTGGTAAAAGTGACAAGATAAATAATGTTAACTTGTGGATCGAATATCCTACTGATCCAAATGAAAAAATTCATTTTATGTTCGATATTCCACATATCTTTAATTGTGTCAGGAACTACATGATGTCTCACCAACATTTCCAGGTATAACAGCAACTTTTTATGAACTTAAATTCTAATAATAATTGTTTTATACTAGTTGCTCGAGAAAATATTCCCTGCGATATGTTTAAACTTTTGATAAGGACAGAGGAACAATTCCCCACAATAGTTTGCCCTAAGCTAACTTTGTCTCATATTTACCCTGACAATACCTGGCAACAAATAAATGTTAAACTTGCTACGCAGGTAATTAGGTAAAGTGACTGCAGAAAACATAATTCCTGGATTTCAGTCGACTGGTATATGGCCTTTTAATAGGACGGTTATTCCGACGTCAAAATTTGACCCATCTATAGTCACCGATAGACCAGGTACTTGTTATCTATATTTATTTTGATATTATTCATTTAAATGTTTCATTACGTTATATATTGTAAAGATCCCAACGTCGATCGAGTATTGAGCAGCTTGATGTCGAATAATGAAAATCTATATAATGTGGTTACCACCACCAGGAATGAAATGAATGGAACTAATATCCAAAGAAATGTGACTCGTGAAGAAGCTTTTCATTTCGAATTAGATTCCAATGGTATATTCTATTAATTAATTTTGCATTACCTTGTTTATAATTTTCAATAACATAGATGTTTTAGAAGATCATAATATTGGTCTATCTGTCATGTTCATGGACGAGGACCAACTGATATCAAATTTGAATGTAACTGCACCTCCTAATCGTATTGAAACCAGAGGGGTTACTGAAGCGGATACTGCAATTTGGCATGGAGACTCCTGCTACCTTCGACACTGGCTACCTGGGGGGTCGACATTGGCTACCCCGACACTGGCTACCCGACACTGGCTACCCATAAGGCCGACACTGGGTACCCCGACACTGGCTACCCGACACCGGCTACCTATAGAGGGTGACACCGGCTACCTATAGTTGGCGACACTAGCTACCTCTTTTTTGCTACCCTGTTACATTTAACGTAAGCAAGAATCCCATGGCCTTTTGTTTCTTGCCTGCAATTACATTCCTATATCCAACATGATGACCAAATGCAAATGGCGTGTCAATTTCCTTTTTTAAAAATCAGTTTCCCCTTATTTTTACGAATGCAGTACCCTTGATTGATCATCAGGAATGATCAAGTAAGTTATTATTCCTAATTATGTTACATGTTTTGATTTTAAAGTAAATTTTTATATATAGATTGCACATAGGAAGTAAAAAACTAATATTGACTACGAGCAATCAGTCAAGACATGCCCACTGTCAAATATTTGAATGCTGGAACTTTGTTTGAATATAAGGAATAATTTTGTAAGTTGGCATTCCCAATCATGAAAAGATGTTTTGATTTTAATGCACATTTATTTTTATATAGGCTGAACATGGGAAGGTAAACATATTGACTGCGAGTAATCAGTTAAGACATGCCCACTGAAAATTATTTGAATGTAGGACCTTGATTGATTTTCAGGAATAACTGAGTAAGTTATTATTCCTAATTATTTAAAATATTTGATTTCAATGAAAATTTTAAATATAGGTTAAACATGGGAAGTAAACATATTGACTGTGAGCAATCAGTCAAGACTGAAAAAAAAAATATTTTAAGCTGTCGAAAAATGTCCTTACGGCTACGTGCGGACTCAACATTGTACTTCCGTTAACGGCTGATCTTACAATTTTGATGGAACAAGCCATCATGTCCAGCTACAAATCAAAAGGATTCCCTGAAGAACGTGACTAGCCATAGTTTGCACTTAAATCGTCAAGGGGATTTCCATCTCCGCTAAATTTATCTAACTTTAAATTGACTGAATTTATTTTAGGTGAATAAAGCCTGTCGTCGTGCTTGAATGACGATGAAATTATTTATGAACGCATGAACGCTGGATGAACGCAGTTGATTGCCTGACGAAGATGAGTGCACCGGATACCTCAATATACCCCCTTTTCATGAACGAAACCGTGTAATATGCCCCTTTACTTTTTTATGTTTATTTCGTTTAGAATTGAATTATTATCTAAGGATTTGCGGCCGTATTGACAGCATTCCGGCGTTTCACTAGTACGTCTAAGACTAAAAACCCAATGCTTTCTCCATTACGATGACGAATATCGGAATCAACGACGGATTCTCTGCGGGATTGTCATTCACTCTTCAAGGTAGAGTCTTGTGCCACCATTTTATTAAATAAATCTAATTCTTATTTTTAACTCACAATGAAATCAATCTAGGTGAATGCCTTGCGATCGAGAGAGGAACAGTCGACGTCAAGAACGAAAACAGCGATGCTTACACCCACTTGATGGATCGTCTGCTGACGGAAGTTGCGGTCATATTTGAATTCAGGACCCTTGTTAGAATATAAGGAATAATCAAGTAAGTTAACACTAGTTATCCAGAAAAAAGGTTATGATTTTAATGCATATTATTATACAGATTGCACTTGAGAAGGTAAACATACTAGTCAGTCAGAGACAATATTCTGTGTGGCATGTTTTACGCACATAGGCTTAAGACAATATCAAAACATTTTAGAATAGCAGGTAAATTGCACCATAGAATAGAAGATAATTACATGATTACAGTTACAGATTCTTCTGCGTGTTCATTACAGTGGGGACAAATTCAATCACCGTCCCTGATGTTTGAGGAACAATTGTTACATAAGAAGAAGCCACATGGATAAAACACAGTGTTCTTTGGGTTAACTTTGCAGACACTACACAATAATGCTGCTACCGGAGCAGTTCGACCACGTACATTGGGCTGGGATCGTGTTTCGCGGCCACGACCCCGTCGTCCACGGACTGTACCAGAGGGTGCAGCTTGACGGATAGCGGCTGTGTTTGGGTCCAAGCGAGGTCTGCGAGAAGGAGGAAGAATTAAATCACCACCTGGACTTAGGCTTGCAGGCGGCCGACGTCTGCGGTGGCCACGGCCTGTAGGTGCAGGCTGATTAGCGGTTTCTTCTAAAACATCAGCGCCAGTGACGTCTAAGGGACCATCCTGCTCTGTTGGAGTAGCAGGCACCGCAACATCAGCAGACACATTGGGATCAGCGTTCTCTACAGGATCGGCAGGGTAAACAGGCTCGTCTGCAACACCATTATCCAAAGAAGTTGCAGGTCTTGCTGTACCAGCTAGATACCGTCGCCTAGGTTGGACCACAGGCTCCACTGCGCCTTCGGGTTGATCTTGATGGCCTTCTTGATGTAAGGCTACTCCATCCTGTACAGGAGCGCTTAGCTAAAAAGCAGCAAAAATTGGATGTAATACGTAGAGATCTAAATGTTTTTTTTACTCAAATCAGGTTCTGTGAAATATCTTGCCCTAACGAGAAAATTGCGTATGTCTTCCGCTTTCCGATCCGACGCCAAGTACAATCTCTCATTTTCAGCAATTTGGGAATCCCTTCGACGCTGGAACGGTGTCTTTGGTTTGATGTAATCCGCCCCTTTTATCTCGTCTGCTTGATAATCCCGCATCTTTGCATTTTCGGATTCTTTGAGTGCATCTGTAATTGAAAAGTTCAATGGGTTAGTAACTAACGTTAGTTTCATAATTATGTAGTATTCTTAAGTCGAAATGTCTTACGTATAAAATCCCAGAAGTTCAAATGACTTCCTCCACAGCGTTTGTTGAACCATCTGTGCCATGCCTCCACGAGATTGTTGGTGCGGTTGGGCATTTGGAATACGCTAAATCCTTCTGGAGTAATGGTGTCGATCCAGTAGCCGTAGTAATAGTCCATAAGACGTTTGATCGCCGCCTGGATCTCGACCGATTCTCTCCTAAGATCTTCTCTGTGGGTATTTTTGATATCCTGTAAATGACAGAAATTTAAAAAAAATCACCAAATTTCTTTTTAAAGTTTACCTGGAAGCCTGCTAATATTGCATCTGCTGGTAGGAGGGCCAGAGCAATCATTTCCTTGACGATACGACAGACAGTAGGTATACTCCGGTATGCGCCCGTAAGGCCATATTTCTGGACTCTCCTCCAAATTGCCTGAAAAAGTATAAATGTTAATTTTCAAATTTAAAAAGATTTAAAGATAATTTTTATTTACCTGTCCATAATGGAACCAGCAGCCAATGCAGGTACAGCCTACAAAGGCTTGCTCGCAGGATGACTGAATGGCATTTTCGAAATCTGACATAAGTCTCTCAACGTTGAGGTACACGTCCGGATAAAGATCGTCATACACAGTCAAAATCTTGTCAAGGACAGCGTCGTAGAGCTGACGGGTCTTCTTGTTCATCAAAACGAACGCAAAAGGATATACCTGTGTAAATTTTAACGTTTACAATTCCTTTGGTAAATAATAACATAATTTTACTTTGTTT